>NC_048288.1:20931356-21257266 GCF_009762535.1 Notolabrus celidotus
CATTTGTTTTGCAAAGCACTTACAAAGTCAGCATAAGAACAGATGCAGAGTATATAATAAGCATTTTTCAGTGTTACGATTAATGTTCACACAAAAGTTTGATGTCATCTCTGAAACACTGGCTTAATATAGAGGTAGAAAAAAAAGGCAGACTATTATCCTCCCACAACTTCAGATTGTGCCGGTTAAATACCAAAACCAGAATTCATTAGAGACCAATCAGCGTTAAATCCATCTCTGACACATTTGATGTTTTTGGTTTCTGAAATTGTGAAAAAAATAGCACCCTCCTGCAGTTTTTACAGATATTTAATGTAAACCTCTATCACAATGACTGAAATGATCAAAAATACAGAAAATTGTTAATATATAGTCAAATCAGCAATTAAAAGTAAAATGCAGACTGGATGTAGAGTCAATGTAGGCCACTAAAGTTTGTTTTTGTGTGTGTGTGTGTGTGTGTGTGTGTGTGTCTGTTTTTCAGTGCCCAGCCGTGTGTTCATGCATGTGAGTCATTTGTCATCATCAGGACAGGAAGGTGCTGCCAGACAGGGGCCAATCAAACCCTCATCACAGCGCTCTGATTCACAGGAAATGTATGCAAGGCGCACCAAAGCATGGACGAGCACATTACAAAGCAGTCATCAAAGCAGACGGAGCATCATCAGTCGCTTTGTGTGTGTCGACAACAGAGTGTTTGAACCACATACAGGGACTCCACCCAGACAGACATATACCAAATCTCACAGCATTAATTATTGATTAGGCATAGTTTAACATGAAATAAACTCAACTGGAGAACTAGATGTCTCACAAATATATCCCCATGAGAAGCTTCAAAGATCGGCCTTAACCTGCTTTAATCCAACAGCTACATATTTATTCAACGACATACTTAAGTTATCATTCTAGTTATTGATGCTTTTTCTGCATCTCCTTCCATCCTACTTTCTCACAACCTCCTGTTGTGGCAGATGGCTGCTCATTAATGAGTCTGGTCCTGCTTGAGGTTTCTGCCTGCATATAAGTTTTTCCTTGCCACTGTTGTCAAGTACTTACTTAAGGTGGATTTATGTTGGGTCTCATTTGGGCTACACCTCCTCTTGCTGTCCTACGACATGACTGTCCCAGCTCATCCAATCATGGCTGATGGCTGCTCTCAAATAAGTCTGGTCCTGCTCATGGTCACTTGATGAGCAGATGGCTGCTCATCAATGAGTCTGGTCCAAGCGGCAACCTCCGGTCTCAAACGATGAAGCCCATGCGGAAGTGTTATAAACTGCAATACATTGAGAATCCGCTTGTGGCTGGCTGCAGAAACACCAAAAACCACATAGACATGAATGGGAAAAAGACGATCATGTTTACAGCCTGGTTCAAAAAACAGCTTGGCTCTATGAAGCTAATCGCTCTATCCGCACACACTGTACGGTGGGGTGAATTTTTTCCTAACTTGACAGTTCAGAAGATATTAAGATTAGGAGTTTTTGCCCAAATAAGGACATGACTGACTGGACTCCTGGACGGGAACACATAGCTGTTGGCTAGGAGGCTCAAACTCTGCCCCTTTACGTCACACTCTGCCTGGTTGATTTCCACATTTCCAATATGGCTGCCGCCGTCAATTGGCTTCCAAACAGCTCTCAGGAACAGATGTGTGACGTCACGGATACTATATCCATATTTTATACAGTCTATGGTCTGGTCCTGTTTGAGGTTTCTGCCTGTAAATAAGTTTTTCCTTGCCACTGTTATCAAGTACTTACTAAAGGTGGATTTATGTTGGGCAAGTTTGGGCTACACCTCCTCTTGTTGTCCTACGACATGACTGTCCTAGCTCATCCAATCATGGCTGATGGCTGCTCTCTGGTCCTGCTCATGGTCACTTCCTTTTTAGATAACTTTTTTCTTTCCACCAAAGAACTTGTTCATCGGTGGGTTAATATCGGGTGATGTTACAAAAAGTACACCTGCTCTTTAAGTGTCATGAGTTAACTTAAGTTGCGATTTTGCGCTTTATAAAAAGTGATTGAATTGACTGATTGATCAAAAAGCTTCTGTGTTTAAAGATGCTTCTTTCATTTTAGCTCCAGTAAATGTGATGCCTCCACAGATTCAGTTTTCAGCTCGGCTTATCATTTCCCAAAGCTGTATTTTGTGGCTGTGTTGGCAGTGATAAAAATGAATCAGAGTGGCCACATCCTCCATGTGTTTTTTTCTTTACCCTTCTAATAAGCTCATCAGCAGGCCAGAGGCACTCACAGAGCTGTCTGTACTTTATGTGTGCTGTAGATAATGCAGCAATCCTCATGAGAGTGTCATCATATAGCAAGAGTCTTCAAAATGCTGCTTCCCTGATAACGCTTTCATGCACAGACACCAACCCCCCCACTGGGAATAAATCCCCTTCCACTGACCAGTCCCAATGTGTCACTGCACAAAGTGTCGCTTTCTCAGGCGTCGTGCATCTGCTGATTCGACTTCTTCGCCCTGAGAAGTTCAAAAAGTGTGACACGATGTGCTGCATGACTACAAAACAGCCCAGCTGTGGAGCTTAATTGAGATTCATGGTGTAATTTAGAGCACCATATGTGAGTTCATGTGTGTGTATCTCCAGAGTGTGCAACAGTATCTGTTACAATCATCCGTGTGTGTGTGTATCAGTGTGTGCGTTATTGAAAACCTCATCACTATTAATCAATATTGATTTAGAGGCTATAACACCTTCATATATCTTGAAGGCGGCACTTCAAATTTGATTCCCATCTGAGGTCTGTGGAAAGATACGTAGAAGAGGTGAGATCATGTCAAGAAGAGAGCTAGACAGGCAGGCAGGCAGGCAGGCAGACAAGCAGACAGACAGGCAGGCAGACAGATGAAACAAGGTGAGGTGTGTGTCGCTGAGGTCAGTTGCTGAATAAGTTGCTCAATCATCCCCCTCCCTGATAATTACTCCACTCTGCTGCCTTCTCTGCTGCCAGTAAACTAATTTAGCATGCCTGTGCTCTGTGTTCGAGCTAATAAATTCCACTTAAACCCGGCTCTTGATCTCATCTGTTACATTTTTTTTATCACACTTCCAAGCAGCGTCTGTATCATGTGAGGATATTTCAATCTGTGAGATGTGAAATGAGGTTGGTGTTTTGTGCTAGTTACAGTAATATTTGCAGTTCAGGACTGCTCAGCTGAAACACTCAGTTTGTTGGAGTTACATATTTTGTGAGATTAGAGATGAATCCAGATACAAAACTGTTCTATATACATTTACGTACAGGGTTTTTTTGAGAAGCCTTATAATTGCCAGATTTTGTGCATTTATTCTGTTAGGATTGTGGTTAGGGTTAGGGTTAGGGTTAGGGGTTAGAACCAGAACTAAACTTAAGCAAACAGAACCAGAACCAAGTTCAAGCGAAAAGAACCAGAACCAGAACCAAACCAGAACCAAACCAGAACCAAACCAGAACCAAACTCAAGCACACAGAACATGATCCGAACCAGAACCAATCTCAAGCAAACCGAACCAGAAACGAACCATAACCCAACCAGAACCCAACCGAACCAGAACCGGACCAGAACTGAACCGAGATTAAGCAAACACAATGAGCACCAGAACCACACTCAAGCAAACAGAACCAGGACCAGAACCAAACTCAAGCAAACAGAACCAGAACCAAATTCAAGCAAACAGAACCAACTCAAACAAACAAAACCAGTACCAAACTCAAGCAAACAGAACCAGAACCAACACAAGCAAACAGAACCAGAACCAAACTCAAGCAAACAGAACCAGAACCAAACTCAAGCAAACAGAATTATGATTAGGGTTGGGTTTGGGTTATGATTAGGGTTTGAGTTTTGATTAGGGTTAGGATTAGGGTTAGGGTTAGAGGGTTAGGATTAGGGTTAGGGTTAGGATTACGGTTAGGGTTAGGGTTAGGATTAGGGTTAGGGGTTAGGGGTTAGGGTTAGGGTTAATTCTTACTTTTTCAATACTTTGTGTCAAAGTAACTGAACTGTACTTATACAATAAGCTCTTTACACTACATGTCACATTCACTCATCCTGATAGCAGAGGATGTTACGCTAAGTGTCCAGTTTTAACTTATCCCATTCACACACTGCTGGTCATGACATCAGGAGTCATTATGGCTTCAGAGTCTTGTCACTTTGGTGTGTGACTGCGACTGAGTGACTCTACCTCTGAGCCACAGCTGCCCCCAAATTAATAAAAGTGATGACATACTACCATCAAAACCGGTGACTCATCAGCCGCATACGCATTTCGTTTAAGTGCTATTTACCAAATGGTAGCAAGCAATCCCGCTTTATTAGATAGAGAAGATAGTAAACATAGTAATTGCCAATCCTTAACGTTTAATTACGAGCATGCTGTTGTAGGTATTAAGTTGTAGCCCTGCTGTGCCAAAGTACAGCCTTGGAGAGCTTTGAACATGGCTGTAGACTAATCTTGATGTCTGTCAATGTATGTACCAAACACTCCTTGAATGATTGTAAGGTTCTTTCTCTGGAACAAAGAGGAGAATATTTAAAATAGTATGATGGAGGCGTGATTCACTCGACATTAGGACCTTTCACTGTCTTGAAGACACATCTTAAAAGAAAAAATCTTTGAACAGAGTAGGGACCACAACAATACAAACGCCCTGTGAAGAAAGAGAATCTTACCATGAGCCTATTCATTTTAGATTTGATGTTTAAAGAAATAAATGTTTGATGACACAATCTCAAACACTATCACGGTGCTCTGATTCACATCTGCCATTGTCCGGTGATTTGGTAATGGATTTTTGCTGAAAAATATAAAAATCACAGACCATGGATGTGGCAGAATTTCTTAGTTTTACATCCACCGGCTCAAGGATGAATACAACAAGGATTCACGGGGAGAGTTTCCTGCTTCTGTTCCTGTTCTGTGCCTCACTGCAAATGGCTGAAGATGAAATATTTGAGGGTGAAATGACAGGGTACTTGTGACTACTTCATCAAACTAAATGTGTATTTTCGCTAATGTTTTCAACACTCACAGATGAGGAATGACTAAAGAAAAATCCCTTTTGAGCACACACAGAAAATCCAGATGAAAAGTGAGCTGAAAGTGAGAAATACAGATAGAGTGGAGACTCAAAGAGAGCTGATCCGATATGTGTGTCAGCTCTAATGAGTCTGTTTGATGTGATTAACTGCAGAGCGAGTATTGATCGAAAGCAGAAGCTGGATATAATAATATGTTAGACTCCACTGTGATGAAGTGCTGATTTTATTTGATTCCTGCTTATTATAGTCTTACAAAAACCTTAATTAGTAACTCTTCTGACTGTATTATCAGTCAGGAGGTTAAAATGTGAGATTACAGATGAAAGTTTTGTTAAAATGCTTTAAATGTGCGTACGTTACACACCACTGTAAGACTGTGTGTGGATTCTAGAGGCAATGAGGATAGAAATCCCATCTGTATGGCAGTATGACTTTTGTGCTGTCTAACTCAGGGGCAAAAACATCACTCACCTGAAAAAAACACACACACACACACTCTCACACACCTCTCAACACTGCCACCAGCACAAACATAAAATCCACAAAAGCAGAAATCAGCTCAGTTTCTCCTCTGAGGATTCGCCTCTGTTCTGTCCTTGCTTTGTGCTGAAATCTGAAAAAGTCTTCCCAGAGTGTAATCCAAATATCTTAAAGTCTGCCTGATAATGTGAGTAAATCCACAACACTGAGAGTCATTTTACTCCTCTCTTCCCTCTCTATCTTCACAGCAACCAATAAAAGCCAATTGATTGTCGTATAATTTCTCAGGCGTTATCGACTCATATGTTCTGTGGTTCAGGGAAATCCAGTAAATTCTTCACGGTGTTTGGCAAACAAACATAATTCAACCGCAAGTGTTGAATGAATCTGAAAAGCCACACAGGCAGAGCAAGTATAATACAAATCCCAAATGTGAGTGTTGTTCTAAGAAGCTAAAAATGTCCACTTTGTCTCAAATAACAGTCTCAACATTGCTTGTAAGTACGCACATGAATGGCTAGTTTTCCCTGCCAACTAAATATATATCTATGCATGACAGAGTGTAGGAGTACTCCTCTTCAGTTCTGGCGTGCTGAGCCTTTCTGCTCTCCACCACAATCATCTGAGACAGAAGAGAAACCACGCACACGCTGGACTAAAATAGATGGATTCCACTGTGTAGCAGCAAATGAATCAAAGGCAGGAGAGCTTGAGATAATCACAGCTAGGCACTCTGCGGCCAGATCAAAAGTTTCTGCACCTGCCAGAGTGAGCGTGGGGGAGAAACAGGACCATACACTTCTTATCCTGAAGGGACCCTAACACGAACACAACATGACTGATGACTGTGTGCACACGTCAGGGCTCATTTCTCAGGTCTTATTTGCAGGCGCCCTTCCTTTTTTTTTTTTTGGTTGCAAGGGTGAGACTCAGGGGGAAACATATGGGAATGAAAACTGTTGTTATTTGCTGAGGTGATGCGTTGGAGTGTTTCATCTGAGGGGTGTGATGTCTTACGTCCTGAGCACACAATCATGAGGGGGAGAATGGCATCATGGAGACTGTCCTGAAATATGAACTCTCATTTCTTCACCTGGTTTGGCCGGACTCAGGTAATAGGTAATAGACTCAGACTCAACTCTTCATCAATGACTCAGACTCGACTCAGATTTGACTGAAACTCAAGGTCTGGTGACTTGACTAGCACTGAAGGGACGCAAAACCTAGGATACTCTTTGTCTTTTTATACAAGCGAAATTTTCCTCCCCAGCTTTTCCCAGAATATTTCTTGCCAGCCTCATAAACTGAGTAAAATCCAGGTGAGTTGGTATTAGAAAACAACAGGAAGTATCCACATGACACTATTGTATCATGTGGCTGGAAGAGCACGAGTATGAGCCAATGGGCCAAGCTCATCTAAAAGGAGCTTCAGTTAGCTAGCATTCGGTCTTCCTCTAACAAAAGAGGTGAGTAACACTGCTGAGAACAGGACTAATTAGGATGTGTGTGGGTGGACTAAATGCTTGTATGAGCTTCCACACAGCAGGGGTCATCCTACATGAAGACATAAAATATGCAGGTCAGCCTGGACAGACCTCTGTCACTTCAGAAAATGTATTTTTAACAACAGGAAAATGTGTGACCAACTACATGAAAAAAATATTGCTTTCCATGAAGGTGTCTCAACTACAGACTGTATAAAACATGGACATAGACTCCATGATGTCATCCATTGGTTTCTAAAGTGAAGTTTTGAAACTGATAGGAGAATTTGAAAATCAGATGTGTAATCCATGGAAATGGATTTGTAATACCTGTGCATGGATTCACAAACCGGGCCCACTGATTGAATTTGAAATCCTTGCTCAGGCTTTGCAAATCCTTTCCTACAGATTATTTTCTGTTCACACAAATTAGAAATCAATCCCCACTGATTACAAATCCATACACAATTGTATACATATTTGTCATCAGCATGGACGGACACATGGCTCCTTTTTTTTTCTTGACCTTGCACTCAGAGGGCTTCATGTGTAAGTGTATGCTATATTTTCAATTTGTAGCACTTCAACTATCCCTAACCGCCATTTTGACACATATGTTGTATAGTTGATATACCTTATACAAACTGAATGAAAAGTCTGATGCTTTAATACTTTTAAATATCTTAAATAGACTGTAATGCTTCCCTAGAAAGTAGGAATATAGTTTTAACTAAGATGTATTTAAAGCTGCTTTGAACTCCACACAACCTCATATTCAGCCGGCTTGGGATCCCTTCATCATGTGAGACTTCTTTCTACCTGCAATTCTTGGAGAAACTAAAGTTTTCTTCCAGATCTCGCAGAACTGCTTGATAATATTCGATTGAAAGAGAGACAAAGAGTTTCCACATGAAACAAATCACAAACAACTGAAGACCAGAGAACTTACTGCATGTCTGCAAAAGTGTTCTTGGAACTTCAACTCAGGTTGTGTGTTTACATCCTAGAGATAGTATTATTCTCAAACTCCTGAAAGAACAGCTCAGATATTAATTAGTGAGTTTTCAGATCCTGCAGAGCTCTATTATCAATTTCCCAATGACTGTTCTTGAACACATTAAAGTCCCCATCTGTTAATAACCTTCACTTGATTAAAGTGTGTAATCATCTTTATTCCCCTTTAATCTATCAAAGCAGTGTCAGTCAGCTCCTCCAGCTTTCTTCTGTCTCGAGGACTGATAATATGTGCTTCCATATGTGGCACTGATGACATTTCTCAGCTCATTTTTCCTTCTGTTTGCTCAGGATGATTAATGACGCACACACACACACGCACACACACACACACACACACATGCTCTGCTACCCTGATACATTTCTCCTTGTTATGAATTCAGATACCTAAAGTGAGTGTGAAACGTAACTCATCTGAGTCTCCATTTGACCCGCTGGATTCTGCTCCACCTTCAGGGCTCCTTCTTCAACCAAAAAGAGATTCTCTGCAGTTCGACTCTCAGGCACTCAGGTGTTGATGAAAGTCGTGCCCCTTTCACAGTCTGGCTCAACTGACCTATCAATGAAACATGAAGGAGAGAAATGTGGAGCTCTCAAGGTATGAAATATTTCATGTTTTGCTCAGCGTGAAAATGTAAAGGGGTTTCCAAGGACGTCTGAGGATAGAATAGAAAACACCTTAGACTTACATTTAGATAGTCACTGTAGCTGTGTTACATTGTGAGGGGGGATATTTCTAATCAAAGTGTGCTGACGTAAAGCACTTGACAGTCAAAGTAGGCTTTTTTGATATGTATATTTGCTGAGATTACCGTCCTTATTTCACTATCTCCTGATTTCATTATCTGCAATTCAAATGAAAAGGGAACTTTGGTAATAATTGCCTGCAATTATTGGCTAGCCAGTGTCCATTAGCATTTTGCTTGTTTCATGATTTAAAAGTGGCCTGTAAACGGCCGAATGTAATAGATCTACTGGGAACAATTACCTTTAAAGGGATGGTAATGACAGAGTAAGTAGGAAACAATTCACCAGCTCCTGCAACAACAGCCCTGCATGGTTTCAATAAGATCAAGAGGACATGCCGTATTTTAAAATGTGGCTTATTTGTTGAAGATAAACTTGTATCGATTAAGCAATAAGTAAGAAAAAGGTTAGGATTGAATACAACAGCCTTAAAACCGGTTATCCCTGTGGAGTGAAATTCATTCACAGGTTATATACACTCTGCAGCCAGCGCTGCAATGGAGGGGCCACCAGATGAGCTGTTATCGACAAATCCGTCTGTCGCCTGTGCAGACCCCGCTGGAATCTTCGAAACGAGCTGAGGGAAAACTCACCTCAAAATTGAAAATGTCTGCTTCCACTTACACTGGGAGAAATAAACAAGTTTTGAACAAAGAACGTCCCCCTAGTGACTTTCTCTGCCGCTTTAATTTCCAATTTAGTGTACGACAGTGAGCATGCAAGTGTTTAATTAGCTCAAGTGTGAGTGTCAGAAAGTTTGAAGTAGAGAGTCGAATTCAAATTAAAACCTAACTTTGATCACTTCTTTCAGAGATGCTTCAGAAAAAAACTTGGCAGAAGGTTGTGCTTTTTTGTTCTGGTGCCATAGCAACACAGTCTTGCATCTATTGTGGCAATTAGTAGAAGTACATTACATGACTTCACTCTCCAATCTGACAGAAGTGCAAAGAAACTGATGCGCCACCTAAGTCTCAAACAAGTTCAAAGATGTAATCTCACACTACAAAAACAGTCATGTGGTTTAATGAAATGTTGAATGCAGGTAAAAACAAAACAGAGAAACCCTGGTTCAACCTGTCTGACATTTCCTGTTATTTGTGTGCCATCTGCTGGTTATTCCTGTGCAGAAGCAAATCTGTGTTTTACTCGCTTCTACCACCAGGGGGACAGTTCACTCCTGCATGTGGAGCAGATTTCGAGACTTCAAACACACCACTGCTGGATTAAAACCATAAAATTAAATGACATATCCGGCTGTGCTCGGAGCTCCTCTGTTGGATCGACTCTTTTTTTCCCCCTCACAGATAAAGCCACACACACACTATCTCTGCTGTAACTTACAGAGATAGTGCAGATATGGCTCATAGGCCGCCTGCCTCTGTCCAACAATAACCCTGCAATAAATGCTGCTGTTTATCAATGATAAGAAGTCAAAAACTAAAAACATGGGAGCATTAATTGGAGCAGTATAGACAACTCAAACCTTCCTATGCAGAGGCATGAATTATTATTATTATTATCATGTGTTTATGATGGGAAAATGAGTTTATTTAAATATATTTGTTCTGAAATTACTGGGTTATGATTATGTAACTGTGCAATGACTGATGTGATATCATTAATAGTATTTATAACACATGAGGCCTCTCAAGAGGACCCACTTAATGATGCCATCCATTATTCCAGTGAAATGCTGTCTTAAAAACATTCAAGCTAATTAATTTTATTTCATCACTGTTAAAGTTTATCATTTCAGTTAAAATGTCCATCTATAAATAAGTATTAAATTCATTCAATACCACTGTGTAGCATTTCTATTGAATAGCTGATTGAATAGTTTGAGCTGCAATACTAATTTAGATGTTTTTCAGAATGAAATATGTCCTTAAACCGCACACAAGTACTGATTTTAGACTTTTTTTCCTTCAGAAATGTGACTCACAAAGTCCTAAAGTCTGAAAATATGATTTTTCAAGGATCACTAGAATCTAGAGTCTTGCTGCTGTATGATGAAAATGTAGAACACAAGAAGAAAGCATTTCAAACAAAAGAAATCACATGATTTCAGTGCATCGAGGCTTCAAATGTGACAACACTAGAGTGGGCCAGCAGGGACAATGGTCGGACAGTTGTACGGGACACACTGTTCAAATCTCCAGCCAAATCATGTGACTTTAAATGTCACATGATGGAAGAAAGGGGTTTGGGTGTGAGCTTTGGCAAAATCAAACAGCAGGGAAACAGCAGGAGGGAACCAGTTTGAACTCTAGTTCTCTTTCGACTACACTGAGTTGAAAAAAGACAGTATGATGATTCAATGATTTCAGTGAGCAGTAAAGAGGTTTTGTGTTTTTACTATGAAAAGAAACTCCTCAGAAATCACCTCTGTTTCTAACTATTTTATATCCATGCCAAAAAATCATGACCTTTTTATTTTGTTAAACTTTATCTTAAATTATTAATTAATGAAGTTTTTTAATCATATTATATAAAACCAACATAACTTTTCAAAAGTATGTCACATCTTATCCAAGCAATGCAGTTATGATGCTGTTTTTTTCCTCAATAACAAGGTCAAGTGAAAAGTGTCAGAGAACAGTAAACAAGGTGAGTTTACTTTGGAACTTTTTTTCCCACACTAATCCTCTTTGGCAAGAGGCTGTTCTGCACTTCCCCTGATATAAGGCCAACATGTTAAACATTAAACTACAGACAGAGAAACCTCAGAATGAGGTTACCTCGGGTAAAGGTGGCGTGACCTTTAAAGGGTGCTTGGCAGAGAGTACAACTGTAAACATGACAGGCTAATTCATATAACCTGTCTAATAACTTCAACTGAGGACTCTATAAAACACATTTATGATAGAATGTAAACTTTGATAATCATTAACTTTATGATACTATGTTTATCTTAGACAGTTTTAGTAATTATTAATTATTTCCTGGCAGATTGTGATGCTGCTTCTATGTTTGTACCTTAAATCTTCAGGTATTAGCTCGGTTGTCTAGCTAAGCAAAGCTAGGCTGAGATTGACATTGAAACTGAAGATAAAGGGAAAAGGCTAGCTTTTCTCAGTTCAAAAGTAACAAATGTTAAAAGTTCTCTACCTCATTTGTTTAGTCCATTTAAAAATGTAGGTATTTCACAGCTGTGGTGTTTCTATGGTAGATGTTTAGTTTGAGCCAGGATCTACTTTCACCATCCACCTTCGATGAGGCTGCTCCAAAAAACCCATGTTAAAATGCATACTTTTCAGCAGAATTAAACATATTTACAGCCTGGTACAAAAAAGAAAAAAATTAAATTAAATTAAATTAAATTAAATTAAGAAAATATGGTTTAGTCAGAATAGTCAATTTCTCTATTCATACACACTGTATGCTTGTGGGGGATTGTAACTAACTTGTTTTGTCAATATTGAGCTGACATGTTTTGCATAATTTGACATATTATGGGGCATGGCTTACTTCACTGATACGCTTGCACACTGTTGCTGTTAGCCAGGAGGCTAAAAGCCTAACTCCACCTCTTTGCCTCTGGCTAAGTCAACCTGAAGTTAGTTTTCAGGCAGCATTTCCAATATGGGGACTGCCATGCATAGGCTCCAAAACCCTGCTCCAAAAAACCAATGGGTGATGTCATTGAGACTATGTCCATCTTTTCACTGTACACGTCATAACCATAGACTGTAACTAAAGGTCATAACCTGCTAATGATAAGCTTTAGTGTTGGTAGAAGGGCTTCTGTGACTTTGTGGCTAATTCAGGTAATCTGTTTCTCTCCTTCATGCCACACTAAGATAATCATGTTCTGGAGGTTCATATACCGTACTGGTATTGATTTTTTTTATTACGTCTTTTTTATTTTAAGTTACTGTCGACAGAATATACTTTTTTGATAAGGGATGAAAATAGATGACCCCAAATAGCTTTCAACTGAATGAGTCATGTTCAATCAGAGAGACTGTGGTTTGGTTTCCAGAGTGAGCTGTCCCATTATTCACTGTCTGTGAAGCAGCTGCAGGGTTTGTCTGTGGATTACGTCAGGGGGATGTGTCTCTGCAGGAGACGCTGTGGCATAATGAATCAAGTAGGTGAGATGTATTTTAGGACAGCTTTCCTACTTTTAACAAGGTTTCTCTGTTACCTCCTCTCTCTCTCTCTCTCTCTCTCTCTCTCTCTCTCTCTCTCTCTCTCTCTCTCTCTCTCTCTCTCTCTCTAATACAGGACTGTATCCACTGAGGAAGGCACTGTGATTGGTTCAGAATGACACCTGAGCAGACAGCCGGGGGTAATTTGGGTGGCTGATTGGCTGCTCAAACTGTGCTGTTCATGGGCACTTCTAGTGTAGCTGACTTGAATAGAGCTTTTGTGTAAATATGCCTCATACACACACTGGCGGGAACAGCATCACGCGAGCACATGGGATGATCTAAAGCAGTCCAGTACAATAGTTGGACAACAAAATAGTTCCTTTGTCGGGCTTGCAATGATTTTTGTCAGAGAAGTTTAAATTCAACGTGTGATAAGTTTTCATTGGTGTTGGCTCATCTGTTTACAGACAGCTATAAACCATGAAGTAGTTAAAAAAATACAGGCACTGTCTGTACATGCAGTATTTACCAACTGCCTTGGGAAAAGATAACAAAGCAGTGTTTTTCTTTAAAGTAGAGAGGCTATTAAAGGTCAACGGCAGCAATAAGCTCAGCACTTTGAGGTTCACAGATGATAAGAACAGTAGTCTGTTTCAAAACAGATAAGAAGTAGAGAGCTGTTTGTCTGCTTGAATAGTTTGTAATTTTAGGGAAACAAATATTTTTATTATTTGAGTACAATGAAACAACGCTTAAGTTTGTCTGTTAAATTTAAGGAACACCCAGCAGCAGTTAGCTTAGCCAAGCATAAAGACTAGCACTGTGCAAAAACAGCTAGCTTGGTATTTTCACAGATAACAGAGTATACATATTGGATTTTACTGATTCAATCAAGTTGTAAATGTGTCATTTTAGGATGGCTTTAATGAGAAAACCTCTAAATTGTAGCCTTAAATATGTGAGTGTATTGCTTTTCAGTAGACTCTGAGCAAAAGATTTCATTGCGAGTATTTAATAAAATGACGTAACACTCCTTTATACTCATTGGTTTGCTCAGTGTGGCTAACATTAGCAGAGCTAGCACCACCAGCCTCCAGTCCTTTTATCAGTCTGTGGTGGCAAGTCTGTTATTCTATGCAGCAGTATAAAACACAAGGATGCGAGGCGACCGGACAAACTAGTGAAAAGAGCTGGCACTGTGATTGGAACCAGGTTGGACTCACAGGGGGCTGTGGTGGAGAGATGCACACAGAAGAAGAGGCCATTCTAAATTACACAGATCATCCACTTCACAACTTCTTTGTGGACGAAACAGAAGCAGTGGACGGCTCATCTCTCTGCGCTGCAGGACTGAGAGATACAGAAAATCATTCATACATTTAATTGTTCAGTCGACTTATCAACACTTTGTGTGCTACTTTAAGCTAGCAAGCAACTATTCATCAATTTTGAAGACATGGGTATCACTTTTCTCATTTATCCGTCAGCAAGAAAATACTTCTTTTTAGTTGAAGTACTCCTTTTCCCTTTCAAATGTCAATGCAAGTCACTGTCTCACCCTGTCAAAAATATATATATATATGTTTACTGCAGTTTGTTGAATTCAGAATGTGTTTATCCCTTAAAACCCAACATATTCTCTCTGTTTTTCCACACTACACCCAAAAAATAAAGATGCTACACAGGAGTGGGTTTAGGATCTGGCTGTGAAAAAAGGTGAGCTGCTCTAAAACAAGTTTGGAGCTGAACGCCAAAGAACAAAGGGGCTGGGAGATTGCATCCTGGTGCCACACCCTCAGGCTGTGGAGTCAAGGCCTTTATGGCATCCTTTGTTAAGCTGCCTGATACACTCTATAACCAGAATCCCCTTTCATCTTCCATGGCACAGAGAGAGAGAGAAAGAGAGCTGCTGAAAAGGTTGTTGTATCCAGAGTATACCTGCAGTGCATTGAAGCAGCAGAACTGGAGAAATGAACAAGATATGGTTGGAGAATTTGGTAAAAATTTTGAATTATGATCTCATAGAAAAAAAGGGGGGTGAGTGTTGCTTTTATCCATGGTGCAATTTCAAGAAAATACAATAATGATGCTTTAAACAATCTTTGAATTTTCATTCTATGCAATATCTTAGCGCTTTAAAAGCGATAAATTAAAGGGTGATACTAAGACAGTGTTCGTCACAATCGACTACGAGAGAGGATGGATTAGGATGTATCCCTTCACAATTTCACACAGGGCTGAGGAAAGAAATTGTCAGGCTCGGGTTTGATAGATCAATTTACCAGCTGTTTCAGCAGGCTTTTCCTTTAGCTATAATTCAATCCCACCCAGTCTAACAGCATAATCTATGACACGCTTGATCTGCTATTCATTTGAAGTGTCGTAGCATCCTGCTTTATCTTCTGATGTGGCTGAGACCTCCTCCATGCAGACGTTTGCTCTGCCGGTTGCTAGGAGCTATTTGTTATATATGTAATTTTCATGGTAATTATGGCCATGCATTAGTCAACATATGACTTGGGATTTAGGCTTCCATATTAATGCACATGTTACTGCCAGTAGAGGCACGAGAAGCTTAAATAGGAATCAAAATCCTCCTAGGATCTCAGTATTGTTCTTATTTTCCTTCTTTCATTAATAAAACAAGATATTTAATGTTTTCTCTTGAGCTGAAATAATCCCAGGTCACATATCTGACAGTAAGTATTTTTTACTCACCACGTATGCACTAAAGCAAAGGCAGTGATTTACACATACACTCACTGCTGTAGGCTTTTATCCTCAGGCGCTTGGATTGCAAAGAATTACATAGGGAGAAACGTATTCATTTGGGGAACGTACCAACTCTCCTTTCCAGGGAAAAGCCTTCAACATACTCATTTTCACCTGAGGCAGAGAATACCATTGTTAGATCACTGAGGTGGTGAAGGAGTTTTAAGGCCTTTGGGAGCAAACTGTGGGTGCAACAATTTCTTTTTGACCTCTTTTACCCTTTTATGAAACTTTGAGGCTTTAAAGATTTATCTGTTTTAACCACACAGCCCTCTAAAATTAGGATAAAGTAAATATGACTGATGTCATTATCTATGGACTGAAGCAAAATGATGTCTCTTACTGTTGATTTAGAACCACAAAAGTGTGTTTTGGAAAGGCCATGGGTGAGGATGTAGCTATTATACGAAAAAGGTCCTTAAAAGCTATGAAATGAGGGAGGAAGAAAAAGAAACTGTGGTTACAGGATGACTAAAAAGCAGAATTTCCTTTATGACAGTCTTATCATCTAAAAAGACATGCTGTATTTGTTCAAGCTTTTTGCATATACCAACACAAAGTGAGACAGGGGAAAAATACGAACTTTTCAACCCTCAATATACTTTCATGCTTGACTTGTTTTGTACAAAATAGTGAAACGGCTCGAGTGGAGTGCTGCTGTGACATTTTATTTAAGCATTCAGTTATCACTGCCATTTTTGAAAAAGCATTTTCTCATTCTATTCAAGTAGAACCAGTTTAAACTCGGTCAATTTGACGGCACAGTCTGGGAATTGTAATACCTCTAAGATGACTTACATGTCCCTATGCAACACTACCATTCAAAAACTCATTCTAAACCTGCTCTTGTGAGGTTAAATAGGCACCTTTATCTTTTAAATTACAGGATGACATGGTTAGTAATCTGAAATATAAAAGTGTCTGGAGTAAAGAAGCCCCCACTTAACATTTGCTGTTTTATGAACAAGTCCAGGCCAGCAGCTCAGCAAGACTGTACCTAGACAGCAGACCCAACATTCTAACAATGTCTGTCATTCCTCTGCTGCTGAAGCAGATATAATGTGAATTATGTAGGAGCATATTCACATAAGACTATAGGATGAAGTACTACCCTTGCAATCACAAGACTTCGACCAGCTCATAATGTCTATGCTAGCATGGTGATTGTAGGAGCCATAATGTTGATTTTTTTTTAACCTTTTATTTACCTGTTCAGTTGTGTGGCTGGAGGCATACAAAGAGGGTGAGTGGGGTTGAATATTTTTCATTGTCATTATCATCATTTATTTAGATCTTTTTTGGTATTGCATTATTTTGAGTGTTTTGTTAATAAATAGAAAAACTTTCCTTGGACATTGATTTGGATTTATGGCAAGACGCGTCACAAACACAAGCCCACTTAGTCTCTGCTGCAATTTTCAATCTTAGCCGCTTCAGTGATAGCAATAAAATGATACAAAGTGACGTATGATATAAAAGACAATGCAAATTAGCTTCCTTTCAGCTACATTTAGTGTCATAGTTTGAGATCATAGACTGAGATACAGCAGTGATTTAGGTAAACTCAGGATATCTATGCCAAAACTTGACGGTAACATGATGATGCTAAGGTTTACTGTGGAGCAATTTTTGAAATTAACAGTTTTTGGGGGACGAAGTAGCCTCCCCTCTATAATATAGGATTTAAAAAATAAATACAAGTCTACAGCTGTCCTAGCTACGCCATGAGATCATACTACATACACCAGGCATTTTTTCGACCGCAGGAACTTTACACCGGTACTGGGGACTTTACCCCTGAACTACGTGCGTTTCGACTGGAGGAACCAGGGTCTAAATTTAGTTCAGGGTTAGTTAATCTCCCCCCTGAAAAGCCTCTGCTTTGGGGGTAGTACTTTTCAAAGGTCCTGGGACTTTCGGTTGAACGTCACAGTGTTTGTGGAGTTTAAACAGTTGTTGAAATACAGAGGGAGTTCCTGGGAATGCATACTAGTTTAGTTTTTTATGAAAATTTCAAAATATTATTTGATTTTTTTTTTTTCTCCATACATCACTGGCCTGATTTGCACAATCTTACCGGGAATTCAGCCCGCGGTCGAAACGCAGACAACAATGGGGGCACAGAAACTTTTTGGTTCCAGGGAAAGTAGTTCTGAGGGCTAAAAGACCCCAGAACTCTTGGTCGAAAAGCACCTAACATTGCATTATGCTGGGAAACTCACAATGCCCGTGCTCACTTGCTCCTGCTCAGCAGTATGAGGGTTTAATTTGTTCTTAGTCTTAGTGGCATGCTAACAATTTCTAAGTAGCACTTAAAATAGATTTTCATGTGGTGTGTTAAGAATTTAATAAGATTATAATGACACTCTCATATCTGCACACTAAATGTGAAGCTACAGCTGGTCCATTCAGTGTAACATAACTTGGTTTAGCTTAACACCAAGCCTTGAAATTAAGGAAATAGCTTTCTTGGCTACCTGATAACTGATGGCCCACCCTTTAAATGAACAAATTCAACAAAGAAGATATATGTGAAAACAAATATGCATTAGAGGAGCTGTTAAGGTTGTTGTTACCCAGACAGAGGACAAATTAGCTTTTTCTAGCCTTTATGCTAACATTAGCAAGCCAGGTGCTGGTTGTAGCTTCATATTATTAATACAGATGTTAGGGAGGTATACCTTTTCATTTAAATTTATTTCAAAAGTTTTTTTCAACTACATCCAATCTTTAATTTACTAAAATAAGTATGTGACCTGGGATGACCAAAAATACAACATTGCAGAGCAAAGAATCTTGAAAGAAGTCACAAGGGAACCATTAATGTCTTATAAATTCTGTGCCGCTGTTATGAAATTAGATAATTTGACAGGAAGGCAACAGTTTCTCACCTGATAGTCCTCATAGAAATCAGGATTGATCCTGTGAGGAAAATTATTGTCTGCGCACACATTTGTGGTGACCAGTGGAATAATTGTTTAGATATTTCAGCCTTGACCAAAGTGATGCACCAACAGACTGATCGACATTGCCAACCCTTGAGCCTTGTCAAAGTTTAAAAAGTCTCTAGTGTGCCTTCTGCTATTGTGTCCTTCTTCATAATACACTTATTACATGTTGTTTTTGTTCAATATCCTCAATTATTCTATCATTGTTTTCCTCTTACGTGGCATATCAAATCAGCCATAAAACAAAAGATACATTTCATTTTTGGTTACACTCAATGATATTTAGAAATCAGACCACAAACAGCACCTTCTTTAAGAGAATTCCTTCTTGGTTTTGCATTTTGGCACCAAAAGAAAAACAAACACACAATGAATGTAACCCCCTGAGACAACTGCACCACCAGATAAAAAAATATAAAGTACAAGTTTTAATTGAAATTACTGAAAAGAAGTGCTATCTGATTGACATGCTCTGTTTTTGCTTTTATAAATTTGCTGTTGGTCATGGAGTATCAGTTAATTATGCAAGCTAATATGCATGAAAAAATGATTCATCCATGGTATTACTTTCAAACTGCCAGCAGCTAAAACAAGTAGATTTGACTTAGGCGGGGGGCTTCTTGACTGTTAAATAGAAAAACATGAACATTTTCATTTGTTATATTTGCATTATTATGTCACGAGTTTTACTGTTTGTTTTGTATGCATGTCTCCCGATGCAGTGCAAAGCATAACATGCACCTATAGAATTGTGGGAGGAGGTTTGTTGTTCTACTGCCCTACTCCTAGTGGATACATGTTCTTGCAAAACATCGCTCCATGTTGTTGTCGGTCCTTGAAAGACTGTGTCATCGAGGCCATGAACCTTTTGCATTTTCATTATCTCTGACTGACGTGTGGGGCCCTACATGCCCTCTAGGTACACTCCTCCCAACATGCCACGCCTCCTGCAGCCTGAAAGTTCAACAACTTTTTGCCAACAGCAAAGAAAAACACTGTTGTGCCACTGATCCCATTTCCCAAAGCCCGCCTATATAAAGGTACATGTGGAGTCCAGGAGAATGTAAAGGTTCAGCTGACTGGCAAAAGGGAGTTTGCTCTTTGGGACAAGATCAGTGAAAGTTTTAACCTGCATTCAAGAGGGATTACATTGGAGTCCTGCTTTCAATCTGGTAAAATGTCTTTTGTTTAAATAAGTTCACAGAAGTCAATCTATGTAATCTCTGTTTATGTGTCTATTACAGCTTGGATTAAACAGTGATTATGAGTTAATAGGCTATTTGACTTGTGTTACGTTCATGTACACTACCAGTCAAAAGTTTGGAAACATTCAAGGATTTGTATTTATTTTAATTATTTGAAACACTGTAGATTAATGCCAAAGAGATCCAAAATATAAATAAACATATATAGAATTATTTAATTAACAAAAAAGTGTTAAACAAACCAGAATATGTTTTATATTTTAGATTCTGTAAAATAGCATTATTTTTTCCTTCATGACAGCTTTGCACACTCTTGGTATTCTCTCAGTCTGCTTCATGAAGTGGGGTCCTGGAATGGTTTTTAATTAACATGAGCCTTGTCAAGAGTTCATTTGTAGAATGACTTGCCTTCTTAATGTGTTTGAGACCATTAGTTGTGTTGTTCAGAGGTAGGGTTAGTACACAATGGATTGCCCTATTTGACGACTGTTGTAATCCATATTATGGCAAAACCAGATTATTTCATAGTTGTGATGTCTTCAGTATTAATCTACAATGTCGAAAATACTAAAAATAAATAAAAACCATTGAATGAGAAGGTGTGTCCAAACTTTTGACCAATAGTGTACATCTCTAAGGTCTGGTCTTTCTACAACTTACTTTTTAATCAAGCGTCTTTCTATGTTGTGTTAATAACAACTATAATAGATATAGTGCATATTTAAAAATCTACACATTGTAGATGCATTGTCAATGGACAAATGAAATTGTACTATTCAAATGCTCATAAGTTGGCTACTTGTGTTTTTTTTTAATTGTATGTTTAGATAATTGTGTCTCGTGGCTGGTTTTGGGATGGAAATGTATTTTATGCATGACAAAAAAGTAAGATTATATCAGTTTCAGCACTGTCCTTGATTTTTTTTTTTTTGAACATTATACCATATACTCTACATACAGTTGGTACACAATAACTGAGTGTTTTTTTCTATTTTCTTTTACAAATGCATCATCTTTAACTTAAACATGACACTCAAAGACTTCCTCAGTATTTTACTTGAAATCAAAATAAAGTGGCCGTACCATTTCATGTACCCAAATAAAATTATGCCCAGGACATGGTGGTTATTTACATTCTGCCATGTATTTTAGCCAGTTCGACTAACAGAATTTTACTATGTTACCAGTGTAGCGAATATAGTAAAAAGTCAAATGAAATAATAAATAAAATCAAAAGAAACAAAACATTCCAACTTCTGTAGCTATGAACTAGGGTTTCCTCTCCACAATTGACATCTCAGAAAAAATCTGACCTAATTAGTTTTATGTACTTGATCCAGTTTTCCCAAATTCTTTTAAATCTATCCGCCTCCAGTTTCAAAGAAAAAGTTAGCTTTTTTTATCTATTATTATTATTATTATTATTATTATTATTATTATTATGTAAATATATCTATCCCCAAATCTTGTATCCTTGATTTTATAATAGCTCTTGAAATGCTCTTTACATAAG
Source organism: Notolabrus celidotus (assembly GCF_009762535.1). Lineage (NCBI taxonomy): Eukaryota > Metazoa > Chordata > Actinopteri > Labriformes > Labridae > Notolabrus > Notolabrus celidotus. The sequence continues at coordinate 20,952,669 of NC_048288.1, forward strand.
GGGTTACTTATAGTTCTGCTACCATTTAAAGTACTGCTCTGTTTCCACTTTCACTTCAGCTCTGCAGCCTCCAGAACTACTCAGCGCGTCTGTTCCGGACGAAGGGGGCGGTGGGGTGGCGCCACGTCATATCAGCCGCCGCGCTCTGATTGGCTGTCGATTCTCACCCGACACAGCTGTGATTGTTTTCTGCAGAGGAAGCTGTTGCCCCCGGTATGAGATCTGTGCTGTGGAACGGAGCAGCACTGTGTTGTTGTTCTCGCTCAATGTTTGTCTGCTAACGAATGATGTGAACAAATAACGTGATTGAAGTCCTTGTTGTACCGAGCAGGAGAACAAGGAGGGGATCCTGGGTAGATTAGTAGCTGTGGCGCGGATGAACAGGAGTGGAGGCTCCTGTTTATTGGACCAGACACTGACGACGTCTGGAGATCAAGGTAAGGAACAAGGAACACGTTTTTTTCTTACTTTAATGCCAATCATTTATTTTTCAGAGAAGCCAATAAACAATGTGTGTCATTATTCAATTTAAAGTGTATCCCTTTTGTCCTATCCCTTCATATAGCCCAAAAGTGCCAAATGCCCAGACTGGAGGATCACTGCTGGAGCTGCTCCTGTGCATCAAGGGTTGAAAGTAAGCACTCATCTGGAGCTAACTGGATAGCATCTAAAGCTGAAGAAATGATGTCCATTATCACTTCAGTGCTTAGCAATGCCTATGGCTCTCTGCACGACGTCCGGACAGCCAACCTCATCCGCCGGGGTCTGGTCCTCTTCACTGTGGGAGCGTTTCTCGCCCTGGTGCTCAACTTGCTGCAGATTCAAAGACATGTCACTCTGTTTCCAGAAGAGGTGATGACAACTTTGTTCTCATCTGCTTGGTGGATCCCTCCTTGTTGTGGAACAGGAGCCGGTAAGTCAACAAATAGTTAATCCGTGTGTTTAATTTTCGGAGCAGCCAGAGCAGGGTGATGAGTACTTTGCTGCAAAGTTTGGGACAAAGGAATGCAGAGAGGGGAGGGTATAGTGCTGCTGTTTGCTTCCTTTAAGTAAAAGCATGAAAAGGAGGGTAGTCAGTCATAGCAATTTTAAAAAATCATCAGTGGCTGCAGAAAGTCGTGACATTATCCCTGCAAAGTTTACTCAAACCACAAATTCTGCAGCAGAACAGTGCAATTCTGTCTCTAAAACAAAGTGTTCTGTTTATACTGCTGCTGTCAGCTTCTGTGCTATCAGGTGGATGTGACTCATTATTCGGCCTTGTTTTTGTTGGCTATTATATAAACCTTCTTCTCCACTGCTATAATAGTCTTGATGGTTTTGTCTGGCACAGTTGTGAAAAAAAATGACTTAGTACGTATGGCAGAGATTCTCGAGCTCTGATTGGCTGCAACAACAGGACACGAGGTGAGCTGTGCGCTCATTGGCTGGTGTCATAACGGGTGAGCTGAGGGGCGGTACTTTAAGGCCAGGAACCCGGAAATGGGGGAATGGGAGGAAAAACAACCGCGTCTCTCGTCAGCTCCTCCTCCTGTTTGCTTCAGGGCAGAAAACAAGTGAATGTGGAGGTGTAGCTTCTTGTCTTGACAGTCTGTTTACATTAGTTTATGCATTATTAATTGCTGTCAGTGCCGTGCAAGGACTTGTTGAAGTCTTTATTGTGTAAACTAGGGCAACACGTAGTTTACTGTGAGCTTAGTTATGTCAAAGTCTGCATCTAAAATGTACTTCTTTTAGGAATATTTTTTATTTTGGGGGCTTTTCAGAGAATATAGGACAGTGAATAGAGAAGGAAAGTAAGAGAGAAAGTGGGGAATGACATGGGCTAAGGCAGGGATGTCAAACTAATTCAGTTCAGGGGCCACATACTGACCAATTTGATCTCAAGTGGACCGAACTAGTAAGATCATAACATAATAACCTATAAAGAAGGACAACTCCAAAATTTCCCTTTGTTTTAGTGCAAAAAGTACAGGTAAATTCAGAAAATGTTCACTTTTAATGAACTATATTATTACTAAAACAGCTGTTGTATTTTTAGCCATGATGAGTCTCATAGTGGGGCCAAATATTTTATTCTTTAAGCACTGAAACCTGCTGCAAACACAGCAAGCACACAGGTTTCCCACTCACCTGCGCAGTTCAGGTGCACTCCATCAGCACAATGATTGTATTCAACCTCCAGAGAACAAATCTGATAGAGTAATTACTTTTATTGAAAAATTGCAGTTATTCTCTTCTCTGTAATTTTTTCATTTGGGAAGTCATCCACGGCCGGATTGGAGCCTCTAGTGGGCCGGTTTTGGCCTGCAGGCCGTAGGTTTAACACCCCTGGGCTAAGGGCTGCAGTTTGGAATGAATCCCGGGCTGCTCGCTTTGAGGACTAAAGCTTGTATACATGGGGCGCAAGTGTCTAACAACAAGACCAAACTGGTTACATCTCTTTAAATCAATCTGTCCATTATCTATGGTTAACCTAGGAAAAACAACATTAAAGAAGTTTAAGAGACAAAGTAGAAGAGTGTTCTTTTATTGGGGGGGGGGGTTGTAAGCAGAAGCACCCCCAGGGGATATAGGCCCCAACACTTCACTACCATAAATCTTCAAATATATTTGACACCCCCTTGTCAGTCATGAGCTCTTAGATTTATCCAACTTGTATACTTGCACAAGTGTATTCAAGTGTCTCCATGAGTCTCTTATTTTAGCAGTGCTTGTTCAGCGAATAAAAGAATCCCCACAAAGCAGCTCCCTGAAAACATTTTGCCCCCCCCCCCCCTGGTGTTTCACAGGATATCTGCTTATTTTTTGTGTTGGTTTGTTTTGTTTTCACAGCTGTCATCGGCCTGCTGTATCCCTGCCTCGACAGCCATTTGGGAGAGCCACATAAGTTCAAGAGGGAGTGGGCCAGCGTCATGAGGTGCATCGCAGTGTTCGTAGGCATCAACCACGCCAGTGTTGTATCCTTTCGTCCAAGGACTGACCGTTACATTCGTCAAAGATAGTTTGTCATTTTTGACATAACAAGTTTGCAAAGTAGTTTGTGCTAAAGGATGTCTTCCTGTACCCTTATCATGTGATAGATCTTAGTGCTAACAGGTAAATCAAATATTTGCACAAGAACTTACCCCTCTCTAGCGTCACACCTGTTTGACTTTATCCCTAACTGCCTCGTACCTCAGAAACTAGACATTGACAACAACGTGCAGCTCTCCCTAACCCTCGCAGCCTTGTCCTTGGGCCTGTGGTGGACATTTGACCGGTCCAGGAGCGGCTTTGGTTTGGGGATCACCACTGCCTTCCTTGCAACCATCATCACACAGCTGCTGGTCTACAATGGAGTCTACCAGTAAGTTAGCTTTCGTTTCTGCTGCTATCTTTGATGATCAGTCCCTAAGTTCTGTTTTGCTTTACACCCATAACAAAAACGGTTTTGCATAAATGTTTGTTATACAGCTGAGGTGGTAATACATTTAGCCTGTTCCTGTCAAACAAAGATGTTGTGACAGGTTGTAATTAAAGTTCTGAGTCCTGTTTTTGAAAGTCCCTTTGTCTCTTTGAGCATTTTTAACATGCCTTAGTGATAAACAAAAAGTGCTCAGCTGAGAGAAGGAAGTGTTTGTCATGAATCAAGGTGCAAAGGCAGCCGGGGAAAAAAAGAGAGGGAAATATGAGGGGAGATAATTATGAGTCCGTGTGTTTCTTTTTCTGTGACATAAAATCTTGTGTAACTCTATAGACTGTGGTTTATTATGACTCCTTGCAAAGAGGTCATAGGTCAGAATCTGCTACTAAATGACACAAGTTAACCTGCTCTATGGCATGAACACTAAATTATGTTTTTGTTTTGGCTCTTTCAGGTACACATCTCCAGACTTCTTGTATGTACGCTCCTGGCTACCATGTATATTCTTCTCAGGCGGTGTTACTGTGGGAAACATTGGACGACAACTTGCCATGGTAAGTCTGCACCTTTCTTTAACCTTTAATCTTATATCTTACGTTTCTTATCTCCTTTTTTAAGTTACTTTTTGGGGCATTTTCTTGCCTTATTGGTAGGACAACTAAAGAGAGAGGCTGTAAATGTGGAGAGTAGTGAGTGGAGGAAAACATGCAGCAAAAGGTCATGACCGGGAGTTAATCCAGCTACCGCTGCAACAAGGACTCTGGCCTCTATATATGGGGTGCGTGCTTCACTGCTAGGTCAACCTAGGGGCACATTTCTCATCTATCTTTAAGAGTTGATTTCATTCCTCTGAGTAACAATCAGACTCCAGCAGGCCTTTGGTAAAATGTAATGATGCAAGTTCACTCAACAGTCAAAGCAGCAGTCTGTAATCTTGAAATTGAAACTCTCTAACCCTGTGAGAAAGAAATAATTTACCTCAAGACTACTTTCAGTCAATAGGAGGTGTAAGGTTTATTCCTGTCAGCCCCCACCGCAAGAAGTCGCCTGATCCGATGTAAGAGGAGGAAATATTCAAGCAACACCACTTAGCACTTACATGCAACTGGTGCATAACCTGGGACATTCTTGCTGCTTGTTAATTTGACGTTTATATAGGAATATATCTAACTAGATGTGTTTTTAGACAAAACTGTGTGTTTTAATGATTTTTGGGGATTTTTTGCCTTTTTTGATTGGACAGCTGAAGACGGACAGCTGAGCAATCAGGAGTTGAAATAGTTATTAGTGTTGAGAACTGTAGCCACTGTTTGGGGGCATACAATTTACCTATTTAGCAAATAAAGCATCCCGCAAAAGATTGTTTTTGTTTCATAATCTTAAATTCATAATGTATTTGATATTTTGGTGGAGTTGGGCATATTTAATCTCCAAAAGTCACTTTTATCCTAAGCTTTTGGATGATCTATTCCTTGAAGCAGCCGCCAAACCAGTTTCACTTCTTCAGATTGTTTTACACTCAAAGTAAATCTATGATCTTGATACGATTCACCGAAATACACCTGTGATCCACTCTTCTGTTTCTGTCACTTGCAAAACACTTCCACACACATTTGTCTTTATCAGCCTTTAAAATCTGTAAATGTCAGACTGTTCTGCACTCCGTCTAAACCGGTTGACAGAGATTCCGACTTCAAAAGACTCCTCTGCACCACACACGCTTATTTTGCTGATGTTCAGCTGAGCCATGACAGCCGATAACATTGTCAAAAGGTTTAAAGTTGCTGAAAGTGCATTGGAAGCCCTCCTTCCTTCATAATTATCCCATCAAGTCAGCTTTGACGTCTTCATTAAGCCCGTGCCCAGAAGCCTCACCTCATTCTGTCTGTAAAGTAAGAGTCCCATCACTCCCTCAGTTTGACTCAGTGAAAGCGTGAAAGCAGATTAAGGGCTGTTGTTTTTCACAGTCGTGGCGAGACACAGAGCCAGTCAGGACTCGGCTGACCAGAGGGTCATTTGCTACTCGTTGTTTTTGTTTGTGATGAGGCCTGAGGAATGTTGGCACAAGTCTGCACTCGTGGTTTTGTTCTCTTGTTTTTCTCGCTTTCGCTCCAGTGACTCATTTATGAGAGTGATTTGGAGGAACATGAGACTCTTCCTCGAATCTGTTTTTTGGTTGCTCCCCTTTTGTGCATAATGTAGATTCCAGTGAAACAATCTGTTTGGCAGCATTGACCAAGCAGAATAAAAAAAAGCTGTCGCTCTGTCCAACTCTTGCACTCATTAGATCTGCTTTGAAGCTGAATGGCAATTAATTTTACAAGTTTATCTACAGTTACAGTCGAACGTGCCATTTTGGAGTCATTGCACAAACTGCTGAACCAAACATGTAATGCTGAGTTCTTTATATCTGAAGTGTTGATGATGACAAAAAAAGTATAAAGTATATGAAAGAGCAGTTTTTCATGCTGAGAAAGCAGTACCGTTTCCTCTCTGGAAAAAAAGTTCCAAAAAATAAGGAACAGAAAGACAAATACTCTGTTCTTTAAATCTAAAGCAGAAGCAGGAATTATTCCTGTGAATGCAAAAGTTAGTCAGTATTGTCAAGTTTACAGGATACAGATGTGTTGATGACGGCTGGATGGCTTTTCGCTTACAGGTCTGGTTCTGTTCAGGGTTTCTGCCAACAGAAAAGAAATCTTTCCTTCTGTTTTGACAGTGCTTGCATATGAAGGATTAATTCTGTGTCTCTGTTAATAAGACTACAACGGGTAAAGTATTAAAAGATAACTTTTGTAATGATTAAGTCTTCTCCTTCTTTCTCTCCTCAGGGCGGTCCAGAGAAACCCCACATGGACTGAGCGGCTGAAAATCACATGAAGGGCAGCCGTTGTCCAAATGGACAAGTTATGTGAAGAACGAGACGAGTAACATGAGAAAAAAGACTCATTGTTTTGACTTCATCCTTTGTTCTATCAACAAAGTGCGGGTCAGAAGAAGCCCCTCATCTAACGTGCCATGTCCTCTGCACCTCCCTGTGGCCAAACAACCTCCTCCTCCCACCCTTGTTGTCCTCCATTAGCAGTACAGCTTACTTCACACTAAGACCAGAGGACAGTGTTTGCCTTCTGTTTTGTTTCTTTGAAGTGAACTGTTTTTGATTTCATGCTGGAAGTTTGTTTCTTTCCGTAGTTTATGGATTGGAAGGTTGCGTGTATGATTTAGTGTGAATGTATCCTGATCTTGGCAGACGTAAAGTGAGAGGGGTGCTGTAACTTTTAGCCTGAATATTATATGATCATAAAAGGGAATATTGCATGAGTGGGCAAATAACAGTGTGTTCACTCTCACATAGAAATGTATTCAGCTGCCACAGTTGCATCACTGAAGCACAGGGTAGATGTATGTTCCCAGTCAAACCAAATTAAGTATTTATTTTATGAGTTTTGAATGACCCCAAACCAAATGTACCACGATTGACAATGAATGATGCCTCCCATTGGGAAGCAATTGATGGAGATTTGTGAAACAGCTTTTGTTTAAATGTTAAGATCTGTTTGGTAAATATGTAGCTAGCACCAGAAGCAGGTTAGCTTGTTTAGACTTGGCACAAATACTAACACAGGGTTCGGCTAGCGTGTCCTTGCTGAGAGTACCAAAACGTACCTGCCAATTAAAGTGTTTTATCTGTCAGCTGGCCTAACCACATGTTTACTGTACGGAGCAGTTTTGACCTTATTGTATGAGTTAAGGTGCTCCTTTATTGAGAGCTGTGTGGTAAATGTGCTAGCTGAAGCCTGCAATCAGGAGAAGGCTGGCAACATGGAAATATCACCCTGGCAAAATCTGCCGAAGGCTCAGTAATTAACATTTTGCATTTGTGTCCTTGATTCAAACTTTAAAGGCTAAGCTAACTAGCACTAGCTACATATTTACCCTACAGCCACCAGAGTGGTGTATTGGAGTGTAATGAGGAGGTACAGGAAATGTGTCCAGGAGTGCCAAGTCGTTTGATACACGTTTATACTGGCTGATATTCACTTGTTTTTCTTGAATTAGTGGTATTTAGCAGTGAATCATGTTGTATTCACAGCTAACTGTCTGTCAGTGTAAAAATCACATGTTTTGGAAAACTCCCCTGAGACCTTCGGTTTGTCGTTTTGTCTGTTCTGGCAAGTTTCAGAGAGACAGACGGAGGATTGTTAAGTAAGGAAGCAGGGAGAGGTAAGACCTCAAAGCATTAGTCTGGTTGAAAGTATGCCATTCTGAGCGTATTTAGTGTTTTTTGACTATCAGGGCGAGAAAGTCACAGCGGTGGATGTTTTTTCTTAACAAATGTTCTGGAAGTTTACTACAACTTCTTCTGCCAGCATCTTTGGTTTTTGTTTAAAACCAGTTTGAAACTTTTTATCTTTTGCAACCAGGTGTTAAATGTCTCATGCTCCCCACTGAGACAAACATTTTACTGTGTGATGGCACACATTTCCCATTTCAAGTTTTATTTTCAAACAATAGTTTGGGAACGCTAAGAGAGGGCAGGACATTATGACTTAAGATTTGCAATCTGTGATTGCCGGTGTATTATAGAATGTAGTGCTTTTGTCACTATAACAGTTTAGTTTTATCATGTGTACAAACATTATGACATTACAGCTTGTATGTATAATGGCTTGCCTTTGTAATCAGACAGGTATTATTACCATACTAGACTAGACTAGGTAGTTTGTGTTTGGGGGTCTAGAGGATTAAGTGCAATCAGATTATACATGAGCCGATTATTCTTCCTTATTTATTATTTCTGACAAAGGCTAAAAAAGTACATAACATGTGTAAGTATATGCAGTGTGGATACTTCAAAAAGAGCAATAACGTCTTTGGTTTTTTGGTCAGAGATTACATGCCTTCAGGGTCGTCCAATGACTCTCTCAAGAGATGACATAAAGTACATACATTGTGTCAAACTGGTGTGACAAAAAAAGAAATCTCATTTAGTAGCATAATGGAAGGAAACCTGATTTATTTTTTTAAATACTTTTTGAGGCAGATCACTTTTTGGGTTGAATCTGCTGATGTTCAGGTGTGTTTAACTGAAGAGGAAGCTTTATTTTTCAAGGTGGTGAAGCACCTTTTGTTTTGATGTTTTAGAGTTGTGTGTGTGTGTCTGATATTTCAGATGTGTATCATTTTGCTACCATGGATTTAAGTGAAAATAAAAACACCTGACGAGGATATTTGTGTCAAGTTTTTACTAACATTTGTGGTTGGATTATTGGATTTAAAGTTAACACAGGAGATTAATTAAAGAACTATGTGCATGACTTTGTTACTCTCACTGAAAGCAGAAACTTGCAGTGATATAAACCTTTAAAAATCAATTGTAATGCACCCTGTTGCCCTTGATCATTTCACAATAGTGCAACCACACGTCTGAACTGCTCATGTAAAACAAAATCCCACAGATTTTTTATCTTTCTGGTGTCAGATGAAGCCGCAGCTCAATTACACTGAAGCTTTCTGGGGTGCTGACGGAGGAGTTTGTTGTGTCTGCTGTCACGGTCAAGTTGAATAGATGAGGACGCTCTTTTGTCTGGGGTCTGTCAGTCTCCAGAGCCATTATATCGTCTTTGGCTGCATCTTCCCTCTGTAAGACCCCTCCCAGCCAACACCCCCCTACCCCCGCCCCTCCCCAAAATAAAAAAAAATAAAAAAACTGAAACTACCCCCCACCCACCCACCCCCTGTGTGTCACTGGGATCATGAGGAACTGCCCCCCCCCCTCCTCTTCTGTCTACTCCCTCTCTGAACACGCCTTTCTGGAGGGCAGACTTCTATTTATACCTAGCGGGGGACTGACAGTTAACCTTTTGCACTGGGGGAAATTTCTGGGAGTGGGGCCAATATCTGTGGGCTTTTCTGAATGAACCCCTCGTTCTGAGACACTGTACATTTACATTTATCTGCTTTTTATCCATCCATCTATCTATCTGTCTATCCATCTGTCCATCCATCTATCTATCCCCCTGCCTGTCTGTCTGTTTGTCTGTCTGGGTATCTATCTCTCTATCTACCTTTCTGTCTATCTATCTATCTGGCCAACTATCAGGCGCCACACGCCGCTTTTTCTCTTTCCTTCCTCTCTCAGTCTCCTCCTCTTCTCGGTCAGAATAATTGGCCAGGCTTCAACCTCCTTTCATTTCCAGCCACAGCAAACTGAAAGACTCCATTAGAGTGCCTCTTATTGCCAAAAGACCCCCTCCCACCCCTACCCCCCTCCTCTTCTTCCTCTTCCTCCCCTTGCGTTTCCTTCAAGGCGAGCAGACAGGCCCAGGCCAATCTGATCTATTGATTTGAGCCGTCTATAGGTTTGTCTGCTAGATGCTCCAATTTCGACTCCTCTGAACACCTTTGTGTTTTGGTTATGTCTTCAAATTTGCGGTTACTGGGCCTCTTAATCAATGCAGCCAGTCGACTGCCAGAAAATATGACAGCAGTTTTGTTTATATTTAAGGGCCATACCCTATAAAAGTCACTTTAAGACAACAAGTAGAGGAGTCAGGCAGTCTAGACTCATGTGAAGTCAGATGTTTACAAAGCTATTTTTTTATGTTAAAAAGCCAAAGCATGGATGGACTCCAAAATGTTATTTTAAGAAAAGACAAAGCAGATTTAGTAAAAATTTGTACGAAAGTGTTGTAGAAGATGGTTAAAGTATTTGAATGGCGCAAAAATAATAAACATGAAGCGTTGGATTTCAAAGTCAGCTTTTATGAATGTTTGACAGAACATGTGTGCTACCTAAGGAAAATTTCAAGCAATAATGTAGAACTTGTGGTTGATAAATTTAGCATTTCCCAGGGTATTTTATTTTTCAACATTTTGTAATTCAGCAGTATCACATGATCTAAAGCTACATGAAAAGCCCTAAATAATAACTGTTGATTCAACTGAGTCAAGCACATCTTGTGAACACAGAAGATCAACAACATACAAAAACCCTCCTTTGTTTAGATCTTGTATCGCTCTCTAATGCTTCAGGACATCTTTATTTTCACCTTTTAAAAACAACCTGCTTCTGCTTTTGATATTTGTGTCGTCACATGCTACTGTTTATTGGTGCTATTTATAGCCTGAAGAGAATCTGCTTCATTTGGTGGTTATTACACTGACTTATTATCTGGGTCATTGTATTGTTCTTCATTTTTCTCAAACAGCAGCTAAAGGCAGGGTTTGTGGGTGCGTGAAGTTGAGGTTGAGTGAGCTGTGTTCATCTGTGTGTTCTTTTGTAGTGTATGATTGTTGTGTAATGTCATTTGTCTTTACTTGTTTTACTTTTGTGTGTTCATTGAGTCTCCTTGAAAATGTGGTGCTTCATCTCAAGAGCCACGAGTCAATAAAGTTCAGATACTTTAATGACATTACATTTTATTTTGACGCAGTTGCATTCATTAAATTTGACATTTTCCAAAAAGAAAACATCAGATCAAAAATCAGAATTCCTGCACACCATATACAAGCATTATTTAGGTCCAGCTAAATACATGAATACACAAATCCCTCTACAGTTTAGGGTTCAGTTCTATTGCAGAAATAAAGACAGAAAAGAAACGTAGGGCTAAAAAGCTCTCTGACTTAAGGACAGAAAAAGCAAGATTTAGAAACGCAATTATGTGGATTAAATACAATTAAATACTCAGCAATCTGAATGACCCCTATTAAATTGAGAGAATCTTAAATGGTAGTGAACAAACAGTCACACAAGCTGATACATTTCTTTTGTATGGACATGTTTTTCTCACCTCTAAGGCACTCAAGAGGTCTTTGACTCAGACTTTATGGATCCAGGTCCCCTCACTGCCTCTGTACCGGGTCTTTGTTGCCGTCACCTCGCTCTGCCTGAAACACACATTTAACAAGTCTCTCAGGTGCTTTTGGAAACACATCTCAACTTGTGTTTGCTTTGACTCATCAAACCTTTGTGTTGGGCTGAATTCAAACCTTAATTTTAAGAAAGAGGTTAAAAATGAAAGAAAAAAACATGAAATACAAAATGGAAAACTGTACACATATTAGAAAATGTCTTTCAGTGGATACAGCACAGACTTTTATGCATTCCGGGATTATTTTCTGTCATACTGTGTCACATACTGAGAAAGGAAAACTGCCACTAAACCACTAGTCTCTGTATAAACAAACCTGTGGTGTATTGGACAACATACCTATGCAGTAATACCAATGTAGGATATGAGAGAGGGGGGAGTATCATCTATGTTTTGGGAATTTTAGACAGTTGTTAAATTTGTGCCAAATGTGTAAGATGTCAAATTGTTTGGCTTCACTTCTATAGTATAAGTTTGTCAACTTTGGCTCAGTGGACAGGAGAAAATCTTCATTAAAATATGGCTTTGAACCCTTTTGTTTCTGTGCCTTAAGGCATTCAGCTTGGATGGCCTTACCAGGTGACGTTAAGAGCTTAGATGAACAGCTTTAAAATCAAACTGAAAAATCTGCTAAAGGGAATCATCTCTGTAACCACTGATTCAAATCACTGCTTTTAACGTGAAAAAACTTGTTGCTGGTGTGTCCCTTTTACAAATAGATACGTACAATAATAAACTTGTGCTTGGTCCTCTGGGGGCTGGAGATGAGTTTATTCTCAAAAGATTATTTTCAAAGTTCAATGTTTCACAAAGGAGGGAAGCAGGAGTTCTTAAAGGACAAAGCATTCATTGGAAGAAAAAAAAAGATAGACGCACAGATCTGTCAACTCGATAGTGATTTCTTTTGTTGCCACCAGATGACAGTATTTATCCTCTCTTCTTGTCTGGACATTATCACCATGACATCTGTGGACCCCTAGTGGAGAGACAGGGGACCGCAATGTCTGGCAGTGCATGATTTTACAGTCTAATAAAAGCTTCTACTCCTGTGTGGACTAAAATTTCGATGACAAACCTCCAGAGCCTTTAGGCAGAACATAAATAGGTAGTTTATTTCATTGATTTAACATAACCCAAGTGCTTTTTTAAAATGCAGGAAACACACGAACAAGAGAGGGAAAACTTGGAAGAACATTTCGGTAGATTATTTTTTTTTAAATGCTAAATCACTGAAAAACATTAAAATTCAGATTTAAAAAAAGATATTTTATTAAACAGTAGCTTGAATATTATTCTTGGAATATTTATCTCACACTGCAGAGAGCGGGCAGAGTCACATGCATGATAGAAAAGGTCAATGAAATGGATTGAGTGTGGAGAAAATCACTGCACACTCTTTATTTCCCTACCAAAAGGTCTTGAGTGGCATTAATGTCCTGCTCTCCCTGTGATATATAATGAAAGATATTATGTGTGTGTGCATGCATGTGTGTGTGGAAGTGTGTGTGTGTGTGTGTGTGTTTTGGCCGTTTAGGTCTACTGAGTCTTCATTACACCAGAGCTGGGTCCACTCCTGTCCTCTGCCCTCTCTCATTGCCTCTATCCCAGAGCCGGCCAGGAATAATGAATTACAGAGGATGCCATGGGGGGCTGAGTGAGTGAAGTGGACTCCATTTTAGCTCAAATTACCTCTCAGATCCCATTCAAATGGCAGACTCAGGCTGCTCCACACACCCCTGTCTGGGGTGAAATTATCACCCCTTTCTTCATGGTTATATTTTGGATAATCCTGCAGTTCTTCAGTGGAAATCAAAGTAAAAACAAAAGAATAAAAGCCCCAAATCTACCAAAAAACACAGGGTATGAGGCTGCAGATACAAGAGCGTAAACAACATCTCAGTGGGATTTATCAGTTCAGTCAGCATGCTCAGCCTTGTGTGCCATTCCTGTTCATACCCTCCTCTTCCTCCGAGCAGGTCAATAATACAAAAAATGACAGCATAAACCTGAGGTGATGGCACATTATGCACGCCATCCAAACAAATCCTTCCCAGTGTAAATTAAACACACACCGTGCATCTCACAGCCAGATCAGAGTCTGGAAATGGAGCAGGGCAATGATAATGATAATAATAAGGAAGGTAATGGAATAAATCAAGGTGAGCATTTCGGCTGTGTGATCTGTCCTGAGAGGAAGACAACCAAAATGTGGAAACCAACAGATAGTAGGAAAAAATCTCCACCACAGGATTACTGCTTAGTTTTCTATCACATATAAAATTTGAAGGCACACCCGCTGGGTTTAAGAGAAGCTCTGTTTATAGGGTTTGGAGTTAGTTTTAATTATGTAAATTAAACATACTAATCAATTCTAAATGTATGTATTTATTGTATGTTTATTTGTATAAGAACAAGCATGTGGTTGACAAATAGAGAGCTCTATTAATCCTGGAGGGGAAATATAATAAGTGATGGCACACTGCTCATACAGCCATACTAACTTGCAATGCCCTTCCCTAAATGAGTTTTTTAAATAAATAAAACTACAGTTATAAGAGACAGTGCAATACGAACTCAAGTATGATGCAGACAGGACAATGCTATATGAAAATGATAAGGCATTAAAAGATTGAGTTGAAAATAATCCCAGCCAGGGTCCAGTTTGACTTCTGTTGGTTAAGTATTCCACATAATGATCCTGTGAGCAGAAATGCTCATTACTAAAATGCTATCAAATATGTAACACAGACATTCAATCAGCTAGACTTTGAATCCTAAAAATCTGAAGTCCAGACACCTGTTGTGTGGCAGTGATCTCACAGTCGCCCCACAGGTAATATGTCCTTTTGTCGCAAACTGGAATGCTGTCAAATAACGGAGGCTTCATTTGCATAATCCAAATCATGCTAGCAGCTCTGTTTATGCTGCACTAAAGGTCGATGTTTGTCACGTTTTAATTAGCCTGCATTAGCAAGCGTAAGATGCATTTCTGAGCAGCAACAGGCCTGCAGCCCATCCATCTCGCTGCTGAGAGATGCACAAAGTTGGCAGGCTGAAGCCATCTGGGAAAGTTATTGCGCCTAAAATGGCCTTTGACTGGCCGCCCCCCCTGATAAGTGACAAATTCACAACATACCCGCGGCTGGGGGGTAAAAACAACTCAGGTGCTCAGAGGGGTGAAAGGGAGTCCGGCGCACATGGCGCGTTCAGGGGAGTCCAGCACTATTTTGGCGAGTTTTAAACGGCGCAGGGTGCGATGCCACACAGGGAGAGGGGTCGAATAACCGCTTATGAGTGACCTCCGCCCACTAAAATTAAAGCTGCATGCTGGACCCGGATGCATAACATGAATTGTTTGTCCCATTTAGAATGAAACGGAAATAAACGAGAGGAACAACTTGATTGGAGAGACTGTATTCGTCAAAATTGGAAAACTGAAAACTCTGCCTTGGTGGCTTGATGAATACTATTTAAGGGTAACCTCTTTAAATTTAAAAGATCCAGTGATTATCAATTTGCTTCCATCACATTTAATGTCCAAGATTTAGATGGAAAAACCTTAAAATGAATTAATTCAAAGCATTAAGTGTTGCTAAGAATTTTTGGTATGGTGTCTGGTAATAAATAACTTCAAGAAATTTCCCTGCCCCGCCTGCAACCTGCTCTCAAAGTTTACTCTGCAGCAAGTGCTTTCCACCTGTCTCTCTCCCACTTGTTCCTCCCTCCTCATAAACGCACGCAGAGACAGGTGCACGAGGCATCTGGACCACGCAAAACCCGTCAAGCATCTTGTATGCTCACGGAGAGGGGCATCATCGACCAAAACTTTTGGGGCACAGGGCTGAGTGGGTGTTGGTCAAAGAAGATCAGGTGCTTTACATTACACTGGATTTTCTTTGAGGGGTGTTTAACGAACTCGCATGCAGCACCCCCTCAGCTCCCCTCACACCCCCGTCATGTAACATGGGAACCCATTTGTTCTGTAGGACTGAGAATGCAACCCCATTAACCTGACGGGAATAGCCACCACGTGAAGGTTTATTCTTTGCTGTCACAAGTAAGACGTCCAGAAGAAAGTACAGTAACACTGAGGGCCTGACACCAGTTGAATATCACGCTGCTACATAACACTAAATCTCCCTGATCCATACAGAGGGGGGAATCTGGGGATTTCACAACCTGTGTGAAGAGATTAGAAATAAACCAAACTCACTGATTCCTTTGAACGTTTCTATTTTGATAGGAGGACTAAAGATATAGGTGACAAACTTTGGGTATAATTGTAATCAATGGATGCCAAAATGTCAACCCTCTCTATTGGTTTTCTGTGCGTATTTTTTTTCTTGAGCCAACCCTGATTCTTTTTCACTGCATGGGGCGAAGAGTTAGGATTAAGGACGTCTATTTAAAAACTCATTTTCAGCTTCAAAGAAAATAAAAATAAAAGAAATAACTAACTTAAACTCTATGGTGTTTTTGTGGCATTTTATTTAAAGCAAAAATATGGTCAAATTTGGTAAAAGGTGGGCTGCCGTTTTGTTTCATTCTTTTCTCGCTTGTTTTTTTTTTCGTTATGACTTCTTTTTCTTTGGTCTAACTTATTTGTATTTTTGGTTTCATTTTAAGTTATACATCAGCATGGACTGTCACAATTTTAAGCTTCCTGATCAGTCATTAAACACTGTGAAACTGACTTCTATCGTTCATGGCACAGTTTTGTTTAGTGATAAAATAAGGTATGGGATCATACCAGAAATATTAGGTATTATAACATTATAGTGTTGTAAATTATAAATGCATCACAAAGTAACTAAACTTGCCACTAAAATCTCTTCTTTTCAATTTGCTCTATATTAGTTTCTTACCACTCTGCGCCAAGCATGACGTAATTCGCCACACAAACTTACTGCTCTTGTGGTGTGTCTTAATTCCTGTCCCTCTTTTTGAACCACTCTCTGTAGGACAAATCCACTTTTTCTGGGGCGTTTGAAGATATATTAACTCTTAAAAACGTCAAAAGAAACCACTGATCTCCCACTGACCGTGTTTCTCATGTTACTAGTGAAGCATTGCAGAGTTTGCTGATGGGGACTCAGCTGCATTCAATTAGCATCATCTCATTTAGCTGAGGCCTTAATTGCGCTCAGGGTGGTGCAGTTGTTTGTGCTCAGCTCAGTTTGAGACGAGCCGCTCCTGAAGAACAATCCCAATTCAAATGAGACTTATCTACGCCAGAGCGATCAGACGGATTAAGAGTTATTAAAACCCATAAAGGGCTCAGACCAGAAGATTCTGCGGCCCCAAAGTCCGCTGTTTGGCAACCAGGAGGATTTCTCTGTAAAAACACTAACAAAAAGGAAAAATCATATAGACATCATGTGCATATAGTGATGTGAGATGAGTCATTAGGAGGAGAGGATATTTTGATTCAACGATGGAAAAATAATTAATTGGAGTTTTAAATCACAACCTCTAAAAAAAAATAGCCACATTTTATTTTACTATATTTTTTGTACTTGTGGAAGGTTATAAGTAGGTTAGGAGGTAACAAAAAAAAAATCTATGTTTCGGTGAAAGCCTTTAAGCAAGATTTGAGCACTACAATGAAGTATTATTGACCTTTAAGCAGACAGAGATTTCTATATTTCACTTCAAAAATATTATCTTCACACAAGAGGCATCAATGTCACAATGCAATCAAGTTGCTAATATTTCTACTTCTTCACATGAAATCTGCAACCTAACCTATTTAAACAGACTACTTTTGGAAAACAACGAGGCACTAGACTAAGACAAGACTCGCTTTCAAAATCTTAAAAATATTTTTTTAACATTTTATTTCCAAATTGTTCAACTTTGTGCAGTGTAGACTCCGCGCAATTAGGCCCACTTCTAATCTCTGCTAATGCGGCTGCCGTGCTGTTGGCTGACCCGGGTTAAAAAGAGGAAAAACCGGGGGCAGCCAAGCTTCCAGGCCCACAAAAGAGCAACAAAAAAAATCATACAGGATCATCAAATAGCAGAGACGTGCTTTCAGGTTTTGAAAGGCACAGGAAGCGCGAGGATTTGGTGCGACCCCTGCATGGTGACAGGGCTGATATCTTAGAGACCTCCATTCATCAGGAGGGAGGGGATGGTGACCGGGGGAAGTAAAGGAGTAAGGGAGGGAGAGGGAGAGGGAGGGGGAGGCACTGGGGCAAGGGTGGGGTAGAAGAAGAGTAGAAGGAGGAGGAGGAAGAGGAGGGGAGAGGAGGGGAGGGGGCTCAGGGTGCATCTGCAGAGGTCCCACCGCCCTCTGATCTGTGAGCTGGCACACATCACGGCGTCCATTCACAAATCCTCCTTCAGCGCGTCACCTTTTGTAGTACTCCATAGTACTGAGCGCTGGTGACGTGTAAGACAATCCTACCAAGGAAAATACAGAGCAAGAAAATAGGTTATAGGAACTCAAGGACAGGGCACATGCGCACAATGCGTACTATCTATTATAGTAGTAGTAGAAGGAGGGGGTGTGTATCATATGTGTATGTGTGTGTGTGCGAGGAGGAAAAAGAAGGGAGGGGTATGGAGCTTTAAGTGAATATGAAATGAATCCTGTGCTGATTTGTAAGCTGCATAGAAACAAACTAAGATGCGCAAACTGTGCGTAAAAACTGAGCATTAACCCTTTAATGCATGGAAACATATCTTTCGTTGAAGCACATAAACATGAGAAGAAACCTGCAGGTTTCACTTATTCAGTTCAAGCTGACAAACATGGCATGTGAGATAATCAATGTTTCCTGCCTCCATGAACAAGAACACAACATATTCATGACAAATAACTATTGTATCTTGCCCGTGTTTCAACATGAAGCTGCACAATCAATTTTGAACTTTCAAAATTGTAAAAAAAAAAAAAAAAAAAAAAGAAGAAAAAAATGATCGTGTGTGGGTAAATTAATAGTAAATTTAACAGGGATTGTTCAGAACATCATATCATCGATTGAAGTGGGCCTGCTGCCGGCTATTTGGAGATAACGTGACGAGCTGCAGGGGAGCAAATTATAACAAATAATGTTTATTATTAATACAAATAGTATTTGTATTGAGCGCATGAAAAGGGATAGATATGCTGCTTTGATTTCTGCACATATCTGGGTCCCAAATCATCATAAATTGGTCGAATATAGTCGCTTTTTCTGTCTCCACCTGCAACATGTGAAACCACAGCACGTGCACAGGTTTTACACTTTTAATATCAGCAACACGTCTGTAAAACGAGCGACTGTAGCCTGATGGGGTAGGCACATGAACGCATGTCATAAAGACACTGAAGCACATGGTGTCTCAGTTTTAGGTAAAAGAAAATTATGGTGATTCCTACCAAATCAGCGCGTGTGCACAAGGCAGGCCAAGATGTAGATTTTTAAAATGACTGCGTTCAAAAGTTGAGCTGTGATCACAAATTGTGGCCCTTGAAAACGACACTTCTCTGTGTAACTATCCATATAACTGAAAGTAAAAACAGTAGACTATAGATATATGGGGTCCCTGTCTTATGGCAACCACATGGCCGATATGGCGAAGCACAATAAAACTACAATACAAGAGACAACAGTTAAAATAAGGCAGACAAATGAAGTGAAGCTCTAACAGATTTATACGAGTCGATTTTTAAACGAGTTTCACTGGAAAAATAAAACTGAACACAAACAATACCGTACCATGCAAATCAACAGACTACTACAGCACTGCTTTAACCCTTAACCGACCAGGACATCAGTTTATTTTCATCACAAGCAGAAAAGTGAGACTTATATGTCAAACTATAGGAGTCACAAACAATAAAGTGCATATAGATATTATAACAATGCTGTTCCACTGGAACATTACACCATTTGTCTATTTTTTTCACAACCACAGACAAAATATAAGCAAGCAAAAACTGAGCAGACATCACAATCCACCACAAGTCATCTAAAAATACACTGCAAAAATACACTTAACTAATGTGTTGCAAGTTTGTTTTCCTGTTAAAAAATCTGAAGTAGGGTGAGATCATTCTGCACACAGTACTTCAAATATTTCCAGATTTCCTTGAAAGGGATAGATCCTGTGCGTAAGAATGACCATACCCGATCAATCCAAGCATTTTTTTGTTGCCAAAGTAGAAGCAAATGAACCAAATGTTCTTTTTGAGAGGTAAAATGATTCCATGGCTTTCATACAGACTGGTATGACTGTTCAAATGTTGAGATTTAACTGCGTGCACACGGGCTCTTATTATAATTCAGAGGCTGAAATGGTGTCATTTCCTCCAGACAGCCTCTGTTTTGCTGGGAGGTTAGAGGCCAAGCCCAGGCGGTAGCGGCCTGTCTGTGCCTCCATTGTCTGCTGCTTATTTAGCGCTCAACATTAATCTGCGCTTCCCCTCACAAGTGAGAAACAATCGCAGCATGAGAGTGGCCTGTCTAATTACATCTTTCACTCCCAACTTTCGCTGCAGCAGCCGACGGGAGAGCTCGGATGGGCCCTTTGTGATGTGGACATGTGAGATATTTGGGAGCAGATAGGAGGCTGGTGCACAGGTAGATTTTTTGATGAGGGTTTTCTTCAAACCGCAGCAATACACAGTGGAAAGAATTCACTTTTAAATGGAAATCAATGCCCAGAGATCCTATTGGATCCAATGATGGGGCATTTTTTGAGTATGTGTGCATTTGAGCTGTCACTGTCAGTGCGCGTTTGGACGCAATATCCAAACTACACCAAAACAAATATTTTAGCCATTAACACGTGGCTTTTTGTCTTCTGCAATTTTGCAGAGAGCGTGTAATGAACAAAGGCTAAGTCTGGCATGAGGTGATTTACGCTGGACAACACCTGACCTAGTCCGGTGCTTCAAATTCAGGGCTTTTGTACCAAAAATACAAATTAATACAATAGTTTAGAAAAGGGATTACTGAAACAAGCAACCAAAAAGTACAGAAATTAATTACAAAGGTCTCCACAGCTCAAATTAATGTACATTTTCTAATCATATCATAACAGAAATCCGGCCTCTTGTGCACAACAATAACACTATACCACAAAGTAGCTCCATGTGGCCATTAAGGAAATCTGGATAAACTCCATTCCCTTCAAACACATAAAGAGCGAGCGATGCTTGCAGTAATTTTTGTTTTTTAATCCTGCAAAGTGACTTTCCAACCAGATTGTTCAAATTCTCCTCACTCAGTCTCTGTCATGCAGCTCCTCTGGTCCTCCTCGGTGCCCCCTTTCCTTTACGCGCAGCCCCGGTTGAAACACCACGCAGTCGGAGAAGCGGCAGGTCCGTCCCTGCAGCTCCGTCCCTGCAGCTCAGTGGAGTCCTGGGAGGGGAAACACAAACTTCGCGCTGGTCAGCAAAGTTACTCAAAGTTTTGTCTTTGGCGCGACTCGGTACCCTGAACACCGTGCACAAAACAGTTTGTTTGCATCACTGATTTCTTTTAAAGGGATATGGACCCAGTTCTTGGTCGAGCGCAGCGTCACGACAGGCGAACATGAGAGTATAAGGAATAATACTTAATATACTTTATGCGCGTTGAAAGCAGACATAAAAGCAACTTTGCAGTTACGTTTCAGTTTGCATGCATTTTATTGAAATTCTGAGGCGACTGGATGCAACATGTCATTTATCCTGCAAAACAGAAGGGGTGCAATTCTTATACAACCAATGGCGTGTTATTGTAGCAGATTTTAAAAAAGGAAAAACAGTCGGATAAAATTCATATTGTAGTGACAACATCTTTTCAAAAACCCCGGCTGAAAATGTGAGCATAGAGACATGTGAGACATGCAGTAGTTTTGTTTTCTGCGTTTAACCTTGGTCACGACGAATTGACTTTGGTTAGTCCCCTTACAGGTGTTCAAATAACCTTTAATTCTGGTGGACTGTTGTAGATCCTCTTCCCAATACATTAGTGCGTTTGCAGAGTTGCATTGTGTGACGATAAAGACACATGTATTAAAAATGTCCATGTGAAAGATCTCCCCAATGCATCCCCATTAGGCCATTTCACTTTTGGCTATTTGGCCTGCATGAGCCGTTTTATTATAGTTTTAATTTGGATTGTATTGAAATGTGCTTGTCTATAAGTGTCAAATTGAAACTTCTCTACATGGAAGTTGTGTTAAAGCGCATTAAGATGATGGTAAAATGTACTATTATTCATTTTACTGGGAATTCCTCCCTGCCCTGCAGGCAGAAACCCCGGGGGTCCCCATAGCCCACTATGACAAGCGATGCTTCAACCTGCCTTTGTTTTACCAAACACACACTGTGACGCGCATCGTGTATTCTTTGCTAACTAAAACTCCAAAAAATTAAGTTACAGGTTCTTAAACACACATGGATTATTGGGAGTATCTAGGCGCATGCACTGGATTTAAATGAGGCTTCTCTCCGTCAGTCCAAGACTCTTTCCCTTTACTAAGGCGAGGATGGGCGTTTGTGGACTGCTCTGGAGTCTGCATCACGTGGCCTAGTTTCTGCCCTCCAATTGGTCCAAGGCACGTGTCTGGGAGGACGGTGGGAAAACGTCACTCGGGGGGCTCGTATTGAAAATAAGAACAAAACTCCAGAGTGAGAGTATTAGAGCATCAGTTTAGCAGCCTCTTTATTTACCCTTAGTTTAGCTTAGGCGTAGGCACTGCTGAGCGCACTCAAACTGGATAACTAGAAACTGCATGGTGCGCAAATGGCACATGTTTTAGCTCTGCGATAGCAGCTGTAACCCGAGAGTGAGGGAATATATGTGAAAAAGTATGCTTTTCTCAGAGGACACTATCGCAAGGCTTTGCATGGTGTCCGAGGCACTCACTAGAATTTGAGTTTATTTTTTTATTTATTTTACGCGTGCAGTTTTTTTCCTTCATAATTCCCTTCCCGAAGTTCTTTGCAATTTTTATTGCAACAGAGAGAGCGATAAAGGGGTTAAAGAGCGTAAAGCGGAATCAGTATGGAAGAAAATGATCACGGTAACAGAGACGTGGTGGAGCGGCAGGAGTCGGCGGATGAATCCAACAGAGCCATCCTTCCCCTGTTACAGGCGCCGGGGAACCCGCAGATCCCTCACAGGGTCACCAATTTCTTCATCGACAACATCCTGCGGCCGGATTTCGGGCGTAAAAAGGACGGAGCCGCAAACAGCGAAGAGAGTAGCCTGGCATCGCGGGAGAGCCACAACAGCCCCGTCGCCCCTCAGACCGAGCCTGTGGGGAGCACGGTGCCGGCGGAAGGGACCTCCACTCCTCATGCAGTCACCGGGACCAAGAAGCCCGTTATAGTCGCCGAGGAGCCCCTGAAACCCCGCGGGGACAACGGAGACCAGTGCCTAAGCTCAGACTCAGACAGTTCCCAAGCCAGCTCAAACCCGTCCCAGTCCAAGCCCATGCTGTGGCCGGCCTGGGTCTACTGCACCCGATACTCGGACAGGCCTTCTTCAGGTTGGTGCATGCGTTTTAAACTATATTACTCTCGGTAACCTGAAATACCCCGTAACACTGACCCCGGATGCCTTGACCGACTTCTCCCGAGCTGAGAGAAGCGAACCGTGCTGTGCAGCGAAACCAGACAATTTTCTAAAAATGTAAGCTGTCAGAATTTATGGAAATAACATTTCACGCAAACCACAGAGCCTATGGTAAATTACGTACAAATCACCTCATAATTCAGTGTACAGAAAAATCCACGTAAAAGATTAAAACAAATAAAAATTGGCTCTGGCGAAAGTAGGCCTGTTTTCGTTTTTTAAAGATAGAAAAATATCAAGTTTAAAACGGCTGAAGTTACTTCAATTTTTAAGTTTTAATCGTACAGAAAAAAATACAAAAACAAACGCCTTTTTTTACATTTACGCATGATATTTTCTGCAGCCAAATGGTCCCATCCAGACAGTCTTCTCGCAAATTTCCTCGGTGTTATGCATATGATAATATTGGGGTACTACATATACTAAACATGAGCGCGCTGACAGGTTTTTACGTCTTCTGCATCATGTGCAGGGTTGCAAAATATTTTGGTGCTTGTGTCTTTGCTGGTTTGCTGCTTACATTGCGAGTTGTGTTTGGGATGGATTAAAAATGCATGTTTTTGGCAATGGACGCTCCCATAGCATAGCCCATCCATGTTTGTAAGTTTTGGTCTCATTTCTAAACTTTATTTACAAGAAAACAAATGATACAACCCCTGAGTCTTCAGAAAGATTCATATGTTGTGTTTTTAATCCAAGTATCCATCAAAAGTGGAGTACAACTTGTTCTCATGCATTATGTAACGTTGTATGGAGTGGCGTAGGCGACTACTACGAGTTGTAGCCGCAGTTTTGATGTACACACACATACACACACACACACGCTGATTCATCAGTAAAGAGGTTCGGCCTGTGTTATGTTGTATCAGGAATGTTTTCCTCTCTTTGGAAGAGGAGAACAAGCGCTTAGTCAGTCCAAAGCTCTTCCAAAACAGGCCTCCGCCCGGATGGAAAATTAATGTGGATCTAATGCTGCTCACATTCTGCTCACGTTTTGTCCCATTGAGGAGCTTTTTTTCAAGTGACCCACAAAAACTGAGATGTAGAGTAGTGGCGCTGAAATGAATCCTGGATTTAACTAGAAAAAAAGTGGCTGAGAATTTTTCCCCCAACACTGTCGTCCTATTGGTTGATAATTCCATATTACTACAGAAAGAGATGTGTGCGTTTGTGTGTGTGTGAGAGAGAGAGAGAGAGAGAGAGCGTACGTACGTACGTATGTGTGTGTATGCGAGGAAGAGGGACAGAAACAGAGTGGGAGGGGAGTTTGCTGCTACTTGTGTATATTTTCAATGGACGTGTCAACATTTTACAATCAAACTTGTGTTTTTTTAACAAGTGTGCCACATTTAGGGATACGATAAATCTTTTTTTTGGTGGAATATTGTAAACAAAAATAGATTAAAATACACAGTTAGCTAATGATTAAATATGTATATAAACAATTCTGTTTACTTATTTCTCCATTTTGGAAATAAAAATGTGCATGATCTGAGTTTACCTTCAAAAACAGATTTTAAGCACGTTTTAGATTCTATCCAAAATATGGAGTAGTAGCCTACACTTGATGTAGGTCTATATGGGTGCGTCTTTGGTGAGAAAACCTAACAATCAAGGAAAATAATGTAAAAAAAATAAACCTTGCACGTGGAAAAGACTTAGGGTTTGTTTTCTGCGTAGATGATAACTGATGAATACTAAATAAACAATGTTTTTGTTTCTGTGACCCCCCACACCCCCATATTCCCCCCACTGCAGGCCCCAGATCTCGAAAACCAAAGAAGAAAACAGCCAGCAAAGAGGACAAGCGACCACGTACGGCCTTCACAGCAGAGCAGCTGCAAAGACTGAAATCAGAGTTCCAGACAAACCGCTATCTGACCGAGCAGAGGCGGCAGAACCTGGCGCAGGAGCTGGGCCTGAACGAGTCCCAGATCAAGATCTGGTTTCAGAACAAGAGGGCCAAAATCAAGAAGGCCACCGGCGCAAAGAACTCCCTGGCCTTGCACCTGATGGCACAGGGACTGTACAATCACGCCACCGTCTCGTCGAAGGACGAAAAATCAGACAGCGATTGATTTCCAGAGAAGTCACAAGCAGCCTCCATGACGAAAAAGAACCTATAGTGATCCTATGATAGATTATATAGAGATATCACTACCTACAGGAATATTTAATGGTACCACAGCAGATACAAATACAATAAAGCTCTATTACTATCACTGCAGATACACCAAGGGCCCAAAACAACACAGAAATACTTCAAAGACACAGTAAGAGTCCCTACAGGAATATTTAATAACACCATAGCTCTCTATAGGCTCCTATAGGAATATTATAGCGATTTTTCGTTATACGGGAGGTTTTGTTAAGCCTACAATGCAATAATTTCATCGAATAAAGGGCCAGTGTGTAGAGTATACCAGCATAAATTGTTTAAAAAAAATAGAGATATTTCTGCAATATCACGTCTATAAAAGATGTTGTATAAAGGTATGTTTTCATTGTTTGTCGTCCCCCCCCTCCAGGAGGTAGCTTCAAATGCTAACACCCTTCTTTTTCTATAGGCCTATACTGCTAACCATGATTGTCATCATACTTTGAAACTGACACTTCGATCTGTCAGTGAAGTGAGCATACTGAAGTCCAAAGAATATTTTTCTGCTGCATCCAGGCTACTGTGAATTTAAATAAATGCTAACACGAGTGTTTTATGTCCATGCTTTGTTGCTTTCCTTTGTTGTGTATGTGTAAAAACGGACAGAGGATTTTGGACGGTGCTTATATTTTGGAAAGTCAGACCTAATTGGGCAGAATCTGAATTTTGATACGCTTTTGTAAAAAAATAAATAAATTCACAGGGACAGTTTTTAAAAGTGACTGAGAGAGGTAGGGATTTTTTCTAACACGCCACTTAACTAAAGGTTAGGCTTTTGCTTACATGTGTGCTCGTTTCATAGCCTTTAAACAAATATGTGCGTATTTCATTCGTTTTGCAAATGCATCAGTGCAGCTATTATAGTTTTTGAATAGCAATATGAATCATGTTTTGTAGCTAAATGCATTGAAGGCTATGATGCTGCCTTTAAAGTCACAGAAACAACTCTGTAGCATAAAGACAATGACGACAACCATTTGCGCACTGAGTATAGACTTTAAATGCAGGTTATTGGATGTTCTTGTCAAATCTTTCTCTCTATATACAGTTTTATTGCATATCCATATATCATAAAAGAAGGCAAATCCGTCAGTGACTGTATTACAAATGTTGGAAATCTCTTATTGTTGTTGAAAGGACTTCATATGTGTATTTATATAGATTATATTGAGAAAAAAATCTATCCAATGACCAGTGTTGCTTTAGAGTAGATATCTGAGGTGTTTACACTGCTTGTTTATCTTGCAATAACTTCTTTTTGGTTTGTCTTTTTTCTTTTCTTTTTGTGAATGAAAAATAGTTTATGGGGCCTTTGCATGAGAGCTGCAATTTGTTGTACTTGGGGCAAAAACAACTGTGTTTTTAAACTTTGGTCTTTATCGACAGGAAAGTATGATCGAGCTAAGTTTTAGACTGTATCCATACCAAATTGTGGACTTTTTTGCCTTTCAAAGTGTTTTTGTTGTGTATCTGCAAAAAGTGTGTGTGAATTAAAATCCACCAAACAGAAACACACTTTGCCTTAAAGTTCAGGTGTGAACTTTTTATGAAACATGACTGTGCCGAATCAGAGAAGCAGTATTACTTCAAATGCAGACTATTCAAGTTTAATGCCTTTATGAAAACTGCTGGTACGACATATTGAATTTACTCATCAGCGTATATCTATCTATATATGAACATGTTTAAATGAAATTACAACACAGAGTTGTAGAATACAATGCTATTTTTTATTTTATGTTGAAGTATTCTTTGGTATAAATGTACATAATTTGTATCATGTATTAATTGTGTAATTAACTGCCTCCTGAAAACTGCAAAAGAAGAGTAAATAAACCTTGAATATTATACACAAACAAGTTTGTTGCAGCGTTTTGTCAAACAAGAGTCCATTTTTTTTCACGTGATCCTCAATCAATCCTTAGCTTCTACAGGAATAATAAATTATCAAAAGAAATGCCTTAATGGCTAAAATTGTCCAAAAAAGAGGAACACATACAATGATACTTTCAAATAGATGCTGCCAGATGTCAAACACTCACAAATGTAATCACAAACATTATTTTGCACAGCATGACAATCCTTTCCATGCAGACGCCCACTCATTCAGGATCACATTCATGGAGGATCAAATTCATGGGTTTTGAGATTAAAACATTTGCAAAAGCATCCAAACATTATGCAAGGGAAAGCCTTGAACAATTCCCAGGCATGTTTCCCCAACAATGCCTGATCTGCATTTCCATACTTGCACCGCTAGTCTTTGAACGCCATGTCTAACGGCCAGTGACTAGCATTGGAGCAGATAGGGCTGCTCCCAGCACTGTCTCCACGACGGTCAGTCTTCCTCGCCGCTTCTGAAAAGGGCCTGGGCTTCTATCGCAGGGCAGAAATGAGAGTCAAAAGGAGAGAGAGAGGGAGGGGAGAGGAGGGGAGGGGGACACACTAGAGAGAGAGAGAAAGAGAGAGAGAGCAATGAAGGTCAAAGCCTGTCATGGCTGCAGGTGGCTGGTTTCCCCCCCTCCCTCCCCTCAGTAACCCATTCTCCACACACAGATTTCTCACTCACCAACTCTTACTCTCCCCCTCACTCACTCTCACACACACACACACACACACACACACTCACATCATACTATCACTCTGTTTTATTTTATTCTTGCCTGGCACGCACACGTCCCCACACACTTCATTCATTTCTCTTCCTCCTCACATGCACACATACCCCTTGTTGTTTTGGTCCTTCATTCAGTGCATCAATAGGAACCTTCATCAAAATATTCACAGGCAGGAGAGCTCCCTGAAGTTCAGATAGGGACACCAATGCATGAACAATAGCTGAAGCTGGAAAAGGCTGCATGCATGGGCACATTCTCCTGGAACAAAAAGCTTTTATTGAAAAGTTATTGGTCTAGAAGTGAAAATCAAAGAGGTCAAGTGGCCAGAAGTGGAGCTTGTTTGGGCCTTTAACCCACTCTACGAAACTAAAAAAGTCTTGTTCTGCCATGAAGAAAAAGAATTCCATAATTTAAAAGTAATCTGGGAAGATAACACCGAGAATTAAACACTTCTTCTGGGACTGGATGAAGAAGTTTTAAAGATGTCTGGAACAAAAGTTTGTTTCTGGAGACAGATCGGGAGAAGTTCACATGCTGTAAAAATGGAAGTGAGCACAGGATACATCAGGGAAGTATCAATGTCTACCTCCAAACACAAAAGAGCCCCCATCCTGCTATGACCTCTCCCACCGTCCTCCCCCCTTCCCCTACTGTGTCATTTACCCACAGTTTCTAAATGCTTCCTCCGGCCAGAGTGGAATCTGCTCAGA
The DNA here is from genome assembly GCF_009762535.1 of Notolabrus celidotus. Taxonomy (NCBI): domain Eukaryota; kingdom Metazoa; phylum Chordata; class Actinopteri; order Labriformes; family Labridae; genus Notolabrus; species Notolabrus celidotus. The sequence goes on from NC_048288.1 coordinate 20,980,996, forward strand.
GGTGCCCGGGCTTTGTGGCGGAAACATAATTAAAGTGGTGAAAGATGTAAAAGGTGAAGAATGGGGATGACATCAGGCCAATTTCACACTTGGCACTCGAATGGCTAGGTCCAAGCCAGGACTCTTGCCTCGCAACACAGATCAAAGCCCACTGTCACCGCACCAGTGCAGGAAAAAAAAAGAGGCGAAAGGACACCTAACTATGCTAATCCCCAGGACGAATATATTTTAATCTTGTTAGAATACAAGTTAATGCCGTGGCTCAGTGACTGAACTTTTCGGCAAGAATGAGAGGTGGACAGAATTACTTTTACCTTTTCTACATGAGGTGCCTCTGTCTGGCTCCGGATAAACAGCTAGAGTCTGAACAAACTTTCTTTAGGACAAACTCAACACATTATCAAGCCCTGTACTGTACACAGGAGGCAGAAAGCAAGCCACTGAAAAGGCGAGCAACAGTTTTCATTAAGAACAACGAAAGAAGAAAAAAGAAAAGAAAAAGAAAACTCTACCCCAGAGGCTGTCAGTGACCCCGTCTGAAGCCCCACTAGGGCACCTAACATGCAAAGGAAATGAGTATTTTGTGGACCGGTTTGTCCCCGCTCACACTGAGCCCTCCTCTCTCAAAAGCACCTTGGTAACCCTTGATCTCTCATGTATGGAAGTCAGGGCGCTGGGGCCTGCAGAAGTTGACTAGGCAGACAATAGCAAGCGGATGCTTTCTGGAAAAGTCACACCCAGGCAACTCTCATTTCACACACCGTGTTTGAGCGACCTCCTTGAAAAAAAGTAAAAAGGAGATGCAAGACTTTTCTGTGAGGATTCTTTTTGTTCACTTAACGAAATTCAGGAAAAACAAGTGTCCTTGTACTTCTTCCCATGTAGCTCCCATGTCTGGGTTCAGGAAAAAATGTTTGCTGCTCCGGGCGTGAATAAAAACAGGAAATGTTGAATCTTAAACTCCGTAAAGTTGTTTAAAACATTGTTGACCAACAGCATTTGTTGTCTACAGTGTGTATGAAGAATGTGTTATGACAAAGATCACTTTTCATTGGAGAAAAACTGTGGAAGTAATGAGGGAAAAGAGGAAACAATTGCACAGAAAGAATTGGCATTTAAGATGAATTAACAACTTACAACTTGACGATAAAGCATATTGCATCATTTGCCCATCTTTGATCATGTTTGTTTGCAGACTGCATGTGATATCACACTGATGGTGGCTTTTGTAAAACCACCTGCTGTTACAAGCAAACAGATCAAGACAAACTCCCGGAACTCTAAAAGCACATGCTGACTTCAAACTTTGTAAAGTAGTGTGTTGAAACTTCCCCAAATGGAAGCTGAAATTCCTTACAGAGCCAGCAAATTTATATTGTAAAGTCATCAAACGTTGACAGATTTTCTTCCATTTTTAAGTGTTCATGCTTAACACATTGGAGTTTAAAAATAAGAAAACATTTTAATGGTGTCATTTTTACTGTCAGTTCTTAGTTCAATTTAAAATAACCGAAAATCCCCCCAATACGATCATCACAGTTTGTTGGCGTCTCAATATTGTTTCTTTTTTTTCAACACATTTTCAAAAACCTGAAGATCTTTTTCTTTACGATGCAAAACAGAAAAAAAAAGATCTTCAAAGTTTACAAGACTGAGCCAGTAAGAGTTTTGCACCTCTGTTTGTTGAATTTCAAGCCATAAATAATCGAACAGTCAAAGGTTGATTTCCTGTTGATCAACATAACAGTTTCTAAAAATTATTGTTGGAGCACTACAAGCGATGCAACACAAGTGATAAAATATATCACAGTTGCCTTTCCCTGCTCTCTCAAACAGCACGAGTAATATGGAGAATAGAAAAACAAGATGAGTCTCGTCCTAAATTTCTTTATCAACCAGGAAAAAGTTTAACAGAATATAAACTGCACAGTTTTTAATATGAAAAGCCTTTGCGTGGAATATATTTTTCCAAATGTTCGACCAACAAAAAATGGCTCCTCGTGTTTGATCAGCTTCAGGTCTCGCATCTTCACAGGTTGTTGTTGATTTACTGTTCGGCCATGTTTCTTAAAATAACATATCCTAACAGAGGTTTTCTCTTTTTGTCCTTGAGTTCCTTTACCAAAACTTTAAACCAATGAAATTTTATAAATGCATACTTACCTGTTCGAGGAATCTTTGAGATCGAAACTTTAAATGAAGCTATCATAAATACTTGAAATAAAGAAACTTAAGTATAAATTCTGACTCCTCAGAAGGATGCAGAAATGTTTCCTCCCTCTGACGTCTTTTATCAAAGTTAGAACCTGGACTTGTGTGTTCAACGCTGTTTGTGCCATTCTCTGAATTAAAGACTGTTGAAAACATACACAAATCTACACTACGTTCTTATTTCAGACGGGTTTTAAGTAACATCACAGAAAAGTGAAACTTTCTGTAGTCTGGTAAAAATTAATTCAGGAAAGGTACCAAAGGTATCAGTGGTAATGTGAAATTCTGCATTATAATTACATAATTCATAAGTTGAGGGAGTTTGTGCTGTAAAAAAAATTAAGAAGTCTTGAACAGGAACAGTCAAGGTGGTAGTGTTTCTTAGTTTGTCTTAGATTCTTCTACATACGAAATTAAGATGTACAGTGTACAGTCATGCCATTTCTGGCTTTTCTTACTGAGTTTGTGTTGCTTGCTGACACAGCTCGACAGGGTCAAGGATACATCTGACTCACCTCAGGCCCCCTGCTCTCCCTGGGGACTGGCCTGTCACTCACTTTGTGGTTACGCATCATAGCTGACAGAGGCACAAAGTGAGAGCTCGATGCTGCATCAACAGTAGCAACATCATCACCAAAACCCATCCTTAGCATGACATCTTCCTTCCTAGTTTCACCAGCGGCTCTCTGCACTGCAGAGGGAAGAGAAAAATACACATTCACACCACGAGCCAATAATAAAATGTCATTCAGAGTGAGTAGGAAGACCTAAAAATAGAGGATTTGGACATTTACCTTAAAATTCTCCTCCCTGCAGTTTGGATGTGGGATGCCTTGCAATGGAGTTGTTATGAAGTGGAGGCCAGACCTGCGAGGATTTAAAATGAATGGGTGTAATACTTAATTTCAGACTGTTTACTGAAGCTGGATACACACATGTACACTCTGATCCAGTTAAATGCGTCTCCAGCTCATTGAAACAGCGTTGGGTTGGACGTGGCATACAGTCTTTAATTGGTATTAGCTGGATGACATAATAAGCGCATGCATAGGGCTGTTTGACAAAGAGCAAAGGCTTACAGTGGTCACTGATCATAGCACTTTGTTCTCTGTACATTAAAAATGAATATAGTACTGAAATACTGAACAGTAGCACTTCAGAATACAAAGGATGCCTCAGCTAATGCTGAAACTCAAACTAAGACATTACCTCAAAGACAAGTTTACAGTATATGTGAAACAAAGCTAGTTTTTTCATGTTATATGCTACAAAGAAGAGCACTCTGGGATGATCGGAGAGGGCCTGAACACATTGTGCTAGACTGCAGGCGAGAATTAGAACAATAAAATGGAAGCGCTCCAAAGACTGAAGTCGAGAGCAAAAGAGGACATTTCATATTGAAGTAAGGGTCACAATGAACCAAAAGAAAGGTGTGGTCTGTTTGGTTACGTGTGTACTATGAAAATAGAAAAGCCATGGCTTCGCTAGTTCTGCTTATATCAATCTAATTGATAAAAAAATCAACATTTTAAATAAGACAACATTCAGCAACATTTAGTTTCATACCCTGATGAAATGTGTCTTGAAATAGAGCATTATTGTGAACTGCTGGTTTTGGATAAAGGGGTGACAAAAGCTGTTCACCCATCATTGATTTCAGCACCATCTACCTGTCTAGACTTCCTCAGATTCTACATTGTTCTCAGACGGCCAAAGACACCAAAAATAATCATCTCGGTTTGAGTTGGCATACAGGCGAGCTGCGGCTCAGTCAACCATGCCTGAGCTCGCAGTAGTGGGCGTCTCTCTCCTTCTCCCTCTCACTCATTTTGCTGCATGCTGCCATTTTAACTGTTCCTGAGTGGCAGACAAGAGGGCGGGGTTGGGAGCGGCGGCCATGATGGTGGAATCGCTACACCCACTCCTGGAGGAACAGCCTAAACATCAAAGCCAATTCACATATTGGGCCTTGTTGTGGTTCAGGTCAAAACAAGAGACTCCGGGTAGAGGACGAATTAGGATATGTGATAGCTAAGAAACAACACCAACGACATGTTCATGCATGCACGGCCACACATCGCAAGAGAGTAAACACACAGGTTATAATTTGCTGACCGCTTCCGAATGATAGCAAAAATGATTCTCAGTATAAGCTACCACTCCTATAAAAAGTCTACTTAGATAACATTTCTGGCATTGTTGGGTGCCTTACTTATTAATCAGCGAGCAGATCTGAACTGTACATCAGCATTTGTGTCCATTCGTTAATTTACTAATATTTTGGCTCAGATAGTCATTGATAATTTAATATTATCTTTAAATCTTCAACTTGAAATCATGTATTCCTCTGTTCAGTCAGGCAAGAATCATAATGAAACCTCAAAAGCAGCACATTATTAAGAGCTGCACTTTTTTATATTCTTATAATCTTAAAAATCACACACAACTTGATGGATTAATGTATGAAACAATTGGCTTAAAAAGGCAGCAAAATAACTGTATGCCTGCCCGAGGTTGAAATCTGTCTTAGGGTCATCAAGGCAAACATTAAAAAAAATCTGATCCTAAAACAATATTCAACAACTCTGGTTGAAGAGTTTTACTCAGCAAGGTAAATAAAAAATTCAAAAACAATGTCAGCATATTTTACTTGGACTTACTTATAGTTTGTTTGATTGATATTAGAATTAACAGGATAAGTCAGGGATTAAATTGAAAATATACTTACTGCACATGCTAAATGAAATCTCCAAAATGTCAATTTAAGAAAAGTAAGAAAAAAAAAATCATGAATCAAAAATCTTGTAAAATTACCCCTTAAATAAAAAAAGAAAAAACAAAATTCGTCCTTCAAAAAGAGTCATCATGGGATCAGAAGAAGTCAGGCCAAAAAGACCTGTCGTTTCAGATTTTAACCGCTACGTCTGTCAGCAATATTGTTCTCCATCTAACCATCCTGACGTCCTGTACGCTGACAGAAAATGTCACACAATTTATTAAAACTACAAAAGGAAGTTTCACCAACAAACTCATTCTTGTGTCCCTCACAGCAGATTGTGTATTATGTGGGTCACATCCGTACCCCCGCCCTGTTTCCCCACCCCCAACCCAGAAAATTAAATAGAAAAAAAATGACTTCCTAGGATGACCTGAGTGGTTTCTAACCAACTACATTTGAGGTCAAAGTTCATCACGTCCCCTTGGCAACACCAGGGCAACAAGTAACGGTGTCTAGACAGGTCATGGTATCCCCCCATGCCCAAACTAACCCACCACCCCCTGGTTCTTTCCGGAAGGAGGTGTCAGCAGCAGCCAAGTGCAGGGTAAACAGGGCAGAGAGGGGGTGGCCTTTGGCCCCACTGAGGTCGGATCAGCACCTCCACCCTCCACTGATCAAAGCTGAGGATCCTCCATGCCAGGGGTTTGGTCAAAGGGGGCAGGGTCGGGAGATGAACTCTGCATTTCTGTAATCTAGACGTGTCCAGACCCGATTGTCTTCTTTCACAGCCCAAAATGGACCCTTCCGGTGCCGCTGATTACATTAGGGAGGACAGCCTCTTTTCACTGAGGCACCCGGACAAAAGAGGCGCTTCCGTGCCCCTCGCCATCTGGTCCCAAAATAACAGAAAAGGTCCCAGGAAAAAAAAAGAGAAATAAGCCCAGCCAGCACCCAGCCTTAAATGAAAGGGCCGCTGTTTGAATAGATGGGATGGCTGGACAGATAAGCAAACATACAGTAAAGCCTCACACATTTACGCAGAGATTGGAACCCAATCTAAATCAGCAAATAAAGCAGTGTGCATGGGCTCTGATGAGCAGGTCTGCAAACTATAGATGGATTTAACCAGAAATGGAATTCTGCTGTGCACCAAATAAAGAACAGTGCCACACATACATCAAAATATCAACGCCCAGGGGTGTCCCATCAGTTTAAACTAATCTCTGTTATGCTAACATGAACCAGATCTGGGATTGAAATGTGAAGAAAAACACTACAGCTTGAGATAGTACAGTACTGTACAATATAGGCAATAAGACAATAACCAAAAGTAACAAAAAAAAAAAACAATGCACCCGGTCCCCTTTGCCAAAGCTGTGTGTCAGTGTTTTGGTCATGGCGTCATGATTTTAGCTTTTTTTTTAAGCTAGTGCAGCTACTGTTTGGACACAGATTAGTTGGTCTAATTGCAGCTCATGTTGCCTTGAAAAGCCTCACAAAATCCAGCAGCTGATTATTATACTCTATCATAGCTAAAAAAAAAATTGTGCTAACTGGTATTTCATGTAATATTACTCATATTTGTAACCTTGCTTGCAATTGTAATTAAGTAATTAAAGAGTTGAGATTCTTTTTCAGTGGATAGTTTATTGTTTTTAAGAGTTTATCGCCGCTTCGTCTTTGTTATATTAGGTGTAGGTAGTGTACATACAGCAATTCACAATAGGGATAATTAAATGAGAACATCACTAGTGTTCTAATCAGTAAACTGAACATCTTTGCCATAATATCTGGGTTAATGAAAGCTGATATGGAAAGAATAGGAAGTAGTAAGTATGATTTAAATATGCTAATCCCAGGAAAAGACCAGCCCATACGTCTTTCTTTCTTTTGGAGATTATTTCCTTTCAAATCCTTACACACTTTATTCACTACTGCTCATGTCTGTTCGGTTCAGAGGCCTCTTGGAAAGGTGGAAAGGTTTTACATGGTGGTTCTTCAGGTGAGCTACAAGGTGTTCAACTGACACCAAAAGTAGAAATCCAGTCTTTTGGAGCTCTATTTTGCTAATACTGATTATATGCTCTGCTATGCATGACTTGTTTTTCTACTCGCAGTCCACAAGGAAATTTGGTAAATAAACAACCTCATTAGTGGCAAAGGTGATGCTGCCCTTGATCTTGAATGGTTTTGTCAGGAGAAAGGTGAATGTGCAGCATTGGGAAGTGAAGTTGGATTGAGTAGCCTGCCCATGTGGGACTACCAGCTTTGTTATGAAAACTAACAAAGCTGAAAATCTGGATTCAGCACTTGGCTGGCATGAGCCAAGCAACAAGGATGTGGGGAGCACTGTGTAAGGACAGAAAACCTATGTTGTGCAGACATGATGTGTCTTTTATTTGATGATTAAAAATATTTACAAAACCTTAAAGTTTGTCTGACAAAGTTTCACTCCATCAATGATGATAGGAGGGCCTTGAAAAAATAAACTATCTCTGTCGACTTTCTTTTAACTCTGTCTATTCCTGCAGGAATGATTTATACTCTGCCAAAGCACAGAATCCAGGTTTAAATGTATGTACATGTCTTTCATGTGTTTGAAGTAATCCTACCAGCCAAAGGTCAATATGGTGGATTCAAGAAATCCACATTTATAGCACTGCTAGACCTTACTGTTGCTTAAATGAATCATGCAATATGTGCATATTTTCGGCAGAGCTAGGACATCACAAATATCCAAGGTAAATTCATGCTGGAAAAAAGTTTTTTATTGCTGTAAGTCATAGAAAAATTATGCAAAGCTGATTTCAAGAACTGAAATTCATGAAATTTCAATAATTTCTTAAATTTAACCTTTGGTGTTAAATATACAGTATCCCTTGAGTGACTCAGCAATATTTTCTATGCAAGGTATTAAATAAAACAGCAATTCAGTGAAGCGTTTACCTTATCCATTTATATTTGCTACAGGACCTACTTCTCAGCCATCCCTCTCCATGCTCATTTGCTTCATTCTTTGTTCTAAAGCACACACACAGGAGGTTCAAGACGTTCAGTTCTCAGCTTTTAATCTTTATCTTAATAGGTTAGAATAAAAAGAGACTGAACTAGCTTACTAACTAAACCATCTGAAGACAGGTGGTGCACATCTGAGTAGCCAAAAATGGTCAAATTGCAGAGATTAACATGCAGAAAACAATGACAGGCTGCTGGAACTATTCTTGACAGCTACATCCTGAGGAAGGTGGAAATTACTGTAGTCCTCAATGTCTTTACAGACCCGCTTCACACATCACAACGAGCTCCTCTCATCCTTGCTGTGATGCAGGAACATCCTAGGAGGTATTTGATGTCTTTTTTCAGCTGTGTCATTTCTAAGAGAAACACTTAATTTAGAAACAATGTGGAGAGATTAAAGTGCAGCAGGTGAGGGGCTGGGAACTCTCTGCTTTTCTTGAGATAAAAGTTTGAGTCCAAATAGGAGTACAAGTCCCAAACTTCAGAAAAGAGGAATGTAACACCTCTATGAAGCTGGTGGCTTGTTGTATTGACTTGTATCAAACATTAATTTAATATACATGCAATTTAACATAGCTTGGCAAAGCATTTATCTGAATGACTTGATTTTTTTGTAAAGGTACTGCACACTTGCAAGCACCAAATGAGAGTCAAATCTCTCTTTTAAAAAAGAAGAAGCAAGAAATAAAAAAACAAACTTGATGTGGCTGCTTCACTCTGTTCTTTGTTTACATTTACTTTAGTGTTTGGCCTTGTATTTATCGATTCAACACAATCTAAAAATCATGTATAAAAGAAAATAATGAAAAATTCTAAGGTTAATAGGCTAAATGCTGCAGGATGGCAATTTACAAGTAAAGTTTGTAAAAGTTAAATAATGATGTGTGGGCGTCGGGTGCGCGATGAAAGTTGTAGGAATGTTTTCATCTCAGAGTGTTTCCATAAATCACTCTTATTTGAACTTGCTATGCCAGTGCAAAGCAGAAAAAAATTCTGCTTTATCAAGCTGGACAATCTTAAACTGAAGTGGAGCAACAACAAAAAAAGTTTGAGCAAGATTCACAACCAAAGCCATGAGCTGAAGAAACCCCAACATACAGTGGTGCTAGTGGTGCTTATGTTACACACCGTTTTCCTCCCCTGCCAAATGTTGATTCCCAAAACACTTCAGAAGAAATGCTGGAAAGCCAAAGCTCTTTCACCAGCAGGTCGAGCCACATCTGACAAACGCTGTCCAGTAATCCACATGTGCTACTACTACTCACCTGGAAAAAATACAGTATTTCAAGAACTTTTTCCCAAGTTCTCTTACTTCCCAAACTCTCCTACTATCTTAGTGAAACAGCAATACTGAGGGGAGTTCTTCTTCTCCACAACCTGAATACCTCTTCCACCAAACTCTCAATACTTTATGTAATCTGCTCCTGATCTTTGGTTTTAAATCTGAATAACAGCAGCAGTATGGAGTCCAACCCTCTACTGATTCATTGTGTCTGCTGGGGGTTGCACATAACTGGCAGACACCAGCCCCGTTTCACAACTGCTGGATGAGTGAAGTAGGTGTGACATATAGGGGGCAGGTGGTGGCAGTCAAGTGGCGTACACGAGCATACTCCCAATCTGTACTTTCTTAGCTTCATAATTAGATTTTTTCCACAGCAATCTCTAAATAATGTCATCAGGCCTTACAGAGAACTCATTATTCACTGCAACAAACAAGCTGGAAATAACATTCAATCCTATGGAGACCTGAGAGCTGCATTCCTGGGAGGGACTCGAGTCGCCGTGTGAAACCAACGAGAACCAACACGACACCTGGCATTTTCCAGCTAAAGTGGGCTGTTGCACACTGCTGAGCACAATGGCGAGATATGCCTCTTAATTGTGCAAGTTTGAGAGTACTGAGGAGGGGGGGGGATCACACATATGTTGTCCAAATAAAGGATGTTTTTTTTCCTAATAAGCATGCTTTTTGAGGCATAATGTAGTAATATCTTAAATGAGCAAAAGTTAGTGTCTCAGCATCAGATTAGGGTATATGATAGGAATGTCCAAAATATCAATACACTTTATCAATAGTTTAAAACACTGTCTCAATTTTAAATTAAGTCTCCTTTCCAAGATTTACAGAGTTCTTTATCCCTGACTGTAAAACAACTAGTGCTATAACTAGGGCTGGGCGATAATTCTATAACCATAATTATCGTGATATAATTTTCTTGATATAAATATATAAAATGTTCGATAAAAATGTGATATATTTAAACCTGTAAATACAACCCCCAACCCCTGGAAAGGGAGGGGACGCTGAAATGCTAGTTGCCAACCAACATTAAAGAAAAATTTTAATCTACCAACAAAAACTTCAATAAAATCTCATTTTACTCAAAAGACTTGCTTCCTGTTAGCACCGTCAAAAATTAGGGATTCAAGAAGCTCATCAGAGAACTGAACTCCAGACACAAGCTAACAAACTATTTGCTTTCTTCAACTTTCACTCAATCTCAAAAATCTTCCTTTACATTTAAATGAAATAATGATTTGATATTTATCGTGACAATTACCGATATCGACTGATCGTGACAACATCTTTTTCAATATCGCCCAGCTCTAGCTGTAACACTAAGAGGACTGTAAAACATACAGATATAGAGCCCACTGCTCTGAATACAGTAAAGAGTTAATATCTCCCTCAGGCACATGTTGGTGATCTTTATGCTATAACAGTTTCCCAAATCATTTAATAAATTACAATATAGTTCTCTGCTCTGAGTTTAACAGTACATTCAATCATAACAACTATATATAATAACTAATACAGATAATTTCAACACAAAGCCTCAATATCCATCATGTGAATCGTGCCCATTTACAGCAGCTGTCTAGCTTAAAGTTTGCCATCAGTAATACTCAATTGAAAAGGCACAGCCCCACAACATCACACAGGAGCAATTACAGGGAATCTAAATACAAGTGAGCATGAATGAAAAACTTCAACTTAAGTATCAGATGCTGAGGATGTTTGTTTTGAATTGGTGAAGTGTTCATGAAAAGAATGAATTGTACACACAGAGAAAAGTTTCAGTCAAGCACTCTGGGTCAAATACTGGACTCAGTCCATGAAAAAAAGTCTCATGGCTATAGCAAAGGTCAGAGTTTTTAATATTTTCTTTTTCCTCATGAAAACTAATCATCCTTATTCTTAACTTTGTGGTAGCACTTACTGATGCTGTAAAGTCCATCTAATATCAGGCGTAGCATATTCGCCTAGGTTTCTAATGCTTGACTGTGTGGCATCGTTTGCACTATATTTAAATTTTACAAGCTTTAAATTAATGCTAACAATTATGCTGCACAGTAACTCTCCAACTTGTTTTGCTATAATATTGCACAAAGGGGAGGGACAATCAAAACAATCAAGGCTATTTTTAGAATTGACTGAAATAAAAACATGTTGCTCTTTTCATAGAATCGGTCAAATTTTTGCTTTTTAAAGTTTAAGTTCTCCCCCTGCACTAAACATACATGGTGTTAATTCTAATATCTTATATTCTAATATCTTATTGAGCCCTTTTTTTTTATTTCTAGTCCAATCTTCAAAGAGAACCAAAACAAAGTGCACTTCTTCATTTTGATGCTGTTTTATGAAGCATATTTGCATGATTATGAGGGGTTTGTGAAAAGGATATTGTATCTTAATTTGTATCTCATGCATTGCTGTTACTTGCTCAGACTGCATTACTTAACTTAGTTTATAATAACAGAATGACTTAAAATGAATCGGATTTGAAGAAGAGCCAAGTTCAAAATTGAAGTATTCGCTGGTTTTAATGTAAATAAAGTGTAAAATAAACAGGCACTGATTTGATTGTATGTTTGTATTTGGCTGTTGTAACATGATCAGTCTAACACAGTTCATTGACCTCTAATTGCTGTAATGAAACATAACTAATGATAGGTCAGCTAGAAGCAGCAATGGAAACATTTTATTCGTCACTGCCTGTACACAGTGGTAATTTGAATTTGAATTAAACACAACATACTAGAGCTTCTATGAGAAGGACAAGCAGCATATGAAGGATAATTAGTATACACTCTTTTTATGAGTGGCTGGAATGATTGCTGTATTAACATTACATAATTTTAAATGCTTTCAAAGGGTTACTCAGATAAAGCTCTTGAAATCGGTTAAAACACCTCCACCTCAGAAATTATGCACTGGCTGCACTTCCAGTGACAAGGCCCTGACTCAAAGCCAGTGCAAACATTTTAAAGAGGGTAATTAGTTCACAGTTAAAGCCATAATCACCTAGTGATGAAGATGAAAGGAGTCGAGGGAAAACAAACTGGAAATGGGCTGGTACCATTCACCTCACAGTCGGATTCTAGAGGTCATGTGCTAAGTCCTGTTAAGAGCCTCAAAGGGCAAACGCCTCGCACCGAGCACTTTGTGTGAGTGTTTAGATACACAGCACACAAACATGAAAAATATCAATTTCACATTTGGTTTAACGCTTTCACACTTTGTGTCACTGACACCCAGAGAGGAGGGCTGTGGAAGACAAAACACAGCTCCTGGATAAGGATCATGTTAATGCCTATCAATTAGGATCAAAAAAGGATTAACTGGCATGGTTGCAGTGGTAGGATGGGGGCCTATGCAAAGTCACTGAATACTTGGGGTCACACCCCCGACTTCATTAGGCCTGACCTTTCCACGCCATTGTGTGACAGGAAAGAAACCCTGCAGTCTGTCTTTCCCCTTTACCCATCTTACATGGCTTATGGGGAGTATGAGACATGAAGAAAAGCTGTTAGAGATCAGTGAAAAATGAAATATTCACTTTCAAAGTCCAGGGAGACTTATTAGGTTACTCCAACTATGTGCAGGTGGGTATTTACTCATCAGCCCCCAACCTCCCTGCAAAGGAAATTATTTTTTTTACCTTAGAGAGGAGTGAGATTTACTAATTAGTCATGGTGCAGCCTCCCTTAGCTATGATGTACCACAGGGTTGACGAGCTCAAACTCTGCCTTGCCGTCTTAATTCACAAAAAGGTCAAATGGCAAAGAAAAAGCAGGTAGTCCAGGTGTGTTAAAATAAGCCCCAATTAGGGAAAAATGCAGGAACACCCTGAAGACTCACATATCTAACTCTGAAGGAAAGTTTCAGTAAAGCTCCTGAACTGGGAAAAATTTAAATGCTTTGGGATTTAAAATAACTATTTTATACAGAGAGAGATATGAGAGTCATGGAAAAAAAGAATTGCTACATTCAAACCCCTTTTAAAAATATAATTTATACACAAAAGTAATGATCACACAAATACTGGGCCCTCAGGAGTCATAAAAGACCACAAGAATAGATTGTGCTTTTTCTCACAACTGTTGCTGCAACACTAGTTTTAGAGCTGGGATTCAACAAGACAAGAGCAAGTCAAAACATGTAGAACTTTTGTATTTGATATTAATTAACATTAAGATCCTTAATCATGTCACACTTTCATTTAAGCTTCTTTTATTATTTAGAAATATTATTACTGAGAAAACTTAAAATGAACTCAAAGTTTCCACCATTCATTCAGCTTGATGTCAGAGTGACATAACACTCAGGACAGGTGTTCGTCATCTTATAGTCATAAGCAATGTCTTTATCGACAAGCTGTATAAAAATCGACCTTTCAAAATACACCGTTCAATTACTTTGAAGTAACGCCAAAAATGTCTGCTAATTTATCCATGTCAGTGTGTCTTCTGAACTATTCAATATCACCCTGAAAGCTCCGAAATCCAGTATATATGTCAAGCTCTATATAGCAAATATTTACATAGGGTTTCAGGGACACTTTATGTTCTCATATCAAAGCTCAACAGGGTTTGGTCTGTAGACACTTCAGCTGAGGCTAAAGCAGAGCAAAATCTTAATGAAGCACTGCTGTACATCTAACTTCTTTTAGAAAATGGAAACTTAAATTTGACTTCTCATCTCCATTTCCAGGTCTCAATCCAGTGGTAAGTGCTCAGGAATCAGGAATAAAGTAAAATAGCAGAAGTTCATCTCAGGCCAAAAGTTTCTTTCCCAGAGAGTAAGTACTTGCTCAGGCTGCTGTTGAGTTAAAGCAGGCATGCAGCCTTGCACTGCAGTCAAACAGTGATCACCCAGGCCTACAGCCTTCTTTGTACCATTTATGAGGGTGTTATAGACGAGCACGCTCCATTGAAAAGTCAGTGGTGGATTTACAGTCAAATTAGAACAGGAGGAATTGCTGAAGCTGTCAATGCAACACAACTGAGTGGGAACGGACATGCTGCATGTGCACATCTTAAGACTAGCGGGGTCACAAACAGTAGAAAACAAATACGACATTACCAGATCACTGCAGTCAAAGAAACAGAGTTATTTACTTACCTTTAAAAGGCCCCAAAGTAAGCGTTTTCTAATCTGTCATTTACAGTACAATGACTTTGCAATTTCAGGATGGTTACCCTCCTCTAAAGAGGATCTAAAAAACATGACATGTTGATACATTGATGTTGATGTTGTGGCTGCACCTGAGATTCAAAATCTCTGCTCAGTCAGTGAGTGGTTGTGTTAATGATAAACAAAGGTCTGCTATCTCCAGGTTAAGATCTTACTATTCACAAAAGATCAATTTCATACCTCAGAAATTGTGTTTGAGCAGAGAACGAGATATTTTGCTAAATCCACAAGATAAACAAGTCACTCATGTCGTTATTGTAATAATAGTGCATCATGAATACTGTAATAAAGGAAAAATACCCAGCTGTAACTGATCGGCACCAGAGTTAGGTCTGAACAACAAAAAATATTAGCCCACCAAAGTGTTTGTGCTCGACTGAAGTTTCAATGAGAGTATGTTCTTAATTCAATCGGAATCTGACAACATTTGGTTTTCATTATTACAACTAAAGAAAATCCACACTGCCGGCATGAATTAGAGCAACTAGGAACAAGGCAAAGTAAAACTTTTTTAATGTACCATCTACAAAAGGCCAATAGGTTTGAGTGTGCAGAGAATCAATTACATTATATTCAAAATAGGTTTGGTATTTTCCAACCTGCCTCTTCAACACGTGGACGAACCCAACTGCTCTTTTCTGATTTCCCTGTTTTCATGGCAGGCCCAGCTTACTATGTTACTGACAGCCACTGTTGTGTTATGTGGCATCAGAACACAGTCTGCCTGTCACACAAAGTCTTAGCAGCGTAAAAGCAAGTATTCAAGATGGTAAAGGTCACCTAAACCTCTCAATGGGTCAAGTGCTACAACACAAAATACAGCACTTTTAAATTAATGGGCTGATTTAAAACTCCCAGTGCATTTACATCCTATGCTACTTTATCATAAGGATATAAATATCTATTTATAGTATGTTACATTTTGTAGAATGAGGGGAAAATAATACAGCTTGACATACAGCCTAAATTGCTTTTATTTTCATTAAACTTAAAAAAAAAAAAAAGTGAATATATTTATATTTTGCTTTAAACAGCGAAACGAAAAATGTAATCAGGCAGTCGCACAATATTTACAAAATGAAATCATTTGGAAAATATTTGTTTAACGTCGTTGTACATATTGGGAATAATTGCTGCGTCAATTTTTAGTTATCAATTGTTGAAGTGATATACTGAGACATATTTTTTGTATTAAATTGTGTTTACACTCCCGATTCGCTTTTTATCAAAATGATAAATTCTTTATACCTCAGTTTGAAAAATATACTGTAAATTGTAATCAAAAAATGTTGAGAGCTTCAACGTTGTCTAACGTTACGTTAGGGAAAAATTTCAAATCTTCAAATCGATCGTATCAAAATATTTTCTTTTTATTGCTTTTGATTTTTTTTTCTATAAACAAGGACCGACTGACTTACTCAGCATGCTTTAGATGATGTTTGGATGAGCTTTGCTCCAAAAAATATTAAAAACAAGCAACAAATCGTGCATCAAAAACATAATTTGTACAGCGAATAATTTTCTCTTGTGTGATTAATGTTTCCGTAATATATATATATTTTAAAGACATTAACTGAGAATGCTGCTTTAATGTTTCATGTTTTTTGTAATGAATTGTTTTAGTAAATCACATTTAATATTCCACACAAAGCAACTGCAGGATTGTTTTAAGTACGAAATTGAAAGAAGGCTTTCACGATAAAATAAAAAACACTTCTCTTAAATAAAAATTAACCGCGTAGCAATGATCAATAAGTGCTCCCTAAAATTATAAAGTGTAATTAAATATTTTCATTTTTCACGTGTGCATGTCGGTTTAGTTAATTGTTTATCATTTCCAAAGCTGCATCCAAAAGTTATTTTGCCACTCAGAAGCTGTGCTGTTTTCTAATGTGATATTTTCTGCAACTTCAGATTCCTTCTTCTACATTACAGCTCATCTCTTTTGCCACTGCCTAAACCTAAAATGGACGCTGCTGGCTTTGAGTTATCGATGCTAGGCCTGGCTAAGGGTCACAGCTGTGCAGTTGTGCTCTTAGAGAAGGAATGGGCAAATGGATCCATGTTTTGGCACACTGCCAGGAGACTTCTTAAAATACAGTGAAGGCCTTGATTTAAAATATGCCACGCCAATGTCAAAGGAAACTGCGTCATTACGCAGCAGAAGCTACTGAGATAAACAACCCACCGTTTTCAACAGACAAAGGCAGGTGCTGCTGCTGTACAGAACAATGCTCTGAAACATCCAAATTTTTACTCTGTATGTGCACAGAAATAAACCAAGCAATCTTTTCATTACAGCTCAGGCAGCATTAGAGCCCAGATGAAAGCCTGTTTTCTCCAGACATCATCATGATGTTAGACCTCGTGACTGCACTGTGGGTGGAGACAATGAACCAATAGAAATACAAGATGAAGATTCAGAGCCCTTCTTGCATCAGCATTTTCCAGCTAAGCATCAAGTGAAAGTTTGAGGTCCATATCCATGATTATCTTATGAGATCACAAATGTGTGTATATAAAAATGATTTCTACAGATGAGTGAATGACAGCGTTGAATGTAATTAGCCATTATTCACCATCACATCATGTAGAATTGGCGTTTTCAAGCTAGAGCTCAACCTGTGTAAATACTGGCGTGTGCAGCAGACTAATATTTCCCTCAGGCAATCACATTCTCTCACTGCAGAACCTTAAAGCATTCCTCAAATTGCTTTTCTCAACTTTTAACATGCCCAAATGTGCTTTAATGAACAGGTCAACTCAGATCTTACCATAAGAGCAGACACACTGAAGCATCGAAGACAAGAGGGTATGACAGGCTGTATGAATCCAAGGATCACCTGTGGAACACAGAAGGAAAAAAACTATGGTAAGATAACACTGCAAGCTTGGAGAAATATACTGTACCCAGTGTTTTTAAAGACAGAGGATTAGGAAATACTGCCAAAGAAAATAACCAACAAGAACTTCATTAATATAATAATGCTTTTATTCTTCAAATAGATTAGAAAAACCGAGCTTGTTAATCATTACAGTTAATTTGCAACAAAAGCTTAAAAAAATACAAATATTATATTTTGCAAAGGCAAGCATTGCTCAAACAATTTAAAATTAAAAATTGTCAACATTACCTTAGTGTTTTGAAAACAAATGATATGGACTCATTTGTTGAAATTACTTTAAATACTTTAAAAAGCGGTCATATCTTATTTTAGCTATTAAAAAAATATAATCACATGAATGTAATTGTTTTAAAGTGGTTTTGAACAATGAATTAATGAATTACTTACGATGAATTAATTTTCAAATTAAAAAAACAACAGCAAAACTGATTCATAATCATCATTTCATGTTTTGTATCAGAAATTCAAACCAAAAAAAATTGTGACAAAACACTCTACTTTCCACAGATCCTTACCTTTCTAATTGTACATTTGGATCATTTTTTCAGGCACTGGAACTGGTTTGGGACACACCTGCAAAGATATTTTTTGTTTTAAATTGGGCTGTACACCTTAGTAAAATAAGTTCAAATCAACAGGAACTCAAAAACAATTAAGACAATAAGACGAGACGAGACTGAAGAAGCTGTCTGAGGGAAGACGAGTATGCACTAAGTAGGAGATAATGAAGAGATCTGTCCAGGCCGGTCACTGATACAGAAAACAGATAAACATCACAGACTCAGTGGGTGAGAGTAACTTGTGAAGTCAGAGTTCGGCTGGGGGCACTTTAGGAAGCTTAAGTTATATTGCCTGTACCCTCCCTCACCCAAAAACTATTGCAGCTGCTTTCCCTTTTTAAAAACAATTTTTTTTGCTTTGTGCAAAATGTCACATTTTACAGGTGTAAAATATGACTTACATACGTTCTTATTACAGTGAAGTAGTGCTTCACCAGATCCTGCACCTCCGCAAAATTAAGAGGCTTATAATCTTAAATACTGCGATATAGGTAATGAAATAAAGACGAGTGTGTCTGGTTATTACTACATCACTTTAGTGAGCCAACAAGTCTTTGATGCCTTACATTACAGCCAGATCTGAAACGTATTACATATACCTTTGCAACTGCAATGTAACGTACTGCTATTTAATGGATTTACAGTTTCAGTGACTGAATAATTATTTACGTAGTCCTAAATCCATTTAGCACATGACAATACAATGTATTTAGTAATAATCTGTCATTATAGGAAAAGACATTCATTTGATATCTCGCAAAATACAAGTTAGAATTTAGTGTTATCTACTTTAAAACATACATTTGTATACATGTATATATTTAATAGATAAGCGCAATATTTCTGTGACGACAATGCACATACCAGTTCAAAAAAACATTTAAATCATAATCAGAGGAGCTGGCTAGAATTTAAATAATGTGCAGACAGAGCGGTTTGGGACACCCTAGGAGTAATGAATGAGACAAAATGGCTACCACCCATCCCAGTAACAAACAGGTACAAAACAACAGAGAAACAAGTCAGGAATAAGCCACAACCAAGTCAAGAGTTACATATTAGCACCAGGATCAACTGGTTTTTGAGATCAAAAGTTGGCGATAAGCGAGAAAACAATCATCAGGACGAATAAACACACACACACAAAAGAGGTCAAAAAACCCCGTCCAAGAGTTAACATTCACCGCCTGTTCTGTGTACAGTACAAGCTTGAGCAGCTGTGGACTGTTTCACAGAAGCACAATTCATCGCCATGCTTCAGATGCTTTTTCTGCTCCCATCAACCTATATACGTCATGGGTTACAACAACAATGCTATAGCAGCCATCTTGGCCAAAAAGAGCAGACACTGAGAGGAGGGAGGAAGGCTTCCCCCTAGTCATATGACTGCACTGTCTCCAGACTGCTGCAGTGACAGGGCAAAAGCGTCTAGACAGGTCTGAGGCAGCAGTTGATGAGGGACACTTACAGTGTTGAACACAACTCTGACCTCTACATTATTTGGGCAAATACATATTTAATCGTCTACTGTTTCTGCCTAATAGAAGCACATTTTGGACAATTTGAATCGGAAATATGATTATATTTAAACTCTTAAAAAGTATGGGCAAGTAGTGTTCCAAATGAAACCTTGTGAGGACTGTAGCATTTCAAAACATAAGGAATATGCAGGGCTCAACCACAGAAAGTAAGTAGAGAACAATGCACAAAACAACTGGGATTTTTACTTTGAGGTCGGACTCCAGATGGATACATTACATTCAAATATTTTGTAATGGCTTAAAATACAGTGCGACAAACAGAAGACACAAATACGTTGTGTGCTGTTGTCAGACCATGTAAGAACTTTTGCTCAGCTGTGAAAAACTTCTTTGAAAATTATGGTTAAATAAATAAATAAATAAAAGTATTCAAGAAGCAAAAACGTTGCTAAGTTGAGGTGAGGGGGATCTCATCTTGACAGAAGAGTGAAAGCAATGTTCTGGTATCCAATCTATGCAGCAGCTTCATTACTTCACTTCATCATTCTCACCCTTTAAATGAGACAAAAACAACCCCTTTCTGAACCCACCAAGTGCACTGCAACCAACCTTTTCTGAGCTGGTGCAGCCTGCATACTGGATGGTGCACTCCTCTTGAACTCCAGGGCTGATGCCTGCTCCCCTGCAGAGCCTGAACAAGGACAGGAAACATATCACAGAGGGTTAATTTGATGTGATCTCAGGGGCCATATAGAATCATTTCAATTAATCAGCTGCAAGTGTGTCTAAAAATGTCTTGTTTGTTGTTTTGGGTCTCTGCTGGAATGATTCAACACAGAATTGATGAGTCTACAGAACACAGGTTTCCCCCCAGGTGTCTGCTGAGTAACAGGTAGCTTAAGCGCGCGTGGGGTTAATCAACAACCTCACGTCAGCAAAGGTGCGTCACCTGCGCAACCTCCTGAAGTAGTGTGAATGAGGTCAAGCCTCCAAAACAAGAAAGCTACAGTGTCAAATTATCCACATAGAGAATAAATGCAGACACGACTATCATGCGCATTATTTTTTAACAGCAGGATTTAACCGGGTTAGTGGTGTCAGTGCAGAGAAATTAAAATTTTAAGCTAGCAAATCGTCTTTTTGTAACAAAAAACGTGCAAATAAACACATTTTGGGTCATGTTGCAGCGCTGCAGAATCAATGGCATGCTAGCCAACTTGCACTCCGGCGTCTGCCTTACCTACCTGTACATAAAGAGCCGTCTGCTGAGAGACTGCAGAAGGAAAAAAACTTTCACACCGTTTATCTAAAAATATTTTGGCTGAGCCTGGCGTCTCGTGGGCGAAGGCGTTTGAGGTGGTGCACAAAAAAAATCCCAATTCCAGCGGGCGGCTTCCTCCTAAACGTTCAAACAGAAGCAAAACTCCAATTTTATCAATTTCAGACAGACTCCAGACAGTCTCACAAACGGGTACGTGCCTGCTTGTCCCTGCGCGTGCACGTCGAATGGCGCGGGAAGCAGTGATAACAGATATAGAGTGACAAGCGACAGCAACCAACCGGAGGGGAGCAGACGAATCTGTTATCCAATCACAGTGGCCAGTGAGTATTAGCCCCGCCTCCTCCTCACCCGGCTGTTGACAGTGCACTGAATAAAACAACAGCCTGAGTTAAGCAGTTCATTGCACTGAGATGTGGGTCACTGACTGCAGTCTACCCTCTCTGGGAAAATTACATGGTATTATGTATTACTATAAGATAGCGTTACCTTATACATACATTTACTATATTATATTATATTATATTATGTTATTCTTTGCTATATTATATTACAATGTTATTGTTTACTACAATTTACGGTCAAATTATATACCCATATTTTTTATCATATTGCTTAATCTGTCATTACCAACAATATTATTTTTTGATAAGGTTTAGTTTTGTCTGCATCAACAACCAACACTTACCTCCACAACACAGGAGCCATATAAAAATTACAAATAAAAGCAAAAAAAACCAAACAATCACTGAGGGATTCATCAAGAAAATATACACTACCACTCAAAAGTTTGGACACACCTTCTCATTCAATGTTCTCTATCTATTTTAAGTATTTTCGACATTGTAGTTTAATACTGAAGACATCGAAACTATGAAATAATATGGTTTTGCCATAATATGGATTACATCAGTAGTCAAATAGGGCTATCCATTGTGTACCTCTGAACAACACAACTGATGGTCTCAAACACATTAAGAAGGCAAGTCATTCTACAAAGTAATTCTTGACAAGGCTCATGTTAATTAAAAACCATTCCAGGAGACCACTTCATGAAGCAGACTGAGAGAATACCAAGAGTGTGCAAAGCTGTCATGAAGGAAAAAGGGGGCTACTTTACAGAATCTAAAATATAAAACATATTCTGGTTTGTTTAACACTTTTTTTGTGAATTAAATAATTCCATATATGTTCTTTCATAGTTTGGATGTATTTGGCATTAATCTACAGTGTTTCAAATAATTAAAATAAATACAAACCCTTGAATGAGTAGGTGTTTCCAAACTTTTGACTGGTAGTGTATATAGAGTCTAGCATATACAGTACATACATATCGATATGTACATGCATATGTACACATATACATGCATACATACATACACAAGTACATTCATGCATACATATAAACATGCATACAAATCCACATATATTTTAGCCAATCACATGCTGGCCAAAAAAGGTGTAGGCTGAAGCCAAGGCTTATCCTGCAAAATCATATTTTTAATTCAATCAACTGAAATGACCTGAGTTCCTATTTTTGCATTTTGAATTTATGTGACACAACATAAGAAAACATGATAATATGAGAGCAAAAAAGCATATTTATATCAGATTGCTTTTATTTTAATTTCATTAATAGGGAGAGGAATGGGTAACCCTGCTAAAACAAATGTGTGGATAGGGATCAATCACTATTTACACACTAATTACAAAAGGCATCATCAATGAAAATATTACAACTTTAAATAACAATCATAACATATGTGAAAATGATAGAGCAAAAAATAAACCTGCAAGTCAAATATTTTTTGTAATACGGTGTATATATGCTGTGCAGCAAAACATGGGATTTCCTTGGATTTTGATCTTGAAAAAGTTTTCTGAATAAAAGATTCACACAAAAGGAGATTTAAGACATTTTGGAATATGGAGTTGAACCAGACATCCATAACTCTACTTTAAACACTCTCTCATATGAACATGTGGTGATATTTCTCTCTTGACCTCCTCTCATTATGAAAAAAACAGCAGAAGTTTGAGATAGAGACAGCATTCAAGCTTAATACAACATATGTTATTTTTCTTAAATGATAACATTACATTCAGATATTTATAAAACCCAGGTCTGTATCTGGATACAAAAATCTAGCACAGTTTTTCTCCAGACGGTTGCTGATCCCTCTAAACTGACATCCAAAATGTATTGTCTTTCATAAAACAACTTCCAAGTTGGATTTAAATTGTGTCAAAGAGTACAGAAGGCGTACAGACAAGTTTGTTGTAAAGAACCTCTGTCCTTTGGATGGAAAATAGCAAGTCTTGTCTCCTTCGGCTTTGCACCCTTTAATTTGCATTGTTATGGAAAACCGCTGGATTTGGACAGGGCACTGAATCATTGAGGTCACAATAATAGAGTGTGACAGCGCCCCTTTCACATCTATTTGGAAGTAAAATCAAAATTCCTGGGAAAGTGAATCCAGGGAGAGTAGAAATATCCCATACAAATTTAAAATCAGCTGTTTAATGTGTTTAATACATGTGAGGAATATGTCAGCTGCACCTGTATTCATTCTGAGAAGAAAAAACTGAGTCAATGAGCTTGGCATATTACTATAGAAAATAACCTGATTATCTTGAATGCAGATGGAACTGCACTTAACATTAAAGGAAGTGTTTTGGACGTTGCAGTTCAATAAATTGTGTTTTATATTTCTTTAAATAAAAGAGAAAAACATTTGCTAACTTAGTGCCTTGTCTGTACAATCCTCTCCTCTTTACAGTCCATTAGAATTCACAGACTGTTTTCACCAGGAAAGCCCCTTTACGCTTTCCCAAATTAAAAATCTCACGGCTGATCCCCTCCATCGCCCTGGCTTTCAGATATTGACCTTGTGGTGCTACAAAATAGCTTCTTCCTCACTGCGGGACCCCATAATGAGCCAATACAATGAGGCTCCAGTTCACTGCGCACCTCTCTTTGGTGTCTCTCTGGGTCTTTGTTGACGTTTGTCAGCCTAGAAGGAATTTGGGGGTTAGAAATCTGCTGTAGTCTAGCTGGAGACTCAGACAGCAACTTTGACTCCCAGACTTAAGCATGAGGGAGGATGGAACTTGGTGAACCTTACAGGAAGAACAATCAAAGAAGCTAATTGAATTAAGATTAAGCACTATGTTGAGATTCAGCCAAAGGACAAGTGTTCATAACTGGATATATACAACATCTTTCCTGTAGTACTATTATTGCATTACAATGAATAGTCATATTTTATATCATTGATCTATTTTGGAAGTTCTGTCATTTCCTCTAAAGGTTACGAAAGGTGGGGCAGGATAGTATGAGTTAACTTCTGTCCATATAGATATGTCAAATCCATGCCATATAACCCTACATACATATGATCAGATCAGAAACCCATTGTTGAACAACATACACTATTCCAGCTATAACCCAGGCTTGTGACAGTCAACCCAACATGCTGATGATCCAAACTAAATGTGCAGACTTCAATAAACTATAATGTGTTGTTATGTGTCCATGTGAGGGGAAAATGTCTGTCCTATAGATTTGACCTCTATAAATCATAGGTCCTAATGTTGCATAATGTTGGATAGTTATAAAATCATCGTATTTTCCATCATATGAGGGTCAATGTTTGACAAACTTGTTGTTTGAATCTGTATGACCTTTCTTCTCAATTTGAATCTCTTGTGATTTTGTTTTTATTCTGTTCTACAGTATATCCATCCAATATATCTTAAAGCAAATCTAAGTGTTTCAGTTTGCTCAGTTTGTGTTAAATGCTGTTCAGCAGCGTACAAGGACATTTTATGTCTGATTTAGTTGTTGTCACTGTCAAATGTTTAAAGTGTACTGTTGTGCTTTTTACTTACTATTGGTCATTACTGGACATGTGCAGTATTGTAACTGCTTTTTTCTTTTCTCTCTCTTCTTATGTTGTTGCTCCTATTTTGTTTTGTTTTTGTAGTGTCTTGTAAGTCCATTTGGGCCTTTCCAATGCATGACACAATGATTAAAGCTAAATTAAACTATAAAACCCTTCTTGACAAAAGCATTAACTATAACACTCTCTGTGATCACAACTTAACTTATTTAAGTAACCTCTTATAAATCTTTAATCATTTTAAAGCATGATCATGTGGCCATAAGAAAAAAACTGAAATTCAAATTTAATTTAGAGGTGCTACAGACAAGAACGATAGACTATTCATAGCCAAACTATATGTCAAATGAAATTCCTAAACTCATAAATAAATGGCTTTAATAATCTACAGTCCTCTTATATTTATGGAAACAACATTATGTCAACGGAACAGCAAACCATATTGTACCAAATATTCTGTGTTTTTTCCAATAAGTAACATCTAATTACTTATGGAAGAGGATTAAGTCACTGAAAAAAAAAAAAATAAGGTCCAATTATTTTTCTTTAATTATTATTTTGAGAAAAAAAGTCAGAATTCTGACACAAAAATTAGAATTCTGAGATTAAAGTCAGAATTCTGTGAAAAAAGCATAGACTGTATGAAATATTGACGTAGTATCCGTGACGTCACCAATCTTTATGAAGCGCTGTTTTGAGGCCAATCGTTGGCAGCAGCCATAGTGCTGCTGTCGAGCGATTGTGATGTAAAGAGGCGGGCTTTGAGCCTCCTAGCCAACAGCGGCAGTGTTCCTGCCTGTCAATCAAGTCAATTGTGCCTCCCATTGGAAGACTTGTAATCTCAATATCTTTGAAATTGCCGCGTTAGAAAATAATTCAACCCCCCCTACAGTGTGAGCCGATCGAGAAATGAGCTATCCAGACTACACTCATCTTTTGTACCAGGTTGTAAACATGTTTATTTCTGCTGTAAAGATCTGCCTTTTTGAAATGATGTGTATGTGGTTTCCGGTACTTCCGGATCCAGCCTCAAGCGGATCTTCGATGAACTGCAGTTTTTAGCACTTCCACATTGGACCCATTTTTAGACCGGAGGTTGCCGCTTGATAGAAACACAGACAGCTAGCGTGGCTCACCTGTCAACAGGTTATCACAACACAGCACAAACATTAGCACAGAAACTTGGAAATTAAAAGTTCAATCACACACTTATTGTCTGGGGATGTTCTGAAATGTTTACGTATTTACAGTTTATATTTGTTGCCTTGTTTTCTTCTCGCCAAATGAGCTCAAATGGACCAGACGTAAAGCTAGGGTTGGCAGTGAGGTATCTCACATGAAGTTATACAATACATACAGTTTTTACTGCTTGGAGTGGTCACAGAAAGTTCAGATAGAGACACCTTTACTCTTCTGTAAATTACGGGGACAATTAGCACGCTTACATCAAGGGTTGGAGCCCAGCATTGGTGTAAGTCACGGTGACAGTTAGCATGCATAGGTCAACAGAGTTTCTACTACTGGATGTAAACCAGATGTTAAGAGAAATGTGTGTGCGTCGTGGATATCACTTTAACCTATATAAAGGACGTGTTTAGTGGCCTTGGGGAGGAGAGACACAATCTGGCCAAGTCGTCTTCCCAAGCAGTCCGGAATGCTTGTGCGATACTGGTGTTTTTTTCCTGTAATAAACCTATACTCTAAAAGCAAGCCAGTGTCACAAAGGTCCTTCTGCATCTACACATCACGAGCTGTCAATATACGACAGCAGCTTTTGAAGAACCAGCAGGAGTAGGCTCGATTTTGATGCGAAATGTGATATGTAAGTGAGTGTAAGAGAAAAAAGGCAGTATTCTGAGATTAATCTCAAAATTCTGTGAAAAAAAATCTGTTTTTTTTTTCTCAGAATAATAACAATAAAAACATATTGGACCTTATTTTTTTTTGTTTTTTCAGTGGCCCTAATCCTCTTCAATATGTACTGCATACAGTTTGGGATGTCAAAACCACTTCATGACCAGTCAGACGGTTTCTTATCTCGCTCTTGTGCTGCAAACCGACCCCAGCAGTGTTTCCCTCCCACAATGCATCATCGCTGCAAACACAGCTGCCATGTTTGTACCCTGGTCGTGGATGGTACTCGTTGCCGCATAGACACTACTCCCGTATAAGTCTCACGATTTATATCGTCGTAATGACGAAATATTAAAGATTAGATGCATTCAATTGTTTTATAGTCGGACTGTTAGCGGGACGCGTCTTGCACCATGTCAGCCAACACTCAGGGTAAGTCATGTTAGAGCGGTTTATCGAAGAGTGAAGCTAAGTAAGCTAACACTGCCTGCTGCTGTTTTTAAAACACGACTCAAGGCCATGTATTAAATTTGGTGGTGAATATAGCTTTACTCTGAACCATTCGACACTTTTGGTTGAAAATAGTTGATTGTAACCTAACTGCAGCGACATTATTAACATAACAGCGGAGATTAGACGTGTATCTTCGTGGTTGATGCTAAGCGTTTGGCTAACACGAAGGCTAGCTTTGTTGTTAGCTAGCTGAAGGTTGCATCCATTCAGCTAGCTAGGTACGACTGACTAACTTGCATTTTTGGAGGAAACATACATGATTAACTGATCCATAGTAACACTGGCGTCCTGTTTGCAACTCTCAAGTCACGTTCCTAGTTTCTAATATGTCATTTATAGAAAAGGAAAACGTATTTGAGCTTATATGAAAGCTAACGTTAGCCGCCACATCTGAACTGATTGGTGCTTTATCTGCACCATAGATCTGTTAGAGATAATAAACACGCACTTCAAGCATGTGTTTGATGGTTATATATATGACCCAGTGGTTATTTATAAGTGAGTGTTTTGTTTCTGTTTTTGTAGGGTCCTCTCGTTGTGGTTGTGATTGAATAAGTGTGCAAGGGCAGCGATATGTGACGCAGTTGAGTGTTTTTACACCCATGTCAGGGATCCGCTGATAAACCATCATCATCGTCACTCATCGATAGCAGTGACCTACATGTGTGTTGCCTTGTGTTGGTTTATGATGGAAAGTTGATACGCTGTATGTTTTTGACTATTGAAGGGTTTTGATTTTCGAATGAATGAAAACAGAGCTGATGACAGTCATGTTTATGTTTGTTAATATTTGCTTTCCTGTGTTTAGGATTTAAATGTGCTGCTGTTCTAACAAGTTGTGCATGTGATTTAAAGCTGCTGTTGGTAGGAATGGTGTAAAAAACGTTATTTTTTTGTGCTGTGTTTGGAGAAAATGTCATAATACCCATTGGTACTCATCAGTAAGTGGAGTAATTTGAGACTGTTGCGAAACATCTGTGTTTTCCAATGCCTTTGTATCAAGCAATGTTAGTATTCGCCTCGTTCCCATTATGACGGACCAATCATAGCTAATCTCCAATCGTCTGTCCTGATTGGTTAACAGGCGGCCCCTACTACATCCTCTGATTGGTTATGAGTCCGGTACTATCATGACTGCACCCGCCGATCTGTATTGGGGGGCTAAGAGGAAATCTGGTTGGGAGGGATAGTGTTGACATTCAAAGTCCCTCTCTCTGAACTTTAATTGTAAGAATAAAGTGTAAAAACTGCAGTTCATCGAGGATCCACTTGAGGCTGGCTCCGGAAGTACCGGAAACCACATACACTCCATTTAAAAAAACCTCATCTTTACAGCAGAAATAAACATGTTTACAGTCTGGTACGAAAGACGAGTGTAGTCTGGATAGCTCATTTCTCGATCGGCACACACTGTAGGGAGGGTGAATTATTTTCTAACGCTGCAATTTCTAAGATGTTAAGATTAAAAGTCTTCCAATGAGAGGCACAGCTGACTTGATTGACAGGCAGGAACGCTGTAGCTGTTGGCTAGGAGGCTCAAAGCCCGGCTCTTTACATCACAATCGCTCAACGGCAGCAATATGGCTGCCGCCGCCGACTGGCATCAAAACAGTGCTTTAGAAACAGATGGGTGACGTTGCGGATACTACGTTCATATTTTATACAGTCTATGGTTCACACCAAGATAGTGTAGTGAAAGTCTGAGACACTTAAACAACTTCAGTAATGCATTTACATTATTATTTGACTTGCCCACTTGAGGTAATAAATAACAAACATGAAATAAGAAACAATTCATTTACATCAGATAAAGAACAAGTTATTGGATTAATTCTTGTTTTTAACTTTGGAATCTGCATTTGCCCTACTCACTACTTTTCTGCAGTAGGATCTGCATTTGTAACAATCAGCAAACAAGTCATGATAATGCATATATATTACTAATACATTTCTGGATTGGCCTTTTATTGACAACATATTTATTACATTCTGCAGTGCTGTTTCTTTCAGTGTAGTTTCAATCACAAATTCAACAGTTACTGGTTGTTGCTTAAGTGTAGAAAAATAGTGAAACAGCATTACCATGTGGGTTTAAAAATGTTTGTAAAGGCTCTCTGTCAGTCCATATATACACTGACTGAAAGAAAGGCTGCTGTTGAAAGCATATTTTGAAGTGTGCAAGGTCAAGACTCAAGAAACAGTTTTAGACTAAATCTTTGAAAGATATAGTGCTTAATCTTAGAGTCACTATTATACCTTGTGTAGCCCAGTATGTTGTATTGACATTGCAACATGTAACAGCAGTAGAAAAGTACCAGTGTTTCTGAGTTGTTTTAGTATATGGACACTTCAAATGTGCATAGAGGCTCATTGAATCACAGTCACAGCTTATGTTCTCATCACTGTTTCTCTGGAAACCTGCACATCATCTCCTCTGGGTGTGTGCAAACTGTCCATGATAACAACACTTTAGATTCTCATTAAAGAGGTCCTTTAGAGACCTGTCGACAAATGTGAACCAAGCACAGGGGATGAAGGATTACAAGAATAACTGCGAGTGGTGGCTCTGTTGCCTGCTTGTTTTTCTTCACTCACTCTGACATTGATTTTTGAAAATGTTGGTTCAAAGGTTATCTATAGACCTTTTTATATTGACAATTCAAGTAAGACTTTTATGCCCACGTAACATCACATCTACAATGTAAATGTTACTGACGTGTAATGGTGGGACCAAGAATAAAAGTACAAAGACGTAATGATGGTGGGGCATCAGTGTCATGTAGCATTGGAGACAGACTGAGTACCACAAACCAGCAGGACTGTGATTCATAGGAAGCTGCCTCTGGATCAGCTCTGTAATCTTGGAGGTTTGTGTTGCATTCAGAAGGCCTTACTTTTACCACTTTAATAAAATTAAGTCACAGGTATATGTAGTGGTAGAACTTGTGTTTGTGAAGTCAAAATATTGGCTGTGAAGAAAGCCTTTTCTCAAATCAAAGAAGCCGCAAGAATGGAATCACAAAGCAAGTGACTCTACAATCAACTTTGTTGAGTTTAGACAGCTTTTACTCTCTGACCAATCCTGTCTCTAAATGATCCCAGTTTGGTTTTTCAAACAATCAGGAATCCTTGAATTTAATAAGGTATTCAAATATAATTTGTCATAAACCTTTGGATTTGTTTTGAGCTAAATAGCACATGCTTGTCCATGCTGTTTGATGTGAGGCAGATTCTTGTTAGAGTCTCACTAGACCTACATGTGGATGTATTTCTCCAGTGACAAGCTCATGACCACATGGTCTTATGGGCTTATTACAGATTGAATGGTATCTTTATAATTTCAGTGTGTATTATACAAGCGCCAAACTCCGGTCTCAAACGATGAAGCCAATGCAGAAGTGATATAAACTGCAATACATCGAAAATCCGCTTGAGGCTGGCTGCAGAAACACCGGAAACCACATAGATATGAATGGGAAAAAGACGATCTTTGCAGCATTAATAAACATGTTTACAGCCTGGTTCAAAAAACGGCTTGGCCCTACAACGCTAATCTCTCTAATGGCACACACTGTACGAGGGGGGGAATTTTTTTCTAACGTGACGGTTAAGAAGATATTAAGATTATGAGTTTTGCCCAAATAAGGACATGACTGACGTGACTCCCGGTCGGGAACACACAGCCATTGGCTAAGAGACTCACACTACGTCACACTCTGCCTAGTTGAGTTCTGCATTACCAATATGGCTGCTGCCGTCGATTTGCTTCAAAACAGCTCTTAGGAACAGATGGGTGACATCACGGATACTATGTCCATATTTTATACAGTCTATGGTATTATACTGTGTATGTTGGGTTTTTTTAAACAGAGAAAATAATTCACAAGTGTCATCATCACATGGTTTCCCCATGGAAATAAATATATATCTCCAAAGTGTAAAGACAGTAGATATGTGGGACCTCTGTTAACCTAAGGTCTTTCTCTAAGAACAAATGGTTTGTTAAAAAATAAAATAATAGCATTTCTTCCAAGTGAAAATATAGAAGGTGTTAGTCTGTAAAATTAACAAAGGCATTCATCCGCAGTACAAAGGCAGTAGCACTCAGATGTTGTTACTAATTGGTTGTTGCCCCGTGACGTGTGGTTTGGCACAGCACTTCTTTCTGTTCAATGTCACCGTGCCTGAATCCACAATATTCCTCATAAAGCAGACATTGCATTTTTTGCCACCAGTTCAGCATCAGCTTGCTCGTCTTGCTCCTGCTCATTGGCATTCATGTAGGTCACTCTGCCACCAATTCGCTGAGACTTCCATCGTCTCCCTCCAATTGTCATTTGTTGTTGGAAGTTGAGGAGAGACGCTGCTAGACTTGTCTTCCTCGCTATGTATCCAGCATACTTTGTGGTCACTCGTTTCTTTGAGCAACATCTTCTGGGTAATACACCGTAAGGCAATAGAACACCTCCCATTGTATTTTATGATAGTATGTTGGTCGCAGCGGTGTATAGGATGTAACTGCATCTCCTAATTGTCTTCTTTCCTGTCTTGTGAGACACTTTTGTCAGACTTTTGCTTCAAGGTTTGGTCTCAAATATTCTATGTTGACTGTTTGTAAGCATGCCTTTCAAACTGTAAATTCAGCAGTGACATAGATGTGTCCACACTTGGCATTTCTGTAGATGTTGTTGACTCAAGTTGGTATGTGGTCAATGTGCTGAGAGTCTACCCATATCAGATTGAGCAGGCCAGTAGGACAGACTGATGTCAATCCATGAAGAGTGTGCTTATTGTAATGACGTTGTCTGTTGTTTTTACATCAGCAGTGTGTGAGTTAAACTGCCTTCCTGTTGCAGATTATGACTTCGATGAATATGACAAACCCGGTGCTGAGCGGTCACGCAGGCGGAGGGGTGAAGAAGATGATCTCGAAAGGTAAACCATCTTTTAATGTTCTTATACTTCTACTGGAAGAGTTCTGTAGTGCAATGGACAACCTGCTGTGGGGCTCAAAAACAAAACTGGTCAAATGCATTAAAGGATGGAGAATTTGTATCAAGTGTGTTAGCTTAGTTGACAATGTTGAACAAGAAGTATACGCACATTGTTCACATAAGGGATGTGTATATCTTTACACTGGCTGCTCCTGCAGCGTGCATTGTGTAAATTAAAGAACACAAACAGGGTGTGGGACTCCATCTTCAGTTTTTGGACCCAGCATTGTGCTGTATAACAGAGTTTGTGTCATGACTATGTTTACTGCTCTAGGCAGGTGAGATAACGTTACAATCATTAAGCCATCGATTGTTGTCACACACACAGCCGCCAGCTAATACTTGAATGTGACAGACTAAGTTACAGTGAGAGGAAAAGCTGAAGCACTTTTTGATACAAATGAGCCCTACAGACTGAATAATCAACACCTTTTTACCAGACCATCTTCACTTTGGTAGTGTGGATCTCTGTGATGCCTTCGCACACTTTTTAAGCGCTGTTTCTTTCCACTCAGACTCTGCTCAGGGATGAATTGGCAGTAGATTTAACTTACACCATGACAGCGTTTCTCACAGAAGGACACTGTACCCGGGTGGTAGAGGTGGCTATTGATAATACTTCAAGAAACACATTACCCTTTATATATTAGATTAACATTAGCTTCATATCCTGTTTATGCAATTTGCAATCTGCTCTTCAACTTGAGTGTGTTCCAGTCAACTTTAATCTGCTCGTCTTGCTTCCTTTCTCTTCACTCTTAGCACACACTCCCCTCTCTCTTCCTCTTTCTCTTTCTGTCTCTACTTCTACTACTACTACTACTACTACTTCTACTACTACTAATTGTATCATGTACACAAAGGTTTATAGGAGAGGAGACTAGAAGCTACTTCATTGATTGCAGACGGGGGTTTTAAAGGGATATAAATAAAGAAAAATACTACCAGCAAATGTTCTTGGGTGGCCACAAATATACCTGAGAGGCCTGCCCGAGTATCATCTGAGTGTGGAAAGTGCTGCATCCATCAAACCATGGATTTAATGCATCACGACTGAACAGTGATCTGTTGGATCACTAATGTAAATGGCTGGGGCTAGTTGAACATAAAGAAATAACTTCATAGAGCACGCTGAGATAAACAAGGATCGAAGCACTTTATTATTGCATGAAAGAATGTTATAACTCTCACTGTAATGTGACATTAGGCTTGACATGTTATACATAATTTGCTAAATTCACCTTTTTTATCAAATATGGAAGTAAGAATTATCATAACGTACTAGTTTACTGGATTTTTCTCACCAAAGGAATAGAGGAAGTGTAGATAGAGCAACATTTAATCAGGCATTGACATTGTGTCTGCAGTTTTCTCTGACTCAGCTAACTCTGTGTTTTTGTTATCTTTTCTCCTTCAAAGTGATTTGGAAGAGGAGTTATTGCAGGAGGATTGGCTGTCAGGTAAAAAGGTAAGAAAACAAATCCTGCACAGTGTCACCGCTTTGTTTACTTCGGTACTGAAAAACACTCGGCCTGCCAGTGTGGTTCCTCTGCATACGGACAGGAAATAATATCTGAGGAATTGGGTGTTAGTGTTGGTAGAACATTTAGAAAATAGAAGTGGTCTTGTAGCAGGTGGCTCCTCCACAGGGGGAAGTGTTGATGTGAACCAGGAGGAAGTACAGTGGACAAAAAAGAGCCTTGTTGACCTGCCCAGATTGCCTTCACCACATGGGAATAGAGCATCCTTTGGGGTGGGAGGTGGTCCCCTGCCCCCACACCTTACACACTGACAAACAACCACTAGTGTTAAAGGTACTATTTTAAAGGAGCAAACCCTGATTTTGTTACATGTTTGTATCAGAACCCCTCAGAAGTGTCCGATGAGGAGCTGAATGATGACCTCCTGCAAAGTGATGATGAAGATGTTAACATGAGGTGAGCTAATTATGAGAAGTTATTAAGTTAGTCATGTTTGTACTTTCAAAGTTAGTCTTATTAAGCTTAACGTATCTCACATTACCTTCATGCTTCATTTCTCTCCTCTGTTTTTGTTTGTTTTCAGCGGCCAGAATGTGAGCCTCAATGCCACATACAGCTTAGGTACATCCTATGAGCAGCAGGGCAATGCACAGGAAACAGACTACACAGATGACATCGTGAACCTGGGTGCAGAGGGCTGTGAAGAAGGGGATGTAGGGGAGGGGGGTGGCTACCAGGAAGAGGGGGAGGAGTACACCGAAGACTACAGCCAGGATGGAAACACAGTGCTGCATCAGGACCAAATGGATTACACTGAGGAGCAGGCTGAGGGGGACGACGGTTACCAGGATGAAGTGCTAGACATCCAAATCAATGAACCCTTAGATGGTGAATTTCAAGTGAGTTCTCACATTTGCTCACTCTCAAGAAAAAAGACCCCCACACGCACACGCACACACTCACATGTGCTCCCACTCCCTTTCTCTCTGACTCTATTGTGTCTCAGAGATAATGTCAGTTTTCTCGTCTCTGTAAAGGGACAGTCAGGATGGAAAATCTATTCAGGTGAAGGAGATGTTGGTTGGCGTTTTGGGGGCGGGCAAGGATTAGATTCATTATCACCTCCTGCCAGTTAATTTCTCCGTCTTGCTGACAAAGTTTGTGTTGACAGCTTGTTTGGCATGAGGTAATGCTCTGCTGTCGCCTCCACGTCCCCGTGCCATTGTGACCTTGGGCGCTGTATCTTTGAGGGAGTAAGGAGCTGCTTTGTGTCGGGAGATGTGCTGCCAATCGGCGGAGGTTAATGTGGGGGGCTTTTATCTCGGGCTTTAGACTGGATCTGATAAAGTCTCATGCAGGTGAAAAGATTATTGACCTTCCTGAGGACACCCCATACAGTTTTCTAATGATTGATGCGAGTTTTCCTTTTATTCGTTTCCCATCCCCTCTTAGCCAGGACTAAGAGGATCAAAGATAAGACCAGATCCATGTGCAAATGTCTGTTATGGTCCATTTACCAAGGTGTGATGGTGTTTGGCACCTGACAGAGATATATTAGCCTTCCTCCGCTCTCCAAACAAAGATAAGATGTTGACCTTCTTACAGAGGGCGTGCAGCACAAGAGGGTGCCTATTTTGGTTTTTGGGGAATGTTTGCAGGTGTGTTTGCAGGTGTGTGTGCGTGCCTGTATATGTAATAACTGTTTACAAGGTCACTAACCTGCCTGGCCTTGACATTTTGCTCGCCACGGTATTCATTGAGTTCTATGTGGAACAGTTTAAAGGATTAAGCGGGTTGTGTTCCCTTGGGGCTGCCTGTCCATCCGTCTAGTTTGCTGAGTGTTTTTTTTTCTTTTCTGCATTAATATGTGCTGCTGTTTGGCAGGTTAATGGAGCGCAACACCAAACACTTTGACGTGACCTACAGTCTGACCTTATTTAGAAATGATTTTTTTCTTAAAGCGTGTTATGCTGATTGGTTGTTGGCTTATATACCAGTAGTAGGAGCTATTTGATGTGCTGGAGGAACTTAAATTTGGAAATATAAGTAAAGGCAGCATCATTTCTTGGAGGGAATTTCCTTGAATTTCTGCAGCAGTAAAAACTGATTTGTCATCTTGCAGGATGTTTATGTCTGGGTGATGTTTTTGGCAGGGAGTCATGAACTTGCAGCACGACCAATAACAGCATGATTTGCGAAGAGTCAGTCAATGATATTTTCAACATCATTGAACTGGGGAGAAGTGTTTTTATCTGGGCCTGCATTTCTGTATATCATGTCAAACATTTACATCTCATTGAATTTCAAATGCTGTCAGGAATAGTAATGAAGCCCGGCTCCCACTGTTATGGTAATTTGAGTTGGGAGGGGGGCTTACACGGAGTCTCCCCAAAATCCTCTCTATAACATTTTGATGTTTGCCTTTATGCTCTGTATGTTTAGTTTTTTTCTGAATAAAAGGGTTGTGCAGATATTCATATGTTAATGTATATACAAGGTGTATATACATCCACATTTCTGAAAATATTCCCTTGAATGTTGGCTGAACTCATCCATGTATGCCTGATGTTTATATGTATAGATTTGTTGTCCAACACTAGCACTGCTGTGTTATTATTATTAACAGTTGTCCAGTAGTTTGAAATACAGAGAGCCATTTATGATCCTTACCACAGTATTTGTTTTAATCTGCTTCTTCCATGTGCTCTTTTAAGGATGATGAATATCAAACCTCCTATGATCAGCCTCTGGATGAACATGGAGTCCAACAGGAGGCAGCCCCTGAGGAGGCAGAGGAGGAGGAGGAGGAGGTAGGGGAAGGAGAGCAGCAGGAAGAGGAGGATGAAGATACAGCCGAGGGCTCTCAGGTCCCTGACACAGAGGAGGTACGCTGAGACCCTCTATCAACAACACAGCACACTTTCATGTTGACAGACACTGAATCCAGTATATTTTTAAGGATCTTGTTCTGAGACACAATACGTTGATCTTTTTGTTCTAACTCAGTGAGGTAATTTAGAGAATTAGGCCACTCTTTTATGAGTGAAACAGCAGGGGAATTTTCAATGTATAACACGTTATACATGTCTATAGCTTACTAAGTGCATTTATATTATGTTTAGTGCACAAGTGTATTTTAAGTTATGCTTCAAAGACCGAATCAGATGATTTTAGGGGGGTGGCAATTCATAGGGATGGTTTGAAGACTTCTGGTCAGTGTTAAATTGTGACTACTGTACCAACATTATCAATTGGTGAATTTTTTGGTTTGTAAAGTTCCCAAAAGTGTGTCACAGGTCCCTGAATCTCAAGATGTTGTTTCAAATGTCTTGATTTGTCATGCACACTATTATCATAGAGGACAAAGAAAGCTGAACATATTCACATAATGTGAACCAGAGGTAGATGTTTGCTCTAAAAACAATCAACGCTGTACATCAGTAATAAAAACCAAATGTGTAATTTTCTAATGGATGGTTTCAGATCTGAGAAACAGTATGGGAGGCAGATTAGATAAACTTTATTGTCCTCCAAGAGGCAATTTGTGGTAAAGCACAGCCTAAAAAACACAACAACATGAAAAGTACATCAGACACACACAACAAAATGATCCAAACAACCCATAGTAGCTGTTTCTCATTACTACAGTAAAAACTACCTCCACAGACATGTCATAATATTCACAGTGGTAGTCAGTGCTAGCCCAATGTGAACAACAATCATAATTTAAATACAAATAAATAAAATAACATTGGTGTACTTGTAGACAACCTTAATTAGATCACTGGTGCATCTTATTTAATTGAGTTATTGCCATGGGAATGAATTAGTTTTTAGCACGATTTGTTCATATTTTTGGGTATCTATACCTCCGGCCAGAAGGTAGTAGCTGAAACTCAACTGAGTTTCAGCTATTACCTTCTGGCCGGTTTCAGAGATTTCATGTTGCACTATGAACCAGAATGGAACATAAAGGCTGTTTTCAAAACCGCTTACAATACTAATAGTACGTACTGATTTGGCCAGAACTCAGTATGTAGAATGCAGTATGTGAACAAGAGCAAAATCTGCAGTATGTCAAAACTACCCAGATGTTGTACTGATTTGCGAAAATTTCTCAGTATGCAGCGTATCCCTTGCACACGGTTTCCCACAATGCACAGCGCTAACGTTACGCTTCTTATTTTCCTGTATATGACAGGGGACATTCAATTTCTAGGTGCTGTAAAAATGATTAAATTCCATATAAACCACTTCGTAACTATTTAAATAATAAGTGGATGCTAAAGAACTTATTAGTTATTAGCAGTTTTGCTATCAGCTTCACGGTTGTTTACTTCCGCTTTCCGAAACCAGAAATCCAGCAACGTCTGACCCAGCATACTGCAAAACAGATCCAACAGAACATTCATACTACATACTACCTTCAAACGCAGTCTGTAGTATCCAGTACATGCTGTACACTCAATCGTTGGTAGTATGTAGCAGGCGGTTTCAAAAACATCTAAAGAGTTTGACACTAACGAGCCTGAATTGAAATGAGCTGTACTGATTTGAAACAGTAAAGGATATGTGTTACTTTTGTTTAACCAGGTGGAAAATGAAGCCGTGCCTGAAACAAAGGAGGAATCAGACGAAGAAGATGAGGAAGATGAAGAGTCTGGTCGCTTACGGTTCAAATCGGAGAGAAAGGATGGAGCTGTTGCACGGTTGGCTGATGCAGGCAGTAAAAGGAGGAACATTCCTGAAACACTTGGTACAACTTATTCCTACTGGCATAATTGACCCCTCACTCTTAGAAATCCAGAATAAATCCTCAAATATTCACATCCTTCTTCACTGTAATAGATCCACATTTATATGAATTTATCAAAAGTTGAAGTTTTCTGGAAGGTTAAAGAAGTGATCTCTTTTTCCTCTTTAGAACTATCAGAGAAGGCCAAACAAGACCTGCTGCAGTTTGAAGAACAAGAGCGACAGAAGAGACAAAATCGTTACGGAGGCCGAGGTAGAGGAGGAGGAGGAGGAGGAGGAGGAGGAGGGCGAGGAGGCAGAGGAAGAGGAGGCTTCCAGTCTTTTGGAATGGGAGATTTTCGAGGCGGAAACAGAGGACGAATGAATGACCAGCGGATCCCTCCAATGGGAAATATTGGCATGCAGGTAAGCCATTGATGTCTATTACCTAAACAGCCCTTAAGAGACGGTCGGTCTATGTTTCCCTGGATTTAAAGTGCTTTACTTTTTACCTTCATTTTTGTCACAATCAAAACAAGGTGTGTCATCTTTGTTCCCAATGTTTGCTGTATTTGCTGCCTGTGTCTTCACTGTGTAAGACCTCAAAAGCTATGGTTGTCTGCTCATGAAAAATGTCAGAACACTTTCCTGTATCAATGTTGATATATGGATTATAGCAGCATTTGGCAGTTGTCCATTTAGACAGCATTTAAACAAAATTAGATTTGTTCTTTGCCATGGATTAGGTTCTTGTGGGCTTTTGTTGTGAGATATCTCTTCAAGCATTTAATCCTTTGATTAACATGGCTCATCAGTCCATACAAGACCATTTGAAGGACTCAGGGAAAAGTCACTTCTGATATGTAACCTGAGAGTGCAGAGTACAAAATGTTTGCATTACATCAATGTTATGTTTTGTGTAGAAAAACCATAGAAGGATGCAGACTTGTTGAACCCCTGTTCACCATTGTGTTAGAGCAAATGTTCTCCTGGCTGAATTTCACTCCACCTCATTATTGTTTTCTTTGTTTATTTATTTAATGATAAACGTCCGTAAAATTCAAAACAAACACACACAGAATGAGAATGAAAATTTAATGTCTGATGGACGACACGCCAACACCACAAACATCCTGCTGACTGCTGTTAATGAGCTTGTACTTTTTACACCATACTGCATGTTTAACCAAAGGACTAATTTGGTCACTGGCATGTTTTGTTTGTTTGTTTGCCTGATTGTTTGTTTGCTAGCTGAAACAGATAGGCCGGCCAATTATCAAGGACCAATTTGAAACATCACCTGTTATTAGTGTCCATGTAGCAGTTTGTGCATCTCTGGTTGATGTTTTCCAGTGATAGCATACAGCTGACTGTTGGTTTTGGTCTTTGTTTCTTCCTAGTAATGACACTGGCTCACTTCTAAAATATATATTATGATCCCAAAAAGTTTGTCTTCGGTCTAAAATCAAATAGAGAAAGATGGTGTTGGGAATAGATGTACTTCATATCTTCAGGTGAGCCTTGCATACATTTTCTATAGGACATTGCTTCCCTCTTGCTGTTGAAGTGACTTCTCAGTGTGTCATTACAGAACCATCAGAACCACCCCATAAAGGAATATGTTTTGACAGGCTGTCTTGTTTTTTTTCCCCTCCCCTCCATTTCCCCATCTCTTTCCAATTAGCAGCAATCCTCCCGTATGCCTCTTCCTCATCAGCTACATCAGCAGCAACTGCACTCCCAGCAGCACCACAACTCACGTCCGAGAGGACCCCCTCCCTTCCAGGACCACGGGCGCCCGCTGGCCCAGCAGCCTCTTCAGCCCCTCATACCCCCGCACATGTCTCACCGCTCTCCACCTCTGCGGCCCCAGATGGAGCCACCGCCACGAATGATGAGCCCCCCGCCACCCAGCTTCCCCCAGCATCACCAGCAGCAGCCTCCACAGCCCAAAAACATCCACATTAACCCCCATTTCAGAGGGCCCACGTCTTCCTCTGTACAAGGTAGGTTTATCCATTGTCACTCAGAGAAAGGCCTTGTGATTATTTTCTGTTAATCCCAAGATGATGTCTAACCACTATTTAGGATCTGTGTTTGGTTGTTGCTAAAGATATTAACCATCGAAATATATGGCACAGAGTATGATCAGTGGATTTAAAGTAGGTCAACTGTAGTCAACCCACTTCATTTAAGAATGCAATTAAATAAACAGACGTTCTGTGTGGAGCTTTTTGTTTTAGTATTTGTGGTGGCATTTTTTCCTTCATTAAGAGGACTGTCTGAGGGAGAGCATGTTGGCTTTAAACGTCATTGTGCTAAATAAACCCTTTAATGGGAGCTTCCTGTTGTGCGGTTTATGTTTCTTTATATGCCTTTATCAGCAGGACAGCTTAAGGGAGACGTGGGGAGTAGAGAGTTGGGCATGGCATGCAGCACAGGGCTATGGCTGGGAGCTGAACCAGCAACTGCTGCGGACAGAGCTATAGTTAATGTAAATGCGGCAAGCTTACGCTGCTAGACCAACCAGCGCCCCTCTGTTATGAGTTGATTTGATTTTTTTCTGTCTTTAGCTTTCAGTCAAACAGTTGGATATGAGCTGCCTGATGGTTTTTTTGCTAATGAATATAAGCTTACCTTTTTTTTTTTTTAAGTTATATTTTGGGGGCTTTTTTGCCTTTATTTGATAGGACAGCTGAAGAGAGACAGGAAATGTGGGGAGTAGAGAGTGGAGGAAGACATGGAGGAAATGGTTGACAGGTCGGGAGTCAAACCAGCGCCGCCTGCGACGAGGACTATAGCCTCTGTATGTGGGGCGCTTAGACCGCTAGGCCACCAGCGCCCCAAGCTTACCTTTTTTACCTTCTTCATGCATAAGGACCAGCAAAAAGGCAATGGCTATTTTTATTGTTAAAATATTTGGGGCGCTGGTGGCCTAGCAGTCTAAGTGCCCCAAATACAGAGGCTACAGTCCTCGTCGCAGAGGTCGCCAGTTCGATTCCCGTTTCCTGCATGTCTTCCCCTGCTCTTGCCCCACATTTCCTGTCTCTCTTCAGCTGTCCTAAATAAATAAAGGCAAAAAGCCTAAAAATATAACCTAAAAAAAAAAAAATAGTATAAACGGGGCGCTGGTGGCCTAGTGGGCTAAGCACCCCAAGTCAAGTCAAATTGTATTATATAGCACATTTTAAAAGAACTGCAATTGATCAAAGTGCTGTAAAAGCTTAAAAACCCAATCAATAAAAACAAATAGTTTTTAAAATAGCCCCACATACAGAGGGTACAGTCCTCGTCACAGGGGTCGCCGGTTTGATTCCCGGCCGTGACCATTTCCTGCATGTCTTCCCCCGCTCTCTACTCCCCACATTCCCTGTCTCTCTTCAGCTGTCCTATCAAATAAAGGCCAAGAAAGCCCAAAAATATACCAAAAAATATATATATATAGATATATATAGATATCTAGATTTTTGGGTATGAAAAATCACAAGCTTCATTTCATCCACAATCGAGCAGCTCTAGTTAACCAGCAAGAAGCTGAGTTGAGGTGTATGATGCTGTCATGGCTGGCAGTCATCCTCACACTGTCCTGAAAGGTGTCTGGATTAGAATGTCATTTTGTTGTTTGCTTGAATGACAAGTGAATAGCTCTCTCAGCCAGTAATGGGTTTATCCTCCATTTTTCCT
Organism: Notolabrus celidotus; assembly: GCF_009762535.1. NCBI lineage: Eukaryota > Metazoa > Chordata > Actinopteri > Labriformes > Labridae > Notolabrus > Notolabrus celidotus. Next base: position 21,022,813 of record NC_048288.1, read on the forward strand.
CTGCCGGCATCGCCATTTCATTCCCTGAGATGGGTTTATCTGGCCTGTCTGTCCAGGCCAAGATTGAAATTTTTGTTAGTAAAGCATGTTAGCACAGATATGTGTGTGTGTGTGTGTGTGTGTGTGTGTGTGTCTATGTCAATGTGTGCAAATGTGTATTGGCTTTGGGTTTTGCTGCTGAGATGATGCCTGGAAAATCAGGGATTGCCTGTGGTTATGAGTAAGTGTGTGTGCGTGTGTTTGTATACATGCCTATTATTTTTCAGTGGTACATTTCTGTTTTACATTTTGGATGTTTACAGACCATTTTAGCTACCTTATTGTGAAACCAGCAATATAACAATCCAATGTTGCAGCTACATTTCTACAAATTCCAAATCAAACTACCTTTTTAATTTCTCTTGTTGATTTTTCTGATCATGCTCATGTGCTTCTTATTTCCTTTAGCTCTTTCGCACATACCCAGCTGTGTAAAGACATGAGCAGCTACTGTGATATAAATTTTAACATGTGTGCCTGTGTAATAGCCTTTAGCATGAAGATGTCTAATGGGCTCCTCCCTTTCTGCTATCACCACTCTCTCTCTGCCTACTGCCCCCTTATTATAATCTCTCTCCCCCTCCGACCCCCCTTCCTCTTGCTCGCCCTCCCTCTCTCTCCCCCTCTCTATCTCATTGCAGTGCCCTTGATGCCTCCTGCTCAGAGCCAGCCCAGACCTGCTGTGGGTCCTCAGAGATTCCCTGTGAGTAGCAGCTGCTCCTCTACCTCCCTTTCGCCTCACTTTCTCTCCCTCTCCACACGGTTCGCGTCCCTTTTTGTGAGGGCAATATCATTACGGCAATTAGACCGCCTGCCCTGGCCAAACACTGTTAAAGCAAATCTGTAAACACTGATACGAGCCTGGCTGCACAACTGGAAATGCATGATAGGGGCTTTAGGCAGTAGACTTTTGGAGGTCAGGGCGGCAGTGGCGAGACTTAGTTAGTAATTCTTCATGGATGGGCCAGGGCTCAGACTAGCCTGTTTGGCACTTAATGGAATTGTGAAACCAGGATATACTTCGAGTTAAAATTCACTTTCCTCAAGTTTGTGTCCCAAAGGCAGCGAGACCTTTTTTGAACGGTATTTGAAGTAATGAAACATGCTGGTGGTTTGATGGGGCTTGGGGTGAGCCTCTTGCCTTTTAGCACCACATATTTGGAAAGCTGAATTTCACGTCAGAGAAAAAGGGATCTAAAGTCAGTGATTTCCTGTAAGAAGAGGTCCTTTTATTTCACTCACAAAGAACCTACCCGAGAGATGACGGAAATGCCTTTAAAGTAATTACTGTATTGAGGGAAATGGCTTGCCAGAAAGTCAAAGTGCCTTTAGTTACTCTCTTTTTATTTAATGATGCCCAGGCATCAGGTGCTGCTGCTGCTGACTGACGTCTTCCTGCAAAGTGCATTTTATATGGATTTATGCAAATTAGCCATTGGAAAATAGCTGCAACCAATTGCATTCATTTGGATTTACAACCCTGCTGCCAATTGAGCCTGGCTTTCACTTTGGAGTCAATCTTTGTCCAAAAACAAAAAAATATTTTTATTTACTTCTTTTCAACCTTCAGTGTCAGGATCGTGCAGCTTCTGTTCCCTAAGGTGTGTGATTGTGCTAGATATTGATAGCACAGTAGCGGGGAGCTGTTTTTTTGCCTGGTATCAGACAGTAGACGATGGGGTTGGAAGGGTTTGCAGACAACTGGGCTGATGAGCGGCATAGTGTTGGACTCCCCAGCTGTCAATCGCGTTTAGGCTGCCGTTGCCAAGGACACAATTTGAAATGCAGGTGACATAGCAGCCGGCAACATTCCATTTACCAGTGGGCTCCTGATTACTCATGATTATCATACATTATCATCCCATCAAATTTAATTGTTAAAAGACCAAGCGAATGGGGGGTCATAGCCTCTAGTATCACTGCATTACATTTTTTGCTGGTGGAGCCTGGTTTTGAAATATTAATCTCAGTGCCAATTAAAGTTATTAGAATATTTAATCTGTTTTAATAATGATATTCAATTTAACCACAAAATAAAGATGGCACCCACCATAATCCGCATAAATTATACTCCCACATACCTGTGACTTCTACCTTTATGGTTTCTTCTTTGTCGCACATTTTGATGATTGAATTCTTCTTTGATGGCGGTCACAGCTCTTCAACTCTGACCTGTACCACATCCTGAACACAAAGAATGTTCTAAGTACCAGCAGTCAGTAGTAGTGTTATCATCTGTATATAATTAATACAAATTACAGAAAAAAGCATCCCTCTATCCTCAGATTTCCCTTCTTCATTGAATAATTTGACATCTGACCGCTCTCCATTATAAATGTCTTGGTTATCCCATCACTGTTAAGAACTATCCTCGCATCACTTTCACATGGAGTAGCCCGCAGCCTGTTTATCAAGGATTAAAAGTGAGAGGATGAGCTGTTATTTAAGAGGTATTATATGGACACCAGAGTCCTCATTGTGCAAACCCGCCTGTCTGACCTTTTAGAACAGTGTGATTGCGCCCCCTCTGTGATCCCCTGTCTTTGTAAGCCCCTTTGATTAACTTTCTGTTAAGCAAGTTTTTGGGACTCTGGCCTTCGAGCTTTCGTACGCCTCTCCTCTCTAAATACCGCCACGCAGCAGTGGAATAAAGATGGATTAAGCCTTGATAGCATCTTAAGTAATTTACAATAGGCTTGGAGGAGGCAAGAAGCCCATTTGTGGAAGTGCCACGTGTTGAATAGCAGGTTAATTTTTCAACAGGGATGGATGTTTTAAAAGAATAAAGGAGACGGTTATGAGGGGGATTCTAATTCCAAGGAGGGATTAAAGGGTTGTTATCTAGTTTTCCTTGGTAGATAGATTGGAAGTAATGTGCATGCACCGAGTAGAAAGCTGCAAAACAGAGTGGTTGAAACAAAGGTGAGGGCACTTATCCCCTTCTGAAATACCCTTTCGTTGTTAGAGACCGGCTTTAAGAAGGTTTATCAACAAAGCCCCAAGTAACATTAATGCAGGTTTGCTCATGAATTCAGGCTGAAGGGTTTTCTTTAATACTGGCATGCATATTGATGTTTACAACCCCAGATTCTGGGTCTTTTTAATGACCCTCGCCTTTCAATTACAGCTCCCTCTCTGCACAATGCAATTCTCCTCAACGAATTCCCATTTTTCATGAGTTTAATTTGTTTGTGATTGCTGCGTTCCCAGTACAGCCAATAACGCACGACTTCTGTTGTTTTCCCAGGGACCAGGAGACTTCCATCAGCACATGTCTGGTAATTTTGGCCAGCCCCAGCGGCCCTCTCATCACATGGAGCCCTTCAGGAACCAGCCACCTCAAGGCCCCCAAGACAGAGAGCCCCTCTTTATGGGAGGTGAGTCTTACACCCAGCCTTGACGAGGGTTACAAAGCTCTCTTAGCATATTTAATCCTATTCGACATCACCTCTGGCAGTGTACCTACAGGGTATGCTGCTAGCTTTCTGCTGCTCTATTAGCAGCACTCATGTTAAATGCATGTGTATATATATACATCTGAATGAGCCTTAGAAACTGCATTAAACATGTACATTGTGGTTCCCTGATTTTCTGACAGTGTGAACGCAGAGGTTAATCAAACCCACTTGGTTGTTTACCCTTTAACCTTGATAGAGTTGTCTGTTTTCCCTTGCTCGAACAGTTTTTTCACTATAGATCTAAAGAGGGAGTTACTGATGGATTGAAATTGGCTCAAAAGGCAGAAAACTGACATCTCTGTTGTTGTTTTGCTCTTTTCCTTGTGTGTGCACAGAGCGCACTGAGTCAACACGGTTTCCTGGGCAGCATATGTTTGATCACCAGGGCCCCAGCCCCCTGATGAACAACAGCCACAACCTCCACCATCAGCAGCAGCTGCCCAGTCAGGGCCACATGGGCTTTGGCCCGCCAGGACCGGCCTTCAACCAGCCGAACCAGGGTCCTCTAGGACTTTTTTCCAGAGAGCCCCAAAGACCCAACCTCCCTCCCCATCAAGGTCACCAGGGGATGGTGGGCATGAATCAACAAGGAGGCCCCCCTAATCAGCCCAGACCATTCATGAGCCCTCGTCAGCCATTTGGCCAGCAGGGGAACCTTTTCCCCCCTCCACAAGTCCAGTTTGGGATGCAGGTACGACTAAGAGTAAGTGATTTTTATAATTAGTAGATGTCTCTGTAATCGTGCGTGTATTTATTACACTATTTGTTTAGTTTTTTTCTTTATTTTTTCTTAAATTAGTTTGATAAAAAAAGGTCATTTACGCAGTGTGATTAGTTTTTAGAGCAGTTTCCTCCCTCTTTAAATTCTTATTGAAGAGCTGGGTCAGCATTAGATGTTTTTGCTTTTTGCTTGCCTTTTTAGTCTAGATTATTAAAATGACTTTGGGAAGAGCAACATCCTCACTCGAGTACTGTACACATAAATAAACCAGTCTACGAATCATATTCTCTGGTACAGAGGCATCAAGGAAAGACTTGTGGATTTGGTACCTCTACATTTTGTCCGTAGACATAGACAAGAGCTCCCTCTAGTGGACAAATCACTATTGCTGTAATGTTATTATTGTTGTATGACCACTTGAGCACAAAAGTTGGAATGAAATAATATGCAGGGATGGCCTGGATTGGTGTTGGGATATAATCTGATGAATTATATCAGTGCAGTACATTAATATTGTGCGATACAAATCTGTGTTTTGTCTCTTTGACCGATGTTGTCGTTTGTCTGCATTCTCTCATTTTCCAGGGATTAATGCACGGCCCTCCTGTCTCCCAGCTTTCGCATCACGACCCCTTGTCACCCCATCAGCCCTTGCACCAGCACCAGCAACATCATAGGCAGGAGCTGCCCCATCATCATCAGCAGCAGCAGCTAAATGTCAATGAGCCTCGCCCCATGATGCACCATGGCCAGCATCCCTTCCACCAACAGCAGGGACACAGTAGCCCGAGGCAGATGACTCCGCGCCCTCAGAACCCCCAACAGCGAAACATGTCCAACAGGCAGAGGATGGTGTGACATTTACATATTAGCTCAACTATTCTAACTGATTAACAAAGTACAATTGTTAATGTATTTGATGACTGTTACTGTTGTTCTGTTAGCATCTTACCCTGAATAATACACAGCTTATTAAATGTATAACATCAGATTGATTGATCTATGTTTTGCCCTTTCTTCAGAACACACCTCTCTCCAAGCAAATGCAACAGCGCAACAGCAACCTACGGGAGCTCCCTGTAGCACCTGGCAACATGAACATGAACAGTGCCCGCCCCGCCGCCAACGTTAGGCCTGTTGCCAAGGCAACGCAGGGGGTGCGTCCTGGGCAGAACACTCAGCCGGTGCCTGGCAGTGGCAGAGGAAGAGGCCAAGTTGCTGCCAAGGCTGAATCCCTGCCCGGGGGAGAAGGCAGGACAGTGGTTCGCAAGGAAATCCCAAGAACCCAGGCTAGCGCGGAACCACAGGTCAGCTTCTTAACACTGAAAGTGGAATAAAAACAAACACTTGCAGTAGCATGATAGAACAAATTATTTTGATAAACGTGTGTTATTTTTTTATTTTAATATCCGTTCGAAATTAATCTGTAAACTGTGTTTCTTTCCCCTTCTAAATACAGTGACAAAGAAATTTTAAGCTTAGCCGAGCTTATTAGTGTGCGGAGAAGCACTCTCATTTATTAAAAGCCCAATCATAAGGCTGTTAATGACTTCAGTCTCATTTCATTGGAAAGAACAGATCAATATTCTTGCATTTTCCTCTTGGGGTTTGCCTTTGATTACATCTGAGTTTCAGGCAAGTAATATGGTTCAAACAGGACACAGTGGCAAATCCCCTTCCAGTAAGCAGAGGCAGACAATCATATTGTCTCTTTATTTATTTATCTAATTTATTTATTTATTATATTTTATTTATTTATTTTTGCCACAGGATCCCGATGAGGACGAGGAGACAAGGCAGTATCGTCTGAAGCTGGAGGAGCAGAAGCGTCTCAGAGAGGAGATCTTGAAGAGAAAGGAGATGCGACGGCAGATGCAGGCTGGCGTCAGGAAGAAAGAGCTGCTGGACAGGCTCAATTCCACTCCAAGTCAAGGCACAGCTCCTGCACAGAATCAACAACAACAACAACCACAAAACCAGCAGACACTGCTCCCTGCACACCAACAGCAGCAGCAGCAGCAGCAGCAGCAGCAGCAGCAGCAGCAGCAGTCGCAGCAGCAGCAGCAGCAGCAGCAGCAGCTGCAGCAGCAGCAAGAACAGAGACAGCAGCACCAACTACAACCACAGCAGCAGAGACAGTTTCCCATGAGAACGCCACAATCATTAAATCAATCATTAAAGAACCCTAATCAGGGCGCCCCTGTCCCTCCCAATGGTGAATCTCAGACCCCTACGCCTCGTCCCAACGTAAAGGCACGTCTGCAGATGGTTAAAGGTAGCACCCAGCAGCCGCAAACCCCCGGGCCTCGTCCAAGTCTGCAACAGCTACAGCTGCAGCAACAGCAGCGAAGGAACAGTGCTCTGCAGAATGTCAACAGACCTGGTGCTCAGCTCCAGTCCAATCAGGCCCCTCAAAAGAACATACTTGTGTCCCCCCCTGTTGTCCCCGGCCAGGCTCAGGCTCAAGGACCTAAACCTGGAGCTAAGAGAACTGTGATGCAGCGGGCCAGGGACGCTAGTCCCATAGACCCGCAGATGCCGCAAAAAGTCCGAGTTGTCAAACTTTCAGGAGCGGTGAGATTTCTCTTTTATCTTCTCTGTTTTGTGCTGCGACATTTATTTCATACTCTTCAGCAGATTTTTACCCGCATGGGAAACGATATGTTTGAAATGAAATGCCACTGATGTCTATTTTGGAATCTAAAAGATATCTGACCTATAAGAATGACACGGTGATGTCTGTGTCATTTTGGTAAAATTGATCCATTAAGAGTTTCCCTTCTTTAGCTTTGAGAACTGGTATTTAAGCCACAATACCTACACGTACATTTTACCTTTAAGAACACTGAAAGGCATTAAAGAGAGCAGAATGACATTTATCTGTAGAGTATGGGACACCTCATCACTGCTCTTAAAGGTTGATATCCTCTTTTAAGGGCAGAGGAGTATCCTTCACAGAGAGACTGACAGTAACACCAACAAAGTCCAGAATTACCACTACCGGCTATTTCACACTGACTTTGTAAGTCACTGCTGTGGCCTTAATTACACATTAATCTTTATTGAAAACGCACAAAAGGCACGCATGTTGAACATTCATACTTGTCGCTGATGAGACATGTTGGTGGGATGTGATAGTATTCAAAATAAGCCGATTTCCGTCTCCATCCCTGAGGATCAAGCCACAGAGCCAAAATCTCTGTCTGGCTGCAGATGAAGATAACTGGGTGTCAGTGCGTTAATGGAAACCTGCGCAGAGCTATCTGATGTGCCGCATCTTTGAGAGAGAAAAGGGGGAGTGGGATGTGAGGTGGAGAGAAGGAGAGAGGGAAACAGCCTATGGCGGAGGTGAAAAGAAGATCGTCTTGATGCTCCCTCTTCCACATTGTTCTGCTGTCATCAGCAGCTGCTTGACAATGTTATCTGCTCTCCTCCTTTTTCTCGCTCTCCTTCTTTTTCCTCTCCGTCATCCCTCGGTTGCTTTTCCACCCATCATCCCATCTTTCAGGTGTGAGGCAACAAAAGAATGCCAATCCAAGTCCCTTGTAATTAATCTTTCTTGGTTGAACAGGGGTGGTGGTGGTGGCGGAGGGGGGGAGCATAATACCTGTGTAAGAAAGTTGCCACTTTTGAGGATTTGGATTTGTATGGCTTAGGCACTCAGATAAGAGGCAAATTATATTTTCATCAGGGATAATACAAAGCAAGGCAAGACACAAAAGCAGGAGGAGGAGGGAGGGGGCGTGAGGGGGATGGGGTACACATCGAGCCGCTGTCGTTTCAGTGTAATACAGCTTAGCATTTGATGGGTGCAATCAGGAGCTGTGATTTCTATAGGAGGGATTAATCCATTTACTCTCAACTGGGGACAGGTCAGAGATATCGCCTCTTTTCTTCCCCTGTATTGATCTGTCACATCTCTCCGTAGAGTCGGGGAAAGGGACGACCTTCAATTCCTCCCCGCATGTCAACAGAGTTGAGCTGTGACTTTATTTGATAATGAGACCATCACCTTGTTGGGTTGCTCTTTATTCCCCACAGTATGTGTGATAGAGATCCAGCTCCAATGCTTGCACATTTTTACGTTCGCTCTGCAGATACGGCCTCGCACTTCTCAGTGTTGTTCACGAACACTTAGGCTGACTGGGGGATTGGTGATTGATTGGTTTGATTTGATTATTGTGTCATGCATTATTAAAATGACCAGTCCATAACAGGCTGACAAGACACCATGATTAAGGAAAAAAGGAACAGAAACATAGAAAACAAATACAATTTGACATTTTCAGGCTCTAGAAACAATAGTAGTCAGTTAATTAACATAAAAATTAAACAACTATTACAATCAGTTGTAGTCGGTGCAACATCAAATGGTTTTAGACACGCTTTCATTAGAGTCTGTGATGCCTGAAAAGAGGGGGAAAAGGTGGAATTTCTGCCTCAGTTGCTAAATTACTCCTGTCCTGTATCTCCCCCATCCAGATTGGAATGGGTTCTGTTTCTGCCGATGCCCCAACGCAGCAACAAGGCACCTGGCCGGCAACACCGCTCAACCAAGGCGTCCAAAGGAAGGTCACCGTGACAGGGCAGCAGCAACAGGGACCTGGAGGAACACCGCAGGCTGGCCGAGGGGGAATGGGCAACCCACAGCAGAACAGGGTATGTCATAATGAGCGCTCCCCTTCTTCTGTGCTTAGGACACCGGGAACCATTCCTCCTAAAAGATATATATTAATAGTGCAGAGTTTGAGCTAAAGACAGCTTTGGAATGAAAGGAGCCGAAATGTCTCCTGTAAAGTTGTCCTGTGCCTCTGGCACCAACCTGGCATTCAGGAGACATACCAATCGAGCAGCAGTGGTAATAAGACAGGACAGTATGCCAGGTGCAGGAGTATTGACAAGCTGAAAGCAGTGTAACACGGGGGGCTACACAAGGTCCCCTGGCCTCTCTGCACGCCTGTCACCACCAGGCTGCTGTCACACTTCCCATACTCACTGACGCTGACAGGGTAAGGCAGTCACCATAACGCTTGCATGGCTCCTCTCCCTTTCATGCTCCCCCGCCCCCAACACACACACACACACACACACACATACATACCCCCCTCTACTTCCTCTACTATCTTCCTGGGGTCTCCCCCCCCCTCCTCCTCCTCCTCTTCCTCTGTAGCTGAGGAAATATACCTCTCACTCTCAAGCTCAAATGAAGATATGCCATCCCACATGCATCATGTTTTGACGTTGATGCTCTATGTAGAAATATGATAAGTCAATCATGTGAACGCCTGGCGTGTCTGAGAGGAAAACACATAGCGTTTTCACATTTTACTGTGCGCCCAGAAGCAGTATAGCTCCTCTGCACGCAGTCAAACACAGAATTAAAACATCAACGTGTGCCTGTTTATGGAGTGAAAGCATCAGTGTGTGTTTTCCCCGCCTTCCTCTAACACCCTTCCCGGTAATAATAATAATATTATTTTCAAATAATGTGGTTAAAATAGGTTGTCATGTCGGGCCGGGGCCGAGCTAGAGGGGGTGGTCAGCTGGGTCGAGGTCGTCCGATGGCCACCAGACAGAGCCAAAGAGGTGCAGAGAGCGAACGCTGTACTGTGTCCATAGAAGGCCTTTCCTCATCCACAACGGACTTGCAACTGAAGAGCCTTCTAAGGTCCATTGGGCCCATAGAGGTAAGCATTGCATTTAATGCAACTTAATTCTGAAATTTTCATTTTTAAATTGTATTTTTTTTTTTACCTTAATCATGTCTGTAAAGCGTTATACAACTAACTTTAGTTTGTATAAAAACAAAAGTCGTCTGTTCCTCATCATTTTGTCTGTTTCATATTCATCCTGTGTAAATCATTAAGCATAGATGGTTACTTGTATTCACCACTGTAGAAACACTTACATATTCTTAGTGTTATCCCATAGCGCCCTCTGTCGTATCCATTTGGTTGGTAGAGAAAGTAGATGTTTCAATCAATATCCATCTTCCGCCCTCACTCCCTCATGTGGATGAGGAGAATCCAGTTGTGCTACATTTTTAACCTTCACTATCCCTCTGTATTACAGATGTTCAAAATGATGCCCCAGCAGAGGAAAGCCGTTGCCAAATTTTCCAGTCCGCAACATGCAGCGAGTTTTCAAATGAGCTTCCATAGGTAACACACATTTCTTCTTCTTTTATCCTCTTTAGAGAAACCAGCTAAATGATAATATACTGTACTGTAATGCCTTTACATGTTGGTATGAAGCTGCTGCAGCACAGATTGCATTTTCTTCTGTATTTTTGCCCATGAGACGATAGCTCAAACAATATCATCACAATTACTACACAGGCACATGATTGATTTGTCCCACATTGATGTGTCGCTGATTGATGGATGAGGAGCACAAAAGAGCCAGGGGAAGGGGAGCCCTGTTACAAGATGTCACTATCTCTCAGCCCGGGAGCCTCTGGTGCCCAGCCTTTTACCTGGAGTAGGATCATTCCTGCAGCCCTTAATGGGTCAAACACAGTCAGCGTCCCTGCACAGAAGCATCATTCCTCTCTGTCAACCTGGAACAGTGAACGGAGAGACTTCATCTGCGAGCATGCAACTGTTTGACTTTGTCTACCAAATATCCATTGTTGTAAAATGGCACTGGAGAGACACTGGACAGTTAATTCTACTTTAATGTAGTATGTTGAGAATGTTCAGAGCATCTTACACGGACACTAAGTTGAACTTTAAACAAGATAATGGTTGCTCCCCTCTTTACTTGGATAAAAATTAACACATAATCTTTGCAGTCCTAATTTGACAACCTTCGAAGTAGTTTATTATCACTTGTGGCTCGCTGTTGGTTTCGGATGCAGGGAATGTTTGTGGCCAGCCTTTTCCTCATAGCAGTGTTTCTCTCCCCCTGTAGATGGCAGTATTTCCTCACTAATGGTGCTTTAGTTTCTCTGATTGAACACAACTTTGAAGCACACATGCGTTTCCAAGTGGTTTTTGGGTGAATGGCGCGGCCCAGTGGAGAATTTGCGTATAGGCACAGAGGCTGAATATTCGGGACTGAAACGGTGCAGGGTTTAGCATGAATATAGTTTCCTTTTAACTTCTTTGTTTTAGGAGTTTAAATGTCGTGACTCTTTTGATTTTGTTGTGTTTTTGAGTTTCAGTGCTGCCTCTTGGACAGTTTGTTGGATTATTATTTGTTAAGTTCAAACATTTGATCGTTTGGTATGGCTACTTGTTCTAAAAATTGTTTATTCTTTTAACTGTTACCTGGAATTCAATCTGGATGTTTCCCTCATGCCTTTTGGGATGCGTGTTTTAGTTGTAAGTGTGATTATGGGTTAGATTGAGGTTTCTCATTAGGACTGAGTGCGCTTTAAAGGAACGTGTGAGTCATGTTTAATTCTTTTTTTATAAGTTTTTCATTTAAATGTACATAGTTGGATTTGATATTAATCATTCGGTTTGGTTGGTGGTTTGGAGAGAATTGCTTACAGTTCTACTTTGTCTACTCGTGCTGTATACACATGATGTACATTTTATCTCGAAGGCTAACTCGCTCTAAGATAATTTACATCTGCATAGTGTACCCGGGATAGCACTTTGACAAGCTTGTTTTCACTGAGCCAATAATGTAAATATCAGAACATAGAGGAAAATTCACTGCTGGTCTTTCCCCTTTAAATTGAATGCTCCATAATTTCATTATGAAAACATCTACTGTTATACCTTTATTGCACTGAGAACATACTCCTCCTTAAAAATACATTCAGTCAAATCTGTGAAAAAGTCTACAATCTAAAACCCGTTGAGCTTTCTCTGAGCATGCACCCTTGTTTTTGGAATGCTACCTCATCCCTGACAACCCTCAATTCTCTGAATATTTAATTTCCAGTTTATGGTTTAACTTCATATGATATCTCTACCAGAACAAATAAAGCCTTTAGTCTTGTTTTATTTCTTTTCCCTTCCATGAGTTCTTGTTTTAGCATTTCTCTCTCTCCAGAGTTTGAAGTTTGTTACACAAAAGTAGTTCATTGAAATTTTCTGACATTACCCAGGTTGAGTAATTCTAATATTCAGAAGTCAACATTGTGAACCTAAATCGCTGACAGTTTACATACAGGCATCTGAGGGGGCAACCATTATCTGTGTTAGTGATCATGTACATAAGTAAACCAGAACTTTCTCTCAGTATTTAAATTCTTTTCAAGTTATTCTTTGCTCATGTTGTATGGAGTTAAACATTTTTATATGTAAGGATAAGCTGATGTGTCCAGTCATAGATGATTTTACAAGTGTTTAGTTTCTAATTCAGATCCAGAATGAAGAGTGACTGGACCGCATTTCTGTTTATATCAGGCATTTGACACAGACTTAAGGGAAAACAAGAAAATAATAAAAACATGGCCAATATACCCTGAGCATGCAGGTATGTGAAGCCGGTTCAACTTTAGCCCAAAGATGTGTGGTTGTGTTTGATGTCCATGTGCCTTTATGATCAACTATCTTTCTTAAATGTGCAACATTTTGATTCATTTATACTCGATACATATTCTGTAAGGTCCTGAGTGTTACGTTTGCACATTACGTACACTTTAGAAGTAGTTTTAGTATCTTTTATGGAAATAAATACTACCTCATGTAGATTTTGGGAGATGCCACTGAATTTTGATATTGAAATACGTTGTTTTAATAACAGAAACATGAGAATTTTAGTCCCGCCCTTTTACCTGTGATGTCATACGGATGTTCAGCTCCATGCAGCTTTTACTAGAACGAGTTTAAAGCAAAAAGCTACTTAAATATGACGCCACTTTGAATGATTTTTTTTTTTTGGTTGAACAGTCCATTATGCCAAGATAATTTTGACTCTTAGACATTTAGTCTTTTTAATCATTTCTAAACCAGCTGTGCATCTGGATGACATCACATAAGTCCTTTAACTGGTTTCAAGACATAAGTAAGATTTATTCATGTCCACAAATACACATTGGCCTCATTCATTGATTGGAATCAATTAAATAAATTTGGTGGTATTACCCTTTAATTAGCCAGTGCTTGATAAAAGTTAAAAAAAAAATGCTGCTCAAAGGTGATGCTACAAGAAAAGGTCTCAACATTTTGAAGATGCATGAGTATCAAAGGTATTGGGACAAACGGGGCATTTAACAAAATGTCTTTCCTTCTCAACTTCTTCGTTTTGTAAAACTTGTAGTTGTGTGGTAACAATTTTTTTTGTATGTTGTACGGTTGTTCTCAACTGACTTTATGTTTTTATTCCTTTTGTTTTGAGTTAAACCTGTGTAAAGGTTTATGTTCCATAACGATGTGAATTGAATGTTTTTAATGTTGAGTGTTGCACTTGAATTTTAGTGCTGTGGTAAATCCTGTGGATCTGATTAAGTATTGGCTATGCCGGTGGTAGTTATATGGGTATAAGACCTCTGGTCTTAAGACAAAACAGATTCATATTGAATCTATTTGTATCTTAATTTTAAGTACATATTTATACATTTTTTCTTGATCTGCAAGACAAATTCTATTTCACAACACAATTTCCTTCAGGAAAATGCTGCTCTAAAAGCATGTGGTCCACAGTCTGCTATTTAACTAGCAGGATGTTTTTCCTAACATTTCCCCTCATACGATAACAGAGGTGTTTGAATATGTGATATCTTTGGGGCTTTTTACTTTTATAAGAGACCTTCATCATGGCTTCTAATAATCAGTATTAGACTGTTCGTATTAGGTTAAGATCTTGCACCAGGTTGGGTTCCACGCAACTTAACATATAACTTCTTTCCCCTGACAGGTCCTTTAGATGATCGATGGTGCTGAGATTTTGCAGAGCACCTGAAAAAATAATTTTCTTTTTTCTCTTCTTTTTTCAGGTCTTTGTCTTTGGTCATTAGAGTGTGTGCTAGCCCCAAAATTAAAGTTAATGGACCACTCCAAATGTTTAGCATGTTTAAGCTATTTGACAAATCTGGGTTTCAAATTGGACATTAAAGATCCTGTGAGGAGTTTTAGCTGTAGTGATTAAGTGCCTGCTGCTCAAGGAGTGATATAATTGACAATTTAAATAAAGCAGGGCAAGCTGTTTTGTTTGAAACACTATTCACTCATGTCCTAGAAAAGAAACATCAGAGAGATGAGACGTACCACCTGTGTCCACAGGGGGGCGCCAAAACCAACACGAACTAAAAGTTCCTCACAGGAGCTTTAATTTCTCAACACCAAGCAAATGACGAGTCAAACTCTTCTCAACTCAAATACAGCTGTTGGTTTCAGTTCATGTAGCACTGAACAAAAAAGACTTAATAAAGATCAATAGACATCACATTGAACTTTAAGTTTGCTTTACTTTTGGTTAAGGTTACAGTATATTTGCATGATAATGCACTTGGATGTTATTGGCTTTTTAAAAATGTGTTTAGGGTCTCAAGCAGAGATCCAACATCTGAAATTTGGGTTGAGTTTGTAGTTTGTCTGACGGCTTAACAAAAACAAACTAAATGTACTTTTTATTGGATTTCTGTCCTTTTTATTTTATTTTATAGCTAAATAAGACCAGCCCCTCGGCTGTCAAATGATCTGCATTTAATCTTAAAATGTAGTATTTTTACTTTCTTTTACATATAAAATTAGAAATATCACTCACTAAATAGAAAACACAGAAAGCATGCTAAACAATTGGCTTGGTCCAACTCTTGTGGTGCTCCTGGTTTAAACTCACTGGGCTCCACATGTGTTTTCTTTTGGGTGGCACACCATTATCATTGAAAATCAATGACCTCAGGTATTAACAAGTATTTCTTTGCAGCGTACTGGCTGAGTGGGGCAGATGACCAGATGATACTTCTTCACCACTTCTGTAATCTTTTCTCCCTCACCTAACACCTCAGGTTCTTTTAGGAGCCGTGCAGCGTCCCTCCTGGAATGAAGACTTTACCTCAGCTTACCTTCCTTACTCAGTAGATTGGGACATTTTCTCCTTCCATTTCTGCTTTTCCTGCCATCGCTTTTCTTCCAACTTACATATTAATGACTCATCCTGAACTTAAGACTTCTGTACCAAGCAGGGGGGCCCACCTGGATTGTTTGTTAGCCGTTGGATTGCGGTTTCCATCTTTGTGACGACAGCACGGCTCACAGAGCAGACACGTTACTCTAAAGCCGCTTTATGGCTTTGACTGCACCAAAAGTCATCCTGACTTCTTGACATGAGTTTGGTTGGATTTGAAAAACGGGACTAGAGTGGTTTCCTGATCTTGAACGATACAGTGCAAAAGAAAAATGACTGAAATCCAACTCTGATTTTTTCTGAAACTGTCAACAATCAATCCTGTCATGTGATCACATTTCCATGTTAAACACAAAGACGTCATGTTTTGTGTTGAAAATTTCTGATATCACTGTAATTTGTTATGAAAATGTGAAATATCTAATTTTCTAAAGAGATTGTCAAAGTGACTCTAATCTTCTACTAAATCAAATGTGTTAAATTTGATATCAGAACCTTGAGAAAAATAAACTCTTTGATATAAACAGCTGTGGTGTTGAGATTTTTTTTATTGTGACACTAAAATAAGTTTTAAAAATGTCCTTACTAATCTTAAGGTCCTTGAGTTAAGGCCAACTGCCTACAATGGTGACAACTTTGAAATTATGCTCCTGAACTTTTTCAAACTATCTGTCCATTGACAACATCTGCTTGCTAGTTTTTCGTAATAAGCTTGGTACATTTACCGTCATGAACCTCTGAGATTGACTGCTGGTTTCACCTCTTTAGACATCTAGCTAGTGTTCAAAAAAGAAATGGCAAAGAGAGGCAACTCTGAGTAGCAAACATCTTGCAACTTGATGAGTTAATATCGTGACACATTTAAGAGGACACCGCTGACCAGCATACTCTAGAACCGGTGAGGGCAATAATGTTGCTGCATGTTGTGTTCATGTGGAATCAAAGACGAGTTATCATTTTTAAGGTCCAGAATGATGAGCTTCTTGGGCTTACTATACAACTTTAATAACATGAAACTGACACATTTTGCACAAGCTCTTATGAGGCAGGAAATTCAAACTATGCCTTTTTATGATCTACAAAAGCAAAAGAGATCATAAGCAATACATGATTATTTTAATATTGCAGTTTTAAATGCCTGAACCCACTGCTGGGGTTAGCTGTAAGACATGACGATGACCAAAATGCCTTTGTTTCTATTATACCAAGATTTATTGTGAGTGATGTGTTTGACTGTCAGAAGAAAGCAGGATGAGATTCTTGGTCGGACAACCTGACTTATACATGTACAAAACAAAATCAGCAAAAGGATATAAGGTACCGCTTTGTATGTAGGAACCCCATCTTGAAACCCTGATTGTTTCTTTTTATTCTACCATGAATGGTTAATTAATGCACCCAGTGTGTTCCTTCAGATCTGTCCATCTGTATAAACCATGTGGTCACAGATCTGTTTTCACTTCTGTATTAGTGGAAGCAGTAGTACCATGTTTGGGTCCAAAATGAACAATATTCCTTCTGTCCCGTTTGTTATCATACAACACCTTCAAGGGGGAGTTCTGCATATTCTTGAGTCGTCTTCAAATGACGCTGACAATAAATATCTATGTCAAAGTATTAGAAAGGATCAAATGTTGAACTTTTGATTGTATAATTAAGTCTAATACAAGTCTTTTATAGGATATAATTGAGACCATTGACACTTGACTAAAATTGGCATCTTCATCATAAGACTTAACAGAGAATGTTGTGAAAAGTCTGCAAATTGAAAAGTTGTTAACTTGTGTGGAAACCCTGATTTTATTTCACTTAAAAATGTTTGTTCATGCAAACACTGTTCCATGCGCCTGTCCTTCATTACCCCAGTATGATCTATCTAGCCAGTTGTAAACTATCTCACATGAGTTTGTATGCAAATAATACATGCATTTAATTCTCTTTATAGCTTTGTTGTCTCCATCAGAAATCTGCCAGTAAAGGTGTGCAACTATGGCTAGTACCAAATGTCTCTCTCCCAACTTACTGCCGGCGTCCTCACTTCTCAGCTGCTTTCTGACCTGCAGGAGTAAATGCTGCCTGGAAAGACCAGAGTGCTGCCATTTGCAGAACTCTCTTAGAAACAGGGAGTTTTGTTTTCCAGAATGCCAGACTGTTCATATTTGCAAATGTCAACATTTGTAAAAGCCGTTGTTGAGCTCCAGCAGACTGAGGGCCCCCGGAGGGATTAGAGGAGGCTCTGTTTACCTGCTCTGAGGAATGCCGCCCTGCACGGACGCTTTTGTATCTGTCAGGGACCCAAGGTCACAGCAACGGCAAAGATGGGCTCGCTTTGTCCTTCTCCAAATTTTCCACCTCATAGTATCAACAACAAAACACAATGTGGATGACCTGGGTGAAGGAAGAGGAATTCCTGCTCATGTTGCTACAGTGTTCAAAAACTAAGGTTCAGTGGGCCATTTGTCTTTGAAATGGCTGGGGAAAGGATGGGATCATTTTGTGATTTGAAATAGAATAATGTAGCATAGTAGAATTTATATGTAAATAAGTGTAAATTTAGTGGTTAATAAGCTCTTCTTTTTCTTACCACACATGCTCCTTTAACCTTTAACATTTGAATTCTTTGAAGAAAAGGAAATTACATCCCCCTTAGTTTCACCCTTCTAGCCATAAAACTAATAAAATAAATGTACTTAGTTCTTAACTCATAAACAGCACTTAATGGCTCTTTTTGCTTGAGCAGTTCCAAACTACACTACCTGTGTTTCACCACATGGTGTCGCACTTGCACAGTTTAAAACCCTGGTTACTGAAGGAACCTGATGCTGTAATCAATTTCAAACATTATGTATCCTCCTCGTACAACAGCACACATTAAAAAGAGAGCTCTAAAATCCTAGTATTAAGTTTTACATCCACACTTAAAGTCCCTAAAATACTGGAAGATTAGAGCGATTTGCTTTGACTTATAAATGTTTTACCAAGCTGTAATTTCAGAGCACGGCTGCGTTTCTTCTTCTTCTTGTTTGGACCGTTAGTTTGGCCTATACTGATATGAGAATCTGAGCCTCCCCAAACCTGCAGACACTGAGAGGCACATTCAGGGCCAACAAACACACTTGTGTTTAATTTGTCTGCATGTTAGGAGTTATTTGCTGTGGGCAAACCTCGTTAAATTTGACATGGGCTCTCAACATTTCGCAAGCAGGCAAAAGGGAGTTCAAAGCTCGATATTTTCTCCATTTTCTCCAAAGCCAGCAAACAAGTCGGAAATGTTTGCTTGCTCCCCCAGTAACTGTTGAGCTCATTCTGTGACCGTGTTAAAACAACCATTACATATCATTTATTACCAACAAAAAATGACTTTTTGTTCATGATTGAGGATAATAGTAGTAAGTTGAATATTTAAAGCGTAAAAGAGCTGTTTAAGTAACCAATAAAATATGTTAATTAGACCAGGGGTTGAGTCAATGCTCAGAAGTTCCTCTTCTAGGCTATTTCTTGTAAAGCTCATTCACACAAAGACATGTAACAACTGCAAGTTTGAAGATTTTCTTTATCTCATTTTGTAATAAACATATAAATAATAAACTCTAGACATTTTTGACGCATCGCCCTGTTATGAAAGTTAACTGGTATGGTCTGGCTATATAGACTATCCAAACTTTGCATCTGCCGCAGGTCATTTCTATAAAACTATTTCCCTATTACAAAATATGAAAAGAAAAATACATTTTAGTACATTTACAGGAGTTACTTATTAATTTATTTAACGAAACTGTTTCAGTACTACTTTAACTGTTACTGAATTGTCAGAATCTGCATTTAATATTTTTCTCAGAAGAAAACAGAAGAATAGAAACACAACAAAATAAAAAGCAGAGAATGCAGACACGAGGCAGAATATCTGTCCCTCTCCGACAACTTAAAACAACAGTTTCCAAAATAATAAAAATCTTAATAAACCAAGCAGTACAAGATTTTCCAATACTTTCCCAACTACTGTATTTAAATTAAAATATATTCTCATATCTTACACTATTTCAAATAACGAAATGTGATTCGGTAGCGATCTCTCAAAATCTAATTTACAATTCTGTGTATAAAAATATAATTTATGGAACCCCGCGAAGTTTGTTCTCCCCAAAATATAACAGTCAGTTGCACATATATGCACATATGAACATTACAACCTGTCAGAGTTAGCTCCTTTCTACATGGTCGTCTTTCTCTTTGCGATATTTTTTCCTTTTCTTTTTTTTTCTTATTTTTTTTTCCTTTTTCTTTTTTTTGCATTTGAGATATACAAAAATAGATTATGCACAATTTGCCGCTCACACCGTTTTCAGAATCCATTTGTGTGACAGCAGCGAGTTCACATGAGAATAAATTATTCAAAGAGAAACTTTTTAAGGCTCCATTCATTCTTTGAAAGGGGACACATGGAAAAGTCAGTGAAATAAATATCCCAACTCCGCTGGGGCCTTTGTCTTGTCTGTTTGTTCGTTCGTTTTTTAATTATTATTATTATTTTATTTTTTCATCTACTGGATAGTCCGCGTGTCCTACATTTCAGTCACACTCTGCTCCTGTGGAAGAGGTTTCAACTTGGGCAAACTGACATCCCCAGAGGATGGATCGAGTGGCTGTCCAAGAGCCATGTTCCTAATTGATAAAGAATCTTGGAGTACCAGTGCACCCCGTCGTTCTGCGCACTGGCACGAGGCTGGGCACTGAAAAACAACGAGGAGACCCAGTGGGCGAGCCTGACAGGTGCCAGGGCCCAGTGCGCCAACTCGTGATCTTCGATAACTGCGTAACAGGACGCAAGAACCTGGTCCACCACGACGGTCCCTTGCACGGTCACTGGCGCAAAGGAGCCCTCGTGCTCTTGCGTGTAAATCCGTTTTACGGTCACAGGCTCGAGCCGGTCGGCGTCCAACACGAACACCCTTTGTCCCGGTTGGACTTGGCTCGCGAACACCGCAGACATCCGCTCCTCTTCCGTGCTGTTGCGGCTGATGAAGAGGAGGTGCGCGGCCGTCAGGGTGATTTTATGGCCCGAGTCGGTTTCGATGACGTAGAAGAGCCTCCTGGTCGTCGAGTCTTGGTCTACGAACATGATGAAGTCAGTGTAGATCGGTTTTCCATCGTCATCTGCTGCTAGGACCCTGTCTCCTTTTTGGAGATATTTGACCGCCTTCTCTGTGCCATCCTGCAGAGTGACCGTGGAGGATCCTGGGAAGCAGCCGCCTGACTTTGCAGCCACTGAGTTTTCTGTCAAAACAAAGATCATGTCTTTAAAATAAAATCATGCATTCTCCACTTTTATTATTTTACAAACATCAGAGTTAACTTAAAAATGTCCAGAAAACAGCAGTTTTTTAAAACTTCTCAGGACCGAAAAAACAATCACAGGTGCTTTGAGCCACTTTTGAGCCTCATTCAAAAGCCCATTCAGAAACCTTCT
The DNA here is from genome assembly GCF_009762535.1 of Notolabrus celidotus. Taxonomy (NCBI): domain Eukaryota; kingdom Metazoa; phylum Chordata; class Actinopteri; order Labriformes; family Labridae; genus Notolabrus; species Notolabrus celidotus. Next base: position 21,043,526 of record NC_048288.1, read on the forward strand.
TTTTTACTCGTGTTTGTATTTTTCCTGCCTACACACATCATGGTGGGCCATATGCATTTTGCATAATGATGCCTGTCTGCCAAATGCGTATTGGCTTGGCCCACGTTGTCTGAGACTTGGAAAAACTGAAAGCCTTGGCTCATCTATTCTTAATTAAAAAACCCAATAAAGGGCAGCCATTGTTATTCTAAATCAGCTTGTGGATCGAGCGACTCTCGGTAAAGAACACTTACGCCTTTCCCAGCTCCTCTTCCCATATTTACTCAGGTGCAGAAACCTCTATGTGACAATTCACACAAATAGGCGACTCACAACTACTATTTACCCAGCGGAGCCACTTTTCCAAGCCTCTCGAGTTGTAGATTTGAATTTAAATGAGGGCCCGGACTCTTAAATGCTTTCTGTTGTGCAACATCAATGTCCCCTCTCTCCACCACCTCTCCCTGCTTTGTTGTCAGTCTTGATGACAATAATTTTGGCCTTGGTGGAGCTCTTCACATACCAGTCTCTGGGATCACACTGTCCCTGCGCACACACACAGAAAAAGGGTTTCCTACTCACAATTTGGGGGCTTTTAATCTTCTTTTAAGATTCCTGAGCATGAAATAAGGTGACAACTGAAAACCAGATTTAGCCCGACCGATTCAACATTGTTCCTGCCAAATCCTTTTGGTAAAGTCGCATGACCCCTAATGACACGTCGGCCTGGCCCATACTGTGATCTCAAAACGTGTGTGCTGAATGATAAGTAAGGGATTTATCAATAAAGTCTGCGCTAAGAAGCTAGAGAAAGTTGCATCAGTCAGTGTGAATGAGTGTTTTCCAAGCGCAATAGGTGTCCTTTAGCTTAGTGAAGATTATTTAAACCAAAATAGGGGCCAAAATGAAGAATGTGTCAAAATTAAAACCGGATTTTAGAGCTGAGAGATACAAAATCTGAGGGGAAACGCTATTTCCAAACAAGTTTTTTTTTCGTTACCTTTATACAATCACATCCAAAATAAATCCCCTATTACCCAAAAAAGAAACATACTTGTGCGTAAAAATCCAGAGAACAATCTGCTTTTCTAGGTCACACTAGGAGCCTTGTGAGATTGTGGTCGTGGTTCCCACCAGGAGACAGTGTGGGGCGATGTAAGATCAAGAAATAAAGCTGCATGGGAAATGTTCAGTCACAAGCCTGCAGGCAGAGATGCGACCATACATCATTCATAGAAAGAGATTTCATAATACACAAATCATGTCAAAATGAATGACTGCGCTGAAACATGGGGTCTCTGCACTGTAATTACCTCATCAGATGATTACTGAGCGCACGCTCTTGTGATTTATCATTCACTGAATGAGAATTTTGCGGACATAAAATGTTATAGTTTTGGAATATAACCCCAATTTTACGCGTTTCTGCTCATCTTTCTTGGTGGTCACTAAAATGGCGATTTTTTTTCTTGAGTTGTTGCATCCACCTTACAGACAATCAGATCTACTTTACCCTATGGAACACCTGACTCTTTTTTTTGGGCAAGAAACTTCCCAATAAACATGGACTGCAGCTTTTAAGACATGCACCTTCTCTTTTACAGCACCACAACCGCAACGTGTGCACTGGTGATACACATCTGGTCATTTCCGCCTCCCAAAGCACAACATAGATCTCCTCTGTGCAGTCTATCTTACCTGCTTTTACAGAGCAGTGGATGTGCGCCTTGGACTCATAGTAGACCCAGTCAAATCCGGCCTCCACCGCCAGTCTGGACAGTGTGCCGTACTTGCTCTTGTCTCTGTCCGAGGTGGTGATGTCCACAGCTCTGCCTTCATAGTGGAGCGACTCCTCGAAGTGATGTCCATCTTCGTCCCAGCCCTCGGTGACCCGCAGCTTCACCCCGGGCCACTGATTCATCACCGAGATGGCCAAAGAGTTCAGCTTGTCTTTGCACCTCTGCAGGAGCAAAAAACGAGCCAATTAGTCAACTGTTGTGCGTCATAGTTTGGAGAAATAAGATGTCCAGTTGCGTAAAATATGCTAAGTCGAAATCTTGGTTAACTTCTGCCATCGGGGCTTTCTGAAGTTGTCACAACTGGTTTTGGCTAGTGTAGCAGATGCTCTTATTTGATAGAATTACCTGATTGGTGAGAGAAACAAATTATTAGACCAAGCGCCACAAATGGAAGTTTGTCTACTTTTGCCAACAAGAAAAAGCGCTTCCGTGTGAACATCTGCTTTGTTTTCTTAGTTTTATAAGCGACAACGATTAGATATCAAAGTGAGGCCCCATGCCTACCTTCCCATCCCCACCTGCCGCCCCTGATTCCTCCCCAGCTGAGGTGAAACCCTGAGCCCGAGCTGCCTCTGATCCTGCATGTGAGCTCACATTTGTCAGTGTGAGCAGCAGCGTCAGAGGGCACATCTCGGATAAGAAAGATGCTGATGAAATATTGATAAGGCACCGCATTCGCTTCACTGGCCTATAACATATGGGTCTTTGGTCTTGGAAAGGTGCGAGCAGCATCCCCTTCCTGCCTCTCCAAAAGAGTTTTACCGAGCACAACATGCATACATTACAAATTCATGAGTTTGTATTAGGGCCACGGAATGAGCGCGTCCTTTTGTTGGTTGCAACTTGTCTGTTTTCTTTCAATCAATAATTGATATGCAGATGATATGAAGATGATCTTCAAGAGCAGCTGCTGCCTTCAAATATCTGGAGGTTGGCCTATAAATAAGTCGTCGCACCCCAACCTCTGTCGCGCGCGCCCTCTCAATGAAGATGCTTGGCCTTCTCCAAGACAACTATTCTCGGCACTCAAGCAATATGTCAAATAAAACATCACAAAGAGGCTTTTCAGAGCAACCGCGGAGGGAAACTTTCATTCTCCCTCTCTGCAAAGTCTTGGAGACGTGACATGCCTCCTTAAACCGAGCTGTTTTGGCTGCTGACTGACAGACTTGTGAAATATCCAGGGGTTGTACGGGCGCACAGAGGAACGTCTATGTGTGTGACCCACTGTCCTTTTTCTCCTATGAACAGCTTGTGTGCGTCCTGAAGCAAGAATGTTCTCACATAAAGGTAAAAAAAAAGAAGGTCCTCATTTATCAGTCTGTTTTATGAGGATATCACACTTGTAGAATGTGTTGTATAAAAAAACGACCCCTTAAAAAAATCCTCCCACATTCAGAGTGGGTTTGTCGGAGTCAAGAGCCGTAAAGCTTAACCTATTTATTAATTCATCAGGTCGTGTGCCGCAAATCAAGCCAAATTCTGCTCAGCCACCGTGAAGCGCAGCAGGGCGCCCCAGACCGGCGCTTTGTGCTCGGGGTAAAGTTGTTCAACAGCCTCCCTGTTAATCTTTTCACAAATGATTTGGTTAGAGGAAACACTTATCAGCTACCTGTCAGTGCAAACAAGCCACCAGCTCATCTCTTTGCCGACGATTTTGCACTGTGGGTAGAGACTGCAGGAGCCTGACAGTGCATCTAAACTACACCTTTAAAAGCCATTTAATCTCTTCTTTAGAGTTAGACTTCCGTCTACCAGTGTGCTTAGCAACATTTCACACGAGAAAAGCATTGTTTTCTTGTCACAAATCTAATCAGCACCATTATCTGTTTTAAAAGTGTCTACGTAAATATCTCAAACAACCCAAACTTCCAAAACTTTGATTTTCAGAGAACCAATCCAACTGCTCCATGAGCGGAAATACAATGACATACTGTGACGAAAAATCTTTATACGACTAAACAGGGAGCAATAATTTGGATTTGATTGTGAAATTGATCATCCTGCTCATCTCAAGCCCCATAACTCCAAGATAAAACAGCTGTAAACAGCTGTAAAACACCTCTTTTGGCAGCTTTCCTTTGAGTGAGCTGTGTCTTCACTGTTAAGGGAGCAGATGATTGATGCAGCAAAGTATCAACTATTACAGCCTTGGCTAGACCTCAGAGAGGTGATTCATTTATTTATTGCCCACTTATAATTGAGCTTCTGCAGGCACGAGCCTCATTTGATTTATAAACGCAAGGTTTCTTTTATAAACAACAAGAAAAGTCTACTTTGGTCGTGCGTAAAACTCTGCGTAAAAACCCACTTGGCACACGCGTAAAGCCATGGAACAGGGCAACGGCCGTTGGCACAGCGTAAACCCCCCATGTGATAATGCTTAGCCACCAGCAGAGAATCATGCAGAACAGCCACAGTCCTTCTCTTTTGGATAGACAACCTTAAAAAAGATGACTCCTCAAATCCACGTCAAAAGAACAATTTCGCCTGTTTTAACTCGCCATGAACTCACGCTGACCAAAGGTCAGAAGTTCAAATTGTATTTCAAGCTCAGTTAGGGGCACCCGAAAGCACTAGCATGTAAATGTCTCACTGTTGTTAGGTTTTCTTTAAGTACTCGGATGCTGATTGGAAAGTTGAGGATACACCAGAAGACACAACTGTTGACCCTTTTTCAAATTAATCTGTCTAACAGCCAGCAGCTTCAAAACGTGTGATTTTTAGGCAACTAAATAGATATCTCCCCAACGGAGGCTAGATATAAACCCAGATTATCAGAGGGAGTCCATGTGTGTAAAAATGATTTTACACAGACCTGTAAACATAACAGCAGGCGGAGTGTTTTACTCAGATTAGAGCCCTGCAGACATATGTCACTAAATAATCTCAGGATTTAATAAAATAACTGTAAGCCAAAATGGTCTCCTTTTTTCAGGGTGAACTTGGAAACTTCTTGAGAAATCCCAGTGGACTCCCTGAACCCCAGTTTGCCCATCACATCCCCACGCGCCTGCGAAGCCACGTTCTGTGTGTATGAGAAGCTATAGGTGTCTCACAGAGGAGATGTGGGGAGGGCTGAGAGGGACGCCGAGCCTGCACGCACCGTGAATATTTCATCGCAGCTCGTGCTCATGCATGGTGCGAGGCACGGGTTCAGGGACTCCGGCGCGCGCCTGGCTTCATTGCTACCAGCAACAACCACCTCCACCATCACCCGCACCACCACCACCGGCATTTTTATTATTACTGAGCCGATATCACCCAAGCGCCTTTAATAATTCACTAGCATCTGAGTGCTAAAAGTCATGCTGGAGAGACGCGGCATCCTGCAGCCTGGAGAGAAATCAAGGCTACATCTCTGCCATGTACTCTGAGCCTGGTCTTATCTGCACAGCGCGAGCTTTGATAACTAACTGCCTCCATGAGGATGGAGTATTTAAAGAAAGATGTCATCATCCGTGCAAGTCAGGCTCCATCACCTCCGTGCGCCTCGTTCCTAAAATTGACCGAGTCCCACCCAGAAATGAAGTCCTGATAGTGTTCAGGACACTCTCAAAGAAATGTCACTGTCTTCACGCGCTGCTGCACACCATGCGAAAGGCTAAATTACAGCAGCCTGTGCGAGAAAATGTCTGAATGAGCCACGCCATGCCTGAATAAGCCCGGCTGTTTGAAGCGGTGCGCATCACCAGCTCCCTGTATTCAGAATAAAAGAAAAGGCGCTTAAAACCACCTGCAATGTTTAGCTGAAATAAGCAGCAAAGACTGCATGTGTTCAAGGAGCATGGATGTGCGCCTGAAATACAATAAATAGAGCCTCACAAAGATACAAATATAGATATGAGGAGAGGGGCACATTAATATTTTAAATCCACTGTCACAATCATGAAGGCCGAGTGTCCTGACTGTCCGCCTGCACATCACTTCTCCAGCTGGATTTCTACATTCGCTTCCAGCCTGCAGCCGCTGAAAACTCCCATGCTGCTGCAGAAAGCGCATCTGCTTTCACAGTGAAGTTAAAAGGCTCGGGCTGAGAGTTCAGCAGCGGGTAAAACAGACTTCACTTAAGGTGCGCAATCAGTCTGACAAGGAGGTTGTTGCAGTGCGCAGTGATGGTGCGTTAGGAGAGAAAAAGAGAGAGAGAAATCAGTCTTCTTACCTGAGTCATTAGCCGGTCCGCACCGGTGTTCTCCTCATCTTTGAATATGATGTCTGTGTTATAATTGGGAGTCAGTTCTTTAAATCGCTCAGAGTTTCTTGTGATCTTGCCTTCGTATCTGCCGCTTGCCCCGAGGGTCTTCTCCGCCACGTTGGGGATGAACTGCTTGTACGCAAGAGGTGTCAGCTTCTTCGGGTGTCTTCTCCTGCCGTAGCCCCTGCCCGGCCCGCATCCCATCCCCGAGGACACCAAGGACAAGCAGATGAGACCGACCAATACGATTTTGGTCCAGAGCAGCATTTTTGTCCTTTAAGATCTCAAACGAGTCGCCGCTGCTATCTCTACCGTCTGCCTCTCCCGGCTCTCGCAATGTCCTTGTCTCCTCCTCTACCTCGCCTTCGCCTGGTCTCTACTGTGGCAGGTGCGGAAATGAACGCCTCAGACAAATGGCAATAACGGGGCACATCGAAGGAGGGTAAAAAAAAAAGTAGTGAGGGAATTAAAAGCCACGGGATCTCTAGTCGAGCTGCAGCCGCTTGTGTGAGGCGACCGCTTTTACTGCTTTGTATTATAGCACCGATCTATAGAAGGGAGGGATTTGATTGGCTAGCCTAGACAAACCCTCCTGATGTTATCCCACAAAAAATCTTAAAAGATTTCTTCCACCTGAGGGTGAGCCTGTGTCGCGGGGAGGAGGGGCTGTTCCATGGGAAAACATCAATTATAAACCGTCTTTTTTTTCACCCTCCCATTTTCCAGATCTCACAGGGGAGGCAGGACAGACACAGAGCCACAGTGCAAATCCAAAGCGCTGTAGTTAGGTGAAGTGATCTCAGTGTGTGTGCGGGAATCGAACTTTCCGCACTGAATGCATTGCCTTGGAGAATTAAAGTGCTCGTGGACGCGCACTGCGCATGGCTGTGCCGGATGATTTTGCTGTGACCCCGTATCCTACAAATAAACGAATTAACACAGTGGAGAGTTTCCGTGCCGTTCAAATGATCCTGTCGGTGGATTCAGATTTGAAATCGCCTTCAACCTAGTTTTCTTTGTAAAACAGACGCGTGTTAACGTGGTTATACGCACGAAAATGACTTTGGAGATGCTTGATGCCATTTAGATCCATTGTAGGCAATTGAAACCAAAAGAAAATAATTTACTTTTGGTCTGACACAAATCAAATCCTAGTACAAGTTGCGCTTAAAGCTGCACTTGCAGTATATCTGAGGCAGTGCGCGTATTGTGCGTACTTGCGCGCCAATTATTTTTACGCATCAGTATTCATTTTTATTTCATCCAATTTTTTTGTTCTCCCATATTCAACTAATTATGGTAAAAGTCCACAACTTCGTGTCGCATTATGAACTACACTCCTAAAGACTGAGGGTGGGAACGGGACACATTCAGCTCCACATGGTAGAATATAGATCCAGGCCTGTCCTTGCCATCCAAATGAAAATCTCGTTATTTAACATATTTGATGTCTGTGTACATATTTAATGACTCCAACATCACCCACAGGCTCTCTAATACACTGTCTTTGTTCTAAAGACCACTTCAGGGATAGCACAAGCCTCAGTAACCACTGTATCTACCAGCCACATTAGTGTGATTTTCCATTAAAGGAGAAAGGGGAGGTGGGCTTCTTGCACTCACTGCAAGCAGCAACACCCAGCACTTCTGGAGTAAACTCTCCACCTGTGTTATGAATTTGGGTGTCAAAATGAACTTCAGTCACCAACCTATTTAGTTGTTTCTACCCAACACACATTTAATGATATATCCCTTTGATTTGTGTCGGCATTGTTGATTAAAAACTGCATAAGATTTGGATCCACATCCAAAGGATACCAGTTAAAAAGAAATCACAAATGTTTCATGAAGGCAAGTTATTTGTGTGATAACAAACCAACTGTTTGACTAATTACAGGAAGAGGAGCTGTTTGAGCACAACTTGAGCTCTCATCGCACCAACAGTGTGGCACAAGCGTTCTGAGGTGAGGACAGATACGGCAGCCTTTGGTGTGGCTTCAGTCTCATTAAACCTCACTCTGGCTGACCTCCAGTCTGCTTCAGGCTGCGCCAGCTTTGCAACCGGGGCAGGTGAGACTACCTGCCGCTCAATCAGACTGTGAACATCAAGTCTTGGCCAAAAGATGGTTTGTGCACTTGGCACGCTACTCTACTACCAGTTACAGTTTCAGTCAGTATTTTTGCTGGATTCCCTCTTCTTTTTTTTGCTAAATGCCATAAATATTCTCAAGTTGTCTATGGTACATTTATTTCTTCAGTTGTTTTTGCAGAGCTATACTATTCAAACACTTAGCTGACAGCAGTTGTGGTTCCCTGAGGGACATCCCAAGCTCAGCTTGGCCCCAGGTCAGGTGTCACAGCTCTGAGATAAAACTTGGCATGCCACACAAACACCCCAAAACCACAGAGACGGAGGAGCAGTAGCCCGAAAAGTCCTCTCCCATCACACAAAATAAGGATGAGAGTTTAATACAAGTTATAAAAGAGACTTTAAGGAGCTTCTTGTAAGTGAACCAAGTGACAAAATGTGACGCTAAGTGAAATGAATAATGCAGAGATTGCGATGAATAATGCAGCCTAAAGAGCAAGGTGTGCTGATGTGAGAGACTTGATTTGAACTTGCGTTTCTCCCACAGAGGAAACCAACCATGTATCAGCCCGACCCGGGCAAATACTATTTGCAAACATTACACTTGGTTGTTTGGTTTTGGCCTCCTCCAGTGCCAGAAGGGTGGAGTTTGCAACTTAAGGCAATGGGAAATCACAGCAGACAGTTTAGACAATTAATCAAAGTATTCAAGATCAATTAGATAAAGGAACTTTTTAATGAGAACGTATCTTGAAGCTGTCTAAAAATAGCTCAAAGACTCAGAACAAACACAAAAGAACACACTAAACCTGCTCTAGGCTACTACTCCTATGGTGAATGCATGCAGGGATGTAAACACTATTTCCTATCACAGGTTAACACACACACACACACACACACACACACACACACACACAATTAGAACATTCACACAGGTATAGACAATTTAGAGTTTGTACTTCAGCCTTTTTCAGTTTGCCAAATTGGGTTAGAAGGAATTTAAAAGCCCAGCAGCTAAACCACAAAAGAGCACATAATCCTGCATTTTAAATTAGAACCAGCAAACTGGATATTTTCACCTGACAAACCACATAATCCAAGTTTTTCCCTGTTGTAAAAGCTTTCTGAACATCAAAAGTATAAACAAAAGCCTTTACTCGGGTATGTTGATGAGGTGACACAGCAAAACAGCGGCTGATTTTATGAAACAATTCTACGGGGATTGAGGGCATTACACAATTCATATTAAGAAGCCTGTTGCATGTGATGGCTAATCCGGTGTGAAAACGGCCAATGAGTCATCAGCTTTGAGCCCCTTCTGTGTCACATCAATACCTGACCCCTACCCCCCCTTAAACCAAACACACAGACCTCACTTCCCCTCACATATCCTGTCTGTGACACCCACAGCTGCTTTCTTCCACTCTTTCTTTAAACAGCTCCCTCTTCAGCCTGACATTCATGGGAATTAAAAGATATGCTCCGAATCAGACTAAATCCACACCCATGTTTGATTTCTTGTCCCACAGTCTCGATCAAGCACGAGCGAGATGCGACTAGAAGTGTTTGAGTGGAGTTTTACCAAAGTAAGTCCCCCCAATTACTGCTTTAAAGCCTCCTCCTGTCTGAATGTTTTGTAACATTGTTAGACGGATTAGAACTACAGAATAATCACGCACAAACATATAAGTAGTGTCAGGCTTTCTGTGTTGTTTTCCTTTGCTGCAAATAGGGTTTCCTTTCTTCCAGCCCCACAGAAAGCCACAAGTCATTGTGGCTTTCTCTCGCAGGTGGGGTTGCCATTCAAACCTTTATCCTGCACTGAACTTTTGACAAATACTTTATAGCACGGACACGTTGCCCTCTATCCCACGAACATGTGTACTCTTTGTCAGCTCAATAAATATGAATAATCTCCCTTTAAATGGTTTATCTAAGCCGCACGCATCCAGCATTATGAAGAAGAAAAAGAGCCAAAATTGAGCTGAACAGATTCACATGCCCTGAGGCTACTCCGTCAAGCACAATGGAAATTTCACAATACAGTATGTGGAATCACAGCCCTCAGCGTGCCCCGGAGTCTGTAAAGGCATTTTATTTGCACTCTCCAGCCGCTCCCAATACTTAAACATTAAACGCCAAGGCTAGACAGGCAAAACCACTTTGAACTGCAGAGCAGGGTGAACTCAGAGGGAGGGGAAGGAGGTGAGAGAGTGGTGAGCAGGGGGCCTGAGTGTGTGTGTGTGTGTGTGTGTGTGTGTGTATGTGTGTGTGTGTGTGTGTGTGTGTGTGTGTGTGTGTGTGTGTGTGTGTGTGTGTGTGTGTGTGTGTGTGTGTGTGTGTGTCTGTGTGTGTGTGTGTGTGTGTTTGTGTGTTTGTGCGAGCGATACTCTACCAGGTGAGTCAGCGCTGGCCGCCGTGAAACACCATCACAGTCTTAAGCAACAGTGACGGAGAAGGGAAGGGCTCAGGCTCACTGACAATGTACGCAGCTGTTTACTTTAAGTTACTAAGTGTACTAATAGACTACAGAAACATCTAAACAAGATGTATTGACTCTTGATATAAATCAGATTTGGTTCTCTTTATAAAATGATTGTAACAGGGTTTTTTGCCAACAACTTATCATACTTTGTATGATTATACATCATAAAATACACATAACTACAATCGACCCCTGGTCCCAGTCATAAACCACATCACAATTTGCTGTAGAGGATCAACATGGAAGAGATAATATAGAAATTATAGCAGGAGGTGCAACCTGTTTCAAGATTATTTCTCCTGTTTCTATTTGATTTATGTGTCTTCTTTGTGGTATGTGTGACTGATCACAGCTCACTTCTATCCATAACAGAAATGTTCTGACGAGTGACCATAGTCCTATAACATTTTGATGGAAAACGTCAGACATTTTGGAAATATGTTTGCTGAAACAACTAGCCTAGCTCTGACTACAGTCTTGTCATCGTAGAAATGTTCTGAGGTATTCAATGAAGACTTTGAAAGTCACTTCGTAGTGACACGACGTAGTATCCGTGACGTCACCCATCTGTTTCTGAAGCCCTGTTTTGAGGCCAATCGTCGGTGGCAGCCATATTGCCGCTGTCGAGCGATTGTGACGTAAAGAGGCGGGCTTTGAGCCTCCTAGCCAACAGCTACAGTGTTCCTGCCTGTCAATCAAGTCAGCTGTGCCTCTCATTGGAAGACTCGTAATCTCAATATCTTCAGAATTGCTGCTTTAGAAAAAAATCACCCCCCTACAGTCTGTGCCGATTGAGAAATGAGCTATCCAGACTACACTCGTCTTTTGTACCAGGCTGTAAACATGTTTATTTCTGCTGTAAAGATCGTCTTTTTTGAATTGGTGTGTATGTGGTTTCCGGTACTTCCGGAGCCAGCCTCAAGCGGATCCTCGATGAGCTGCAGTTTCTAGCACTTCCGCGTTGGACTCATATTTTTAGACCGGAGGTTGCCGCTTAACTTTACCCGATACAAAATATGGTAATTTCTGAGCAAACTATTTCCCCTCTGTTTCAAGTCTTTGTGCTAAGCTGAGATAAGCTAAGCTAATCATGTACTGCCTCAAATTTCACAGACAATGAACAGATATGGGTTAACTATCCTCTCATGTAACATAAGAAGTGCATTTCCCAAAATATCAAACCTTTCTTTTGACTAGTGTTGAGTTGTCGTAATTTTTCGTACGTCTAAGGTAGACTTAGAGGGTCATTGTTCTCTAATTTTAGATCCCTAAATTATCATTTTATAACAAAACTTTCAGCAGGACCTTATTTAAGCTCCACCCCCAAAAACACCTTAAAAAAATGTTTGGTTTGAAGATTGGACTAAAAAAGATAGTGTCTTGGCTGTCCGACAATTTAAAGTTAACTGCAGAAAAAACAGAAAAATGCCCTTCCTCAGTCAAACTAACTTTTACTTGTGATCCCTTTCATCCTTTCAGTTTTTAGTTTACAGTGTTTCCTTTCCTTTCATGGCTGAACTGGGATGTGAACTACTGGCCTTCTAGCTGGGAAGCGGCAGCAGTAACCACTGGGCTGTAGCCTCTCTGTGCAACATTATGATATTTGGGTCACCTTTGTTATGAGGTGTATCCTTCTGACTCATATTTCTTAGTTTCAAATGAGTCACGTTTTCTTTACTTGGAAAAATCTGCACTTGTTGAGATGATATAAACACAAAATAATGAATTAACACAACATTTACACTAACGTATTAATGAATTATAGGTTACCTCTGCTCATTGTTTTCACAGTGTACACTTCCAACTTTAAATCTCTATAGCGTCTTTTGTTCGACACTTCCTGTCTGCTTAACACTCTCTTCTTTCAATCTTTACTCTCTCAGTTTGTAACACAGGTTCTATTAAAAACTTTAAGGCTCAAGCCTAATCTGAGATAACCCAGTGACATCATCAGGATTTATTTCTCAGACTTCAGAAAGCTCCCCTCAGAGAAAGCGTTATTGTTGAAACAGGTTGAACAGAATCTGCCCGACACAAGCTTCATGTGTGAAAGTGTCTCTATAAGAAGGAGAAGAAAGCAATCGTTAAATCTTCTCCCTATAGTTACTTCAGAGTAGAAAACTGTACTCCAAACTTTTGTGCCAAAAATGTATGAGCTGGATTTCAAGTCGATACTTAAGCCTGGATGCTTTTAATAGATTTTAGTATCTCCTGTTCTTTACTCATTTAGCACCAATCATTGAAGTGTGTTGATCAACAGGAAATAATTTCGATCAAAAAACCGCCAATGACTCAAAGACATGAAGTTGTGAAACAGTCTACACTTAAATGGTGCACCCATCTTAACCACACTGGTGTGAGAGTATCAGCATTGCAATACAGTTCTTTGTGATGAGCAATCTGCTTCAACATGATCTCCTCAGCATTAGTTTTCATTAAAGTAAGGACACTGATTCTATCTCTCTAATGAGCCCTGAGTGCTTTGAGTGTGCGCCATTTCCCCCTGGGCAACAAAAATGGTGGTTATAATTCCCATCTGACTGAAATGAGGCGTAGGAACTCAATAAACAACAGGAAAACAAAATCACACCCCGTTAGCAGGCTACTACACTACCCATGCCAACCGCAGCAACCACCTGTGTGTCTGAAAGTCAATTATGAGATGCTAACGTGCTACTCAGGTATTTCGCTTTCTCCTCAAGAAATCTGCCAAACATTGTTTTTTTCTGCTGTTTTTTTGTTGTTTAGTGAAATACAGTTTGATTTGGATTAGCGCATATTTCACATTTTCTAAGTTAACTATATTGTGCATCACTAAACATTATTTCCTTGACACCTGTTCCACATTGATTTGCTGCTGTTATCCCCAGGAAGTGCTGGCATAGTCTGCGGTGTCACACATCGTGTTAAATCAAACTTGATAGCGATCATTTCCGCAGCAACCTTCCCGCTCAGTGTGTTCATTCAAACTTTACTAATCCAGGAAATTGCAGCCACTGATCAAAGTTATTGCCTGGATGGAACAAGGAAGCTGAACAAAAGTGGCTCAGCCTCGTATCTAATTGTGAGTTATGGCTTTGGATAGACACAGATCTTTGTCAGCTGGATATTTGATGGCCTTTCAAAGTGAAAGCAGCAATTAATTTGTGTCCAATAATGTGGGCCGCATAATGATCAATGCTCTCTGTGGAATGATAGAGATGAGAGACCCAGTTATACAAATACTTTCATCTATTAGTTTGTTTCTGTTGTTTTATTGAAATGTGGTTATTGTTTACATCCATCTACTCAAATCAAAATGTCTCCAGAAAATGCCTCTAATTTGGCCGTTTAATATTGAGACAAAGAACTGTACAGAAGTTACAACACAGCTGACATTGTGTTCTTTTTACAACAATGCCTACTTTTTCATTAATACCATCAATACCGTTTTCTTTGCACCTTTTTCAGACTGAAAGAAAATCCCTCCCACCCTTCACCCCACAACTTGAAACAAACCTACATTATACATTTTTTTTACCCATTACAAAACAAGTACAAAAACATTAAGGCACATTGCCTGACATGGTGCTCAGGCTAGGAAGCCAAAACGCTGTTATGATGATGTATTGCTTTAATAAGACATAAATAGGACTTAAATACTGTGCTAACAATAATGCTAGCTCGTTAAAGTTTAGTTAGCCAGCTAACACTAACAACAGCTGACATCAGTGTTAGCTAGAAATTGGTTGAATGCTAAAATTAACTGCTGTGATTTGGATAAAATAGAATGCTTTAAATTTCAATGTTCTCCAAATTTGTACTTTTTACTACCTTCTCAGTTTCTGTCAAGTTGTTAAGATGAGAAGCAATAAACTGATAATGGTCGGCCAGATTTCCTACAGTTATACAATTTTCAAACCTAGAACACAGCAGTGTGGCATTATAGCAGCATTTAGGGCATTTGTCCATAAACATAGAATTTTTTTGCACTGACAGCGCCAAATACCTCAATTTCACGGTTGAGTCCATGTTGATCCCAAGTTGAACTATTTTGAACAGTGAGTCATGCCGAGGGTGTCTTTGCGCTTATGACGCTGAGCACTGAAAACCCTGAACTCTAGTTTAGTTTAGTTTATTCACACACATCATCACAAATATACATCTATATATATTCAGTAAACATTTCACAATGGTTGGATCTGTGGAAAGGGGTGACCCCGAGGAAGCTATTTAAAGCTTTTAATAGGGGGCCCAATTTCCCACAAATAAAAGGGCAACAGACGAGAGACAACAACAACATACTAACAGACAAATAACAAACACACAACAGACAACAGAATTCTGTTGAATTTGTGTAGAAATTAGATGCTACTAGTGTAAAAACCAGGGTTAGTGGGCACAGGTCCTCAAGCTTCCCACCCCAAAGGTGATGTCAGAGAATAGATAATGGCTACCCTGTAAATATGGTGAATTTTTTCCTTCCTTTAAAAAAAAAAATCGTGAGCCTGAATGACCCACAATGCATCCTTAACCACAGATTAGTTTGAGACTTTGGTGTGTTATGCTAGAAGCATGTATTCCAGTCCGGAGCTACTTGCCTAAAGTAAGGATGAGGAGCGAGCTGCAGACACTTGTAAGCTCAACATTTTCCCCAAAAAATTAGGGTCTGAAAAGCTTCCTACTTTGTTACCCCACACTCCCAGATTTTCTTTTCAAACTTGTAGTCTTATGCCCAATTCACATAACTAAATGCGATCCATTGGATTTTTTGTAACCACAAAAATATTTGGAATTTTTTTCACACAAACATACTTTTGAAGACCTTTAATAAACTTAAATATGTGAAATGAGAGTCCTCCTTTGAATGTAAATGAATAGATTTTACTTGTTTTTTAGCCTCAACATGTTTTATACATTTTGTTTAAATTATTCTTAATATAACAATAACAGTGAAATCAACATTTGCCAGATAGATGTCCAACATAACAATGTATTGTATTTGCTAAAAATTCCAACTATTGCTTACCTTTGAACAAAGAGTTGCCCGTTGTCATAATTCACAGAAGCAGCAAAACACTAAAACACATAAAGACATGCAAACTGACAAACTCTTGACTGCCTACGAGTGAGACTTTGGATATCTGTTGGTGCGTAAATGCAAAGGCGCGTGTATGTGTGACTATAGTAGAGGGAATAACAGCCCAACAGGAGATAAATGAGGCGAGTGCCTGCATCATTGGGCAGCCTGGTTAGGAATTAAATGTCCGTGGTGAGAGCCCAGGTGAGGAGGGCAGGCGAGTTGATGAGAAATGTCAGACGATGCTCCAGAGGACAAGTTTGATTAGCACCCAGACTGCACTGCAGCTTTTGCTCGCGCCTCAGTGATGACCCTTGCCTCTCTCTCTCTCTCTCTTCCTCGAATAACAAAATCCACCTTCAGACATCCTTATTCTTTGGTTTTTTTAACAAGCAGAAACTCCCCAGAAACTTCAAATAAGTCATGTTTAAGACCAAATCCCTTTATGGCAGCCTCATAAAAAGCTGCCAAACAAAGAGCAGCTGAGCTGTCATACCTATTTTTTTATGATTTGTTTAGCTGGTGTGCTTTTGAAGGCTTTGGGTTAATTATCTTCCGTGGCAGAGGCCTTTGTTTGTGTCCCCTGAGTGAAAATGTCGGGCACTGACCTGCATTAAAATCTTCTTTGATGTGTGATCAGTAACAGACAGACAGATTGACAGATGGATAGATCGATGCAGACATCAAATCAGACTTGTGTCATCACTATTGGGTGTGTATATTTACAAAACAGACTCACACTTCCTACCACATGGCTTATAGTATCCTCAAAGTGGATATCTCTTTAAGGTTGGGCTTTGTGACAATTTATTATTATGATTAGTCATTGAGTTGGGTAGATTAGTGTACAAAGACATCAGAGGGTCAGATGTGGGATACCTGGTAGTGACTGACATGCTGAGTTACACCACATTTAATCTCTACTTCCAGATTCTGTACACGTTGGAGGGTCAGATTATTTGTTGTGTGTTGATTAGTGTTTGCAGTGTGTATGCAGGTATACAGCCAGTTTGTGGAGTTAAAGAGGAACATCTTATCCAACAGAAGCCTTTTTACTCAATTTGACAACCTGAAGGAGTCAGGTGTAATGCTACTTAATAGACAGGTCTCTTCTCTTGTCTTTTGTCTCTGTTTTGTTCTCCACCATCTCCCGTGGGAAATGCCTTTGTTGCCATTCATCGGTCCACCATTTGTTTCTTGAAATGTGTCTCATGTGTGAGTTATCACCAAGGGACAACCTCCGGTCTCAAACTATGAAGCCCATGCGGAAGTGTTATAAACTGCAATTCATCTAGAATCCACTTGAGGCTGGCTGCAGAAACACCGGAAACCACATAGACACCAATTCAAAAAAGACGATCTTTGCAGCATTAATAAACATGTTTACAGCCTGGTTCAAAAAATGGCTTTGCTCTATGTAGCTAATTTCTAATGCCTCTTCATGTCACACTATGCCTGGTTGAGTTCCGCATTTCCAATATGGCTGCCGCCGTCGATTGGCTTCAAAACAGCGCTCAGGAACAGATGGGTGACGTCACGGATACTACGTCCATATTTTATACAGTCTATGTTTATCACCAATGAACATGTGTTTGTTGTGGCTGGATACAATGCTGGTGTGAGCAGTATGGAGAAACTAAAACAAAATGCTAAAAAGCTACCGTAGCTGGAGGGATGTACAAAGTTTCTGGTTAAAACGTCAAAAGGTTTGTCACTACTAGTAATCCTATTTTCATTACATTATGTTAATTTAATCATGTTTAATATAAGAAACATGAAGTGCAGCTGTAAGTTGCAGTTTGTTAACTGCTTTCAGCCTGTGTTATATATGGAAATATATATGACATAATTATGAGCTTTCTCTTTATTCGTCTTTTTCCTTGAGTACAAACAGGCCGGTTACATTCTTTCACGCTCAGACAGGGTTCACACAGTCCAAAGAGCTGACTGCTTCTCTTTCTCGATGCGTCTGTGTACAGCTTGGTAAGCTGCGACTAATCCCATCCTGACATTGCAAATAAAAACCCCAAGAACTCAATACATTTCAAGAATACAAACAAGAAGGTGGAACATAGCTTGAGGTGGGATATATAGAGAAGAAGGGGCTGCATGGGCATGTCAGGACAAGTCCCAAACGTCATATTTCTTTGTGATTAGGCCTAGATCTGTCCTTGATGTTGGTTTGAATTGGACAGGATGAGGTCTAAGAGGTGAAAGTACGACTGAGTGCGTGTCTGGCAAACCTGGTTGAATTGAACTTCACCCCACTTCCTGTCTACAGGTGGGAAACTCCTCATCCTTTATCTTTACTGCCTCAAGAGAACGTCGCCCCGTCAGGAAAAAATGGGAGGAGTTTACGGGTTTAAAGTTCTCTCGACTGTAGGGTGGAGAGGTTTATAAAAGGCTTAGATCACAGGTGAGAGGATCACAGAGGAGACTCTGCAGGTGTTTGAGGAGTGTACTGAAGGCTGTTTTAGCACCGAGTTCATATGAGCATAATATCATGTTGTATGTTATCTCTCAGCTTTGAGATGACGTGTTCTGTCTGCAGATCAAAAGCACAGGAAACGGACTTGCTCAGTCTGGGATGACGGTTACACCTTGCAGTTCAGCCAATCTCACAGAGATTAGCTCACTCAAGGCTTCTATTATTTAATAGTAGCACACATTGATTATTGTTTAGTGCTGCGCAAATTGGTGTTTATGCTCGGTTCTTGCAAAGGAGGTGTTTTCCCATCTTCTTTTGTGTCTCGAATAACCTCACCCCACGCCACTTCTCGTAAGAAAACTCTGCATTATGCTCGTATTTTAGGATATTTTCCGGAAGCCGCATGGGTTTGTTGCTGTTTGTGCTTCATTTGAAGCAATTTTCTTCATTTTCTTCCCATATAATCTCACCAAACTATCAGAGGCCGACTTCCACCACAGCTTTTGGAAAGGTCGGGGCCGGTGTGAGACTTCGCCACATCCTCTGCTTGCGCAGCTCCCTGAAAACTGACATGCCTGTGTGTAAAAACTCACCCACCCGCTACAATGTGGAGGAAGCTGCCGAAAAGACTGGAGCTAGGCATTGAAAAATGTGTTGAATTTACTGCTCTGAATGGTTTTTCTTCAAATACAGAAAGTCAGAGACACACGGAGAAGAGGAAAGACTTAGACTTGTGGGAGTTTTTAATGGTGTTTCAATGAGGCTTTTATGTTCTCATAATCCAGTTTATGTACATCTAAAACAAGAAAAAGACATCCAAAAATCTGCAGAGAAATTAGAACATCTGATTGAAATTAGAAAACACTGATTTGTGTTTAACTTGCCTTCTTGTCAGTGCGTTTGTCTGGCTGGGTCAGGGTTGAAACAATGTGCAGTGTGACGTATAGCAGGTCGATAAAGGAAGCAGCACTGCAGACAGGCTGATCAGAGGTGTCTTGAAGATATCTGTCCCTATAGCGTTGGTCATGACCTGTTGGAGGTCTGTGGTCGTTTATGTTCTTTGATGTGGAGTAAGAAGCACCTCAACATCCTCCCAAATCTCATTAAAATGACAGAAGACTTACTGAGAAATCTGATGGTAGATTTTTTTATAAGCACATTTAAATCTTATCTTAGTGCACTCTGTATCTAATCTTTGGTTGTAAAAAGTGTAATAACCACCCTCTTAAATCAGATTTTTCTGTGGGTAATTGTGATTTAAAAGACATTATAACAGCCTTTGCAGATTAAATTTACAGCTTGGGCAGAATATTTAGTAAAAGAGCATCTCCAGGAGAATTGTAATTGTTTTTTTGAGAAGTTCTCTTAATACAAAGGTTTGTAAAAGTATTGAAAGTCAAACGAAACTCAGAAAACTAGAGTTGTACAGCTTTCACACGACTGCGATGAATAATAATAACGTGGAGATCAGCTCTGTTCTGATCCCTAAGCTATGTTAAGAGCCTTATTTTGCATTGAAAAGGCATTTAAGGCACTAATATAAAACTAGCAAGTGAATAAAAGCGAAGGTAATGGAGGTGGATCGATCTGCGGAGGAAGTTTGCATAAAATCATCGTCTGATAGTCCTGACATTGTTGAAAAGGTGGTTGTTAACAGCTCAGAGACAGATTTTTAGAGAGGTGACTGCTGCAGCGCTCAAAGCACTTAAAGAGAAGTGAGTGCATCAAAGGAGAAAAAAATAAGAGTGAAAAAGGAGAAAGTGAAGAACTTTAATGACGGTGTGATCAGTGTGCAGGCGGCGTGCTTGTCATGTAGCGAGTGAGGAAGCTGGCAGGGCGAGAATATGGACTTCTCCCCCCGCTACTTGCCATTATGTCCCTAATTTAGACTACCTTAGCTCTTTTCTGCATCTATACATCACTGCACATAGATAGGGGGAAAAGAAATGAGAAGCAAGCAAATAGGACTATAAAAATGAGATTAGAAAGAGGGAAAAGGCCAGAAAGAAAACATAAAAGTGATAAATGTTCTTAGTTTATTATGTAATATGATTTTTTACAGCTCATTCCCACAGTTTCTCAAAGTGTAGCCTTGTTTCTCCTCATGAATGCAGAGGATCAGTGTGTGTGAGAGGATCAACAGATGATTTGGGGGCCAATAGGGGGCACTGGGGGCCTAATCCACAAGTTTGGGAGCAAGCAGCAGTTCAAGTCGCACACAAATGCCTTTCCTTTTCACTTCCTCAGTAACACACAGTGAACTGGGTAACCAATGCAGATAGAAACTTCTCCACTCTTGTGTCATTTGCAAAGAGATTAATCTGGGGCAAGGCAGCCTCGTGCAATCAATCTTGTGTTCTCGTTGAGACCGTGGACACGACTGAACCGTCATCAGCGAGTCAGTGATGTCTAATCAGAGGCTGATTGGCACCCTGGGAAGAAACGGCCTGTAAATCAATCAGATTTGAAGTACTGTTTCAAGGGCTTAGGCAGCTCTCTATGAGCGTGGATGCTGCTGTTAGGCTTCTATCAGGACTCAGATGAATTCAGTGGTATTCATTTTTCTACATTTATGCAGCCTTAACAAAAAAAAAATCTGGCATTTAACAACTTTGAGAAGCCTTCCCGCTAATTATAAGTTCTCTCTGCTTCTGTGAGGTGTTTGCTGAATTATGATAAAGCTCATTGTTGTCACCAATTATCCTGCAGGGAGAGACTGACCTGCATGAGCTGTGGTTACCAATGGAAACAGTGCAAGGCTAACATTTACCCTCACTCCTTTGTGTGATGTATTGCAGTAAAAGAAAAAAAAAGATGAACAAAGCACAGTAGCATACTGTGTGAGAGAGAAAGAGATGAGGCTCTGCAGAAGCTGAACTTTCCCAACTAATGTACCTTGCGAGTCTGGTTTGTGACAAAGATAAATTAGCCAAAGAAAGAGCGGGGGACGCTTCAACAGCAACCGACCCTCCGACACCAATTAGCAGATTGATTACGCGCCTGAGAGAAGCGGACGCTTGTCAATCAGCGCCACACAAGGGGAGCGACAGGAAGGAGCTGGCGTGGATGTACCTGGAATGTTAAAGGAACAAGAGGCTGCTCCAAGGGATCCATACAGAGGCACTGATCCATACCACTGTGTAGCGCTCAACACTGACACACTGAAACAGCAAAGGTGCAAATACCACTATGCCTCATGGAGGCAAGAATACCTTCAGAGGCTGCAAATACCTGTATGACTGAAGGCACACAGGCCTGTTGTGATGGCTGGATATGCACCACACTTCCTGTGCTGTATGATCTAAGAGGATTTCTGCAAACTGTTATCTTGCAAGAGGAGCTTTTTTTCTGTACATGCAAAGATTTTTTTGCTTGCATGTATATTCTTGTTCCCACACATAAATGCCCAGGTTATCCATCACCTCCTGAGGGGCTGGGCAGTGCCGTCCTCTGGATGGTGACAGTCCTGTTCGCCTTCATTTAGCAAGGACACACCGGCAAGGACAGAAAGTAAATAAACGCCAGCAGCTAAATTTAGTGCTGCCCAGCACACGCAAAAGCCTGAAGTATAAGAGAGGAGTTTGTTTATATTGATACCAGAAGAGCTTCAAACCTGCATGCTGTTAATGGCAGAAATATCAATGATCACGGCAGGTCAGTTTGATGTATAACTAGAAATATTCAAAACTACTACTACTAAGGCAATTCAACATTTAAAGTCCAGCCAGCTCAATCCTCTTCAATGGGGCAGTTAAACTTGGAGCAGATAAGGGCACAATTAGATTTGGCTGGAGGAGGGAGAACACCATTAGGTCCTGATTCTCTGCCTCCCACCCAGAATATATGGTGCACAGTCACTCTTAAAATGATGAGACGATGACATCACCTTCATATTCAGAATACCTCCTGCATGAAGGAATGAAAAAAAAGGAGAGAGAAACAGAAACCAATTTGTTAGATTAAACATTTCTCATGCAGCCGCATGATTTAGAAGGTCTGCTGACCGCAGTCGCACAAGGTTTTACCTCCCCTAAGACACAGCATTCTGTCAATCTGGCCCAGCCACAGTTTCTAATTATAGGCTACAGACGCAAGAAGGTCAAAAGCTTATTAAAAGTCAAGATTAAAATTCCCAATGCATATTAGAAGCCACCTCCTCCCCTGACTAGCAATTATTTGCTAACTCATGCCAGTGTAGCGAGCAATATTTCTCAGGAGGTACAGGTTACGTGGGAGCTGATTGAGTGTGTATCTGTCTGTGTGTCTGTGTTTGGGGGGCTGATGGTGATATAATAATACATCATCATTATTGGGTCACACCTTGGACTCCCTGACCTGTGCTTGTCAGGATAATTAAAGTGCATGATGAAAAAAAATTCAAGGCATATGGATCTTTGCTTTTATGAGTGAACCAGCAACTGTGTCTCTCTGAAGAGCTTTTTCATTGCATTGCAGGACAATGCGATTAGTAAAACCATATCTACTACAAAGGTTATGAGTTCAAGTCACTGTGAATATCCAAAAATCTCGAGGCATGATTACTAGTTAGCACAATTAAAACCAAACATCACATTTTGATACGTGAACGTAGTCCATGTGATGTAACCCAGTGGTTTCTAGAGAGACTTTTATAAATCCAACGTTAGGGGTTGCAATATTGGAGATGCAGACTCAACGTAACTTTGGATCAATCTAGTAAAGGGTACAGAAAAGGTGCAGAGGCGGTCCTTAAGCCTCCTGGCTTGCCATCTTCACCGAGTCAGACTGCACATCAGCTAAGCAACACCACTTATTGTACAAATTACATACAACTCTTCGACTTAATATATGAAAGGGGACTGTGGCCACACTGAGAAGGAAATGACAAAAATGAGGTTACGAGAATAGTGTCGTACAGTTATGAAAATAAAGTTGTACATTTACAAGAATTAACTCATGAGTTATTAACATAAAAGTTTCAATCTTATGAGAATAACGTAATTTTATGAGAAAGATGTTGTAACTACAGGTCAAACAGATTTTATGCTAATATCCAAACAGAGTTAGTGGAAGCATGAACAGGCTGCGCTGAAATATAAAGTTTTTTATAATTTTTTTACGAAATAGCATGTAAGCTATAACCTAAATTATGATTAAAGCTCAAAACCTTTGATCATTTTTTTTATTCTAATACAGGGCCCTAATAATCTGTCTTATTGATATAATCATGTGTCATTTTAAAGAAACAACCTCTGTACAGAGTGTAAAAATAGAGAAGCATACCTTTAACTGTTCTTTGAACCAGGATCTGAATATGCTTCCTCTTGCTGTAAAGTTGGTTCTTGGGGATTTCCCAAGCAGCAACCTCCGGTCTCAAAGTATGAAGCCAATACAGAAGTGTTATAAACTGCAATTCATCGAGAATCCGCTTGAGGCTGGCTGCAGAAACACCGGAAACCACATAGACACCAATTCAAAGAAGACAATATTTGCAGCATTAATAAACATGTTTACAGCCTGGTTCAAAAAACAGCCTGGCTCTACGTAGCTAATTTCTCTATCGGCACACACTGTACGGGGGTGAATTTTGTTGGCTTGGAGGCTCAAACTCCGCCTCTTTACGTCACACTCTGCCTAGTTGAGCTCCACATTTCCAATATGGCTGCCGCCTTCAATTGGCTTCAAAACAGCGCTCAGGAACAGATGGGTGACGTCACGGATACTACATCCATTATTTATACAGTCTATGGGGTTTCCTGGCTTTAGAAGCTAGCCCCAAGTGAACACGAGAAGAACTGCAGTTTTTTGTACTTACGCATTAGCTTCTTTTACATATTCACATTCCATCAAACCAGTCCTTAAAACAACTTATTCTAGTAACACATTTGGTTGCATGGATCTCATAAATGGTAAAAAGGAAAGCCTGGCTGCTAAAGAGAAGCAGCACCTTAGACATGTTCTTTTAAAAAATTCAATTTAGATGTACTTTACACTCACACATTCCTTGCAGAGAAGGTATTTAGATGTCCTCAAAGTAAATGTTGCCCCAAAGCACAAAACTATAAAAATGGCAAATCAAGCAAATTCATATCAAGATTTGAAAAGAAGTTCAAATAAAGATCTCAAGAATAAAAAAAAACAAACAATGATCTGCTTTATACAATGACGATATAATTTCAGAGGTCTTCTTTGTGAAAGTCTAGCCCTGGAGTAGCATGTTTTTGCACTCTGGAAGCAGCCTCACCGTGTCAAGCAGGGTCATCACAATAAACATCTTTCTCTCCTTCTTTCATGGAGACACTGTTTTACTCACCTTCTTTAAAGAACGCCCCCAAAAGACGTGCAGACAGACGCCTCAGTGGAGCAGCTAAGCTGTTGCTAGCAGACATGCTCTGTTATGAACCAAGGCCGTCTCAGTCAACAGGATCGATCTAACTCAGAGAAAAAAACAAAACCTCTCCCTGTTTTTTTTCTCCCTCTGGAGAGCTTCCAGCGACGTCTAATCACCTTTTGTAGCTATAGATCCGAGTTCACCTTCCATTACAGAGCCCGAATCATAATTGAAAAATTGATTACAGAATAATGACATGACACTAGTTTAATCAAATCACTCCAAGCCAAGCAAACACATAAACCTCCACATGCACACACACAGCTACACACATTTTCTCTAGTGTGAATAATGAAAGCTGCAAGGTGGAAAGCACTTTATCAAATGAATGGCTGAAACACTGCAGACCTTAGTTATTATGAGTCCAGGCTGGAGGCTGAGACTCCTGTGAAGACCGAGTGTAATCTCTAACTGGATTTAATTGCTAGGTGGAAGACGGGGGGTGAGGTGAGGTGGGGGGAGGGGGGTAAGATTGGGGGGGATTGCCATATTTATGAAAGTAAACACGATACCTTGCTCCCATGCTGAATCTTCACATGTGGTTTCCCGATCTGAGGTCATCTTCCCTGTATCTGCCGGGGAATAAAGTATTAATTATGGCTGTGTGGTTGAATGGTGTCTGGGGGTATCAGCGTGGCAGCACATTTTTAACTTTCGACCCTCATAATTCCTGTATGGTTGAGCTCAGACAACAGGACCAGGCACGTTTACAGTCTGTGTTGATGCATTCAGGGTCTCAAAACGAAAAACCACGAAGAAAGCCATGCATTTGTATTCATATATTCGCGAAACAACAATGACCCTCTCTGTGGCTACGAAAAAGGGGGATAACGCAAGCTATGTGACATCCACACAGTGATCAATTTACTCTGTCAGACAAACATGTCGTTGCTGACCCCCCCTCCTCTTCCTCTGCGTTGTTAAAGAAAGGTCACATGATATTTTCGTGGTCGTCAACAGTAGAGCATTAACGGCACCTGCAGAATGTGGCAGAAAACAACCTACACTTAGGAACATTTCCACTCAGGTAATTTTCTCCATTTTTGTTTCTAATTTCTGCGTCAAGCTTATCATCTTCACACCTAACCATATATCGGATCACCTTGTTTTTATTTTTAATTTTAATCCACGTTTGATGTAGGAGAGGCAGCTTAATGCACAGGTATCAGTAAGAATTACAGGAGGGCTCCTGCACACTGTCAGCCACACTTTCTTGTGGCTTACTAAGTAGAGCTGGCTGCTGTCGAAGATGAAGGGCCACTGTGAAGTTTTACATAGATGATCATGCCTGATTTTTTTTTATGATCTCTGCTCCAACCTTTGAACACAGGATGTGTTTCAAAGTCGAGTAATTAACTCGGGGGCACGGCCATTTTCATCCACACGCTGTCTAACCTCTAATGGAAAGTTACCAAATAATGAAAATGAAAGATCTATACTTTGGAATATTACATTCCCAAGTTGCATCATTTTAAATGTGTGCGGCTCAGTTGCAGTGATTACTTAAATTGTGTAATGAAGTCATCGAAGCAAACTTAATTTAAGCCAAGTTCCAAAACTGTTTTTCGCTCGGCTCATAATTCAGAAATGTCGGGGTTGAACCGATTGCTCTGCCTTCGCCAAAGAGAAAAGTATATTAAGGATTATAAATTGCAGAAATAATAAATGACAGAGCACTTTTTTAAATGAAGTTAGTCTGAGAGTGAGACTGTGTGTGTGCTTGTTTGTTTATGTTTGACTCTTGAGCTTAAGACTTCACATTTTTGGCATTTTAAGTCATGTCTGTCTAAACGCAGAGAGTTTGGATATACCTGACACCTTCTATCATGTCTGGTGTGACTATGGCAATAAACCAAAGCAGGAGCAGGCAGGAAGTGTAGCTGCAACAGTGTACGGTGTCCCAGGCTGCTATGTGTGGTTTGAATCCTGACTTCCAAGTGTCCTAAACGTTTGAGTTATAATTCTGCAGTGTTTACAGGTCTTAGTGTAACTGAACCATAAAATATCTTAAGCTAAATGGACTCAGGTGATTGCCTTTGGTTTCCACAATTGATCAATATACTCTTATTTCAAAATAATCTTATCTTTTCACAAGTGTGCTTCCAAAGGAGAAACAGCTGTTGAGTAATAATTTTCTCTTAACGAGCTTAATCAACGAATTGAGTTAATCAGGGGATTTTAGCCACTTAATGATTCTGTCTTTTTTTTCTCTTCCTCGACTCAGACAGAGTGAGATACAGTATGAGCGATGTGACACCCTCTTCTTTTCAAACCCAGCCTTTCCACAATTGTTGATCAAAGCCTGAGCTCTGTGCTGAGCACTTCACCTAAAAGTAATAAATTTGTCTGGAGAAAAAAGCAGACGACTGTCAGCTTTTCAGAGCGTGACGGATGAAGTTGTGCCTCAGGTTGTGTGAGCTGTCAAATAAACTAAAAAGTAAGCATTATCTACAGTTTACCCTGCTGCTGTAATACGTGAAACATGAAATGAGATTTGTTCTCTGTTGTTAATGTGGTTGTCAGTCAGCGACCCTGACAGAATGAAGACGCAAGATAACTAGCCAGTTGTTTGCTAGCTGGTTGTTTGCTAGCTTAAAGACAAAGGAGCTCCCACAGTTAAGAAGTCAGCTTCACCAGATGTAAAACCTGAAAGTAACTGGAGATCAAACTGTACACAAAGCTCTAAAATATATGCTCGGGATAGCAGCTGTTATAGCTATCTCATAGCTAATTATCACACAAGGTGTGAATCCTGATAGTAATGTTGTGTTTATTACACAAGCAACAACCTCCAGTCTAAAACTGAGTCCAATGCGGAAGTGCCAAAAACTGCAGTTCATCGAGGATCCGCTTGAGGCTGGCTCCGGAAGTACCAGAAACCACATACACATCAATTCAAAAAGGCCAATCTTTACAGCAGAAATAAACATGTTTACAGCCTGGTACAAGAGACGAGTGTAGTCTGGATACCTAATTTCTCGATCAGTACACATTGTGAGGGGATGAATTTTTTTCTAACGCGGCAATTTCGAAGATATTGAGATTACTAGTCTTCCAATGAGAGGCACAGCTGACTTGATTGACAGACGGGAACACTGTATCTGTTGGCTAGGAGGCTCAAAGCCCGCCTCTTTACGTCACAATCGCTCGACAGCAGCAATATGGCTGCCGCCGACGATTGGCCTCAAAACAGCGCTGCAGAAACAGATGGGTGACGTCACGGATACAACGTCCATATTTTATACAGTCTATGATTATACATCATCAAAGAAGATATTCTTGCTAGGGTATTTTTATTTAAACTATCCAAAGTAACCTTTTAATATTTTTGGAAGAGATGACTCAGAGTTAAGGGTTTAAGAACAATACATGTTTGGTACTCTTTACGTGAGTTGTTCGGGATTCTGGTCTGATACCTCAGAGTAGACACACCTCATGGTAGTCTTTATTTTGTTCAGAAATGTTTATTTAATATGACAACAAAACTTGTTTTAAGAATTCACTTTGTTGTTCTAACTATAATCAGCACAAAACTTAGCATGGAACAACATCCGGCTTGAAAATCTGTTGCTTGGTAGCGAGCTTGCAGCTAATGCCACTTCAGCTGGTATGTTGTTTTGTGCAGATAAACCGACCATTGTGAACATAACATAGGAAGAATAAAATCATTTTGTATTTTTGGTTGTTTTTGAATAACCAGCAAGTGTTCACACATACAGTACCTATGAAAACTGTCACTACTAGTGGTAACCAAATAAGAAGGAGTGTTCTTGATGTATTCAAAATTATTATTTTGCATCCTGTTTAATAAACATACTGACATTTCTTCATTAAGCTGATAAGAAACATGTTATTTGAAGTCCTGCAGAAGATATTTGCTTTTTCAAATTAATAGTACACAAACTGGCAGACAGGGTTTCTGTTGAATTTGCAGACTGGTAGACAGAGCAGATCCTCTGTCTGGCTTCCCTGTCTCAGCTCCCGTTCTGCCTCCAGAGTGCAGCTCGAGCATCTCTGCCTCACTGGCAGCCAGAGGTATCAATGATGTAATGCTCATCCTGAGACTAACACAGATACATGATATTACATCATCGGTGCTGAACCTGGGTAGATAGCACACACATACACACACACACACATACACATACACACACACACTGACATACACACAACACGGATACTGTACGCATCCACACACCCTCACTTCACACATTTAGGATAATTAAGCTTTTGCTGCTCAGCCTCCATTGTTGACATTCAGCAGCCTTTCAGAACTTTTGAATGTGTTGCTAATTTGGCAGCGACGGTGCTTTTTTATCATTTAGCAGATGCTTTTCAGTCATGTGTAATGCTGAGGGGGAAAATGAGTATCTCAGGATAGTCTGGAGGAGTTTGCTAAGTTGATGGATTTTGGGGGGAAATGAGGAAGCTTTCAATGTGTCTCCTCTCAGGGTGGGAACGACAAGACCAGGGTGCAGGAAGGAGCAATTATATCCCCTGAAGAGTTGTTTGACAGTTTTATAGTGCAACATCTATTTTCCTCTATCCTCCATATCGACATCTGTCTGGGGAAAAGAGTGCCATTAGTTCCTCTAAAACACATCTCAATAATTAATGTTATGCTTTGGAAAATCACAGAATATGGTGGGTAGAGATGTTGTAGTCTAGTTATTGTTTCCACAGTGGTTTGAAGAAGGTATCAGCTTCTATTTTCATAACACGCTCATGGGTATTAAGCGTTCTTGACACGTTCCAACATGTTTAAAATGAGGCACTGACACACTTAAACGTTACTTATGACTTCTGTAAATCATGTTAAATGCTTTGAGTGCTCAAATGTCAAAGTGTTTCTATGATTTGATATCTTCATAGGACAACAAACGTCAACTACTGGAGAGTTCAGCATTATTAAGATATCATATCTTAAAAAGAAAAAAGGGTATTTTATTAGAAATACAGCCTTCAAATTTTAAGTATTATCATGGCAACAGTGGTCAAGAAAATATGAGCCAAGTTTATCAATGAAGGAGTATAACAACAGCTTTACTCAAATTCTCTTTAAAAAAAATCAAAATTGAAGTTAAAGCTCCTGTGATGAACTTTCTGTTTATGTTGATTTTGGCGCCCCCTGTGGACAAAGTTATATAACTTATCTGTTTGCTGATCTTCTCCTGTACATGTGTAAGAATTACAATCTGATAAAAAGCTGTCATCCTACATTCTTTAAAAGTTGAATTTATCACTCACTTTAACTACATACATGGAAGAAAGTTAAAAAAAAAAAGGATGTTTTTTAAGTGTGCTGTCAATCATCTGGTAGAACACCTACCCCCTTGCAGCAGTTACAGGCATTCAAAATTAAAACATTGAAATTGTCGATCTTGTCGCTGATGGTCTTGTTTATTATTATAAGTCATAATCAGGCATCATCAATTATATCAGTCTGTTTCACAACCAGCTAAAAACTCCCTGCATGGATCTTCAACAGCACATGTTTCTGTAGCTCTAATTTTCCGCCATTCTTATCTGTTCTGGTCCAGAGCCAGAGGAGGAAATGAAGCACCTCAGCACAACCATATGTTGTTTAGTTACACAACTGATAAGGATGAATTTCCAGTTATTAGAGTCCAGGACAGCAAATATTTACCTGTCCCTGCTAACGAGGCTGCCAAAGCAGAATTGCACTCTGTAAGTTCCAAGAAATTACATCCAGCAATATACTCTGATCTCACTGATGGAGTATCATTACGCTAAAAATATGTCCCAGAGAAAAGGGGATTAAAATCAATACCAATTTTCGTACTTCATTTTTAAACTAAAAAACAACTGCCTGCAGAATATAGCGGCATTACATTTTTCTTTTCCCCGTCAGGTTCACTTTTTATTCTCGTCCTTTTATTGCTTTTTATTAGCACTCAGAAATCCACAACGGGACAATAAAATATGAAACCCTGCAGACTAAATGTTCAATCAAAGGTCATTTCAGGTCTTTAAAATGATCTCACAAGTCTATTTTGTACACATTAACTGTAGACACAAGCAGAACATGAAGTTATGATATCATCAGTTTGATCAGTGAGTAAGCAGACAACATTTCCTCGCTCCGTTCAGAGAGCCTCAGGTCACACACTCCAGGCCAAGGAGCTTCCTCTCAGCTGAAGTTTCTGGTGCATTTTTAAATACAGTACAAGCCAATAAATCACAAAATATATTTCATCTAGGGCCTTCAGTGTAAACTGAGATGTTATTAATTAGTACATCAGATTGGATCAATAAGACATTCCTCTAAGATTTGTCAGAGCCTGCAAACATTCAGGAATTTCTCCTGAGCTTACTCCAGACGGAAACAGCCCATCAGCTGCTGGAAAGAGGCGTGTCTCTCGTTTCAGTCCAAATTTAAGTTAAATGGTGCAAGAGGAAAGCCACCAGCAAGTCATTTTAAATGTGAAATGAACTATAGGGAATTATAAAGGTATTTACAGGATTACAATAATTGTGGCTGAGATGATGCTGAAAGTCTCTTAACTGCAAACCTTAGACTCCCCGTTATATGTTTTCATCATGCGCTCCTAAACATCACAGTTTCCTTATTTGCTTTGTAGAAAATTGGACTCGTTCACATTTGGTCTGACCTCTTCATCACCCTGCCATTGCTACATTATGTCAGACAAACAATCTCCAAACCCACAGATTTTAAATTCAAATTCTAACCCTGGGGTTTCCCAAAATATTGAGCCGTCACTCTGAATGTTTTGGGAAAAAGTATGTAAAAATGAATTGACATGACATCTATGCTTTTGCTGAAAAAACAGGATGTGCGGTCAGAGGTAAATACCCTGACTCACTGTCAACATAACTCTGAATTAGTTTGGTTTCAGAAAGAGGACAGTATATTGGACATGTGATACAAACAGTGGGAGAAGGAGTACATATGTATCATTCAATTACTCTGCTTTTAGATTACTTGAATACCTGGCTGTGTTAAATACTTGATTCTGATTGGTCAAACCCCCATAAGAGCTGTGATTCATTCTCAACAGTAAATGTGACAAAAGGGAGAACCTGAACACACACGTCATGTCAATCAATCTGCGTACTGTGGCAAAAATGTCCATCTCAGGCTGGTTAGTGTCAAGCAGTAACCTCCGTTCTCAAACTATGAAGCCCATGTTGAAGTGTAATAAACTGCAATTCATCGAGAAACTGCTTGAACACCAGAAACCACATAGACATGAATGGGAAAAAGACGATCTTTGCAGCATTAATAAACATGTTTACAGCCTGGTTCAAAAAACGGCTTGGCTCTACGTAGCTAATTTCTCTATCGGCACAAACTGTACAGGAGATGAATTGTTTTGTAACGCGATGGTTCAGAAGATATTAAAATTACGAGTTTTTGCCCAAATAAGGACATGACTGACGTGACTACCAGTCGGGAACACATAGCTGTTGGCTAAGAGGCTCAAACTCCGCCCCTTTACATCACACTATGCCTGGTTGAGTTCCGCATTTCCAATATGGCTCCCGCCGTCGATTGGCACTCAGGAACAGATGGGTGACGTCACGGATACTACGTCCATATTTTATACAGTCTATGGTTAGGGTCAGCGTTAGTGATGAAAACGTCTTGGGGACAAATTTAAGGGGGCATGACGAGGCAAATGTAAGCAGCATGACATGAATCTGTGAACATGTGTTTTAAGCATTTTTATATAATTTGTACCAATAGATGAATGCAGGATGAAATTGTTTACATTCATTTGTTACTGTACAGTGTTCGTGTGTTATGCTGGCACTATGGCTGCAGAAAATAGATTTTCCTTTGTAATTTCAAAGTAAACCACATGTCTAAAGACTGGGTGCATGCAACTAACTTTGTAGTGACTCCACAACAGCCTTATCCCATCATGGGTTTAAGGGATACTGTTTGCTTTAAAATTACCACATGAAGCTTTTGTAGCAAAATCTTCCCCGACTCTTCAAGTCAGCAGTAAACAGTAATGTTCAAGTGTTTCAATCTACTCCCATTTAATTACCAGAAGCTGCCTGAAACTGGATTCATCTTGCTTCAGCCAGATTCTCAATTGGCATGAGCAGTGTTTAAACTCCCGCTGCCTCAGCCTTGTGCACCAAAGTTTGTTGACTTGTGTGTCCTGACCTATCCCTGCACACAACGCTGAGCTGCTATTGTCCTTTGAGCTTATCTCAAGCCAATTGTCTGCCACTAATTGGATGTTTTTGGACCTAAAATTGTCAAATTCAGGGCTTTGTGCTTAAAAGTCACACTGCTGCTTGAGTAGACGCTCCTCGCATCAGCAATTAGGTCATGTTCAAAGTTGCCTAAATCACACGTTTTGCCTATTTTCACCTTAAGGAAAAAAGAGAGTACCTGCTGACTCACTGTCTGCAGGATCAAACTGTGTAGAAACAGGAAGACGTACTTGATAAAGTCCCCAGACTAATCAGAGAGGAAGGATCCACCTAGTAATTTCCCCTAAAACCAATTTGATTTAACTATACTGTTATGACGCTAAAACATCCTTATATAAATTGGCCTGAATGTATTGCAGCATTTGTAAGCAGTGAGAGTTGTTCTTGCCTCCCACAGTTATGTGTGAGTGTCATCCCTCTTTAACTGAATACCCTATAATATTATTTCTTCTCACCGTGAATTAGGGACTCCAAAAATTACAGGCCTGAGGTCTGCCTCGCAGTTTTATGAACTTTAAGTGCTGATATTGATGGTAGGGTAATGGTAGTCCTCAGCCCACAGTGTAAATAGTATCTAAGGTGATTACTCTTTTATCACAAACTCATTGAAGCGCTTGGAGGAAAAGATAAGGAGCTATGTGACGCCTCAGACTGAAATTGAGGACAGTTTTGATGGGTTTGCTTCATTTCAATGGTTTTCTTCATAATTGGTTGCCAGCTTAGGTCCATAATGATTCATATGTCGTAATTTTTGTTTGTTCACTTTCCTGACAATTCTGCAATTACATGTGCAATCCAATAGTTTGCGTGTCAGTAACACTTTCCTACTTTACTACAGTTATGACAGAGTTGTTCTACATTCACTCCACAGAATCAATCTGACACTTAAAGTTACTTTTCCTTGTAATATTTTACATACAAACATAATGCGGCTTTACAAAGATCATACAAAATTATCCTTAAGATGTCAAACAATATACAAATGAAGTCCACTCCTGTAGCTCTAAAAGTGATGTGCTGCTTAAACACATTATATGAAATAATCCAGTTAGGTACAGTATTTCAGCATTTTCCAGCATCAAGAGTACTTTTAATACATATTGCAAGTAATACTTACCTTTATTTGACCTTGATTGCAAGATTTCTATATACAATGGGATGTATATACAGTATATATATATATATATATATATATATATATATAAGTTGTGCTGCTTTGAGATTACTTTATTCCCTGAAAAGCAGCAAAAGCAACACCAGGTACAACCTGGACAAGAATATCATGTCAAATCAATCTGAAGAAAGGAGTCCATCACATTTCACCACTGCCTGTTGACACTGGCAAAAATATTTCTGTCTTATGTTAAAATAAAAATAATGACAGTTGTCAGGAACAGAAGTATGAGCAGCCTGAGGAGCTACTGGACCTCAACCATCTCTTGAGGGTGACATAAGAGCTCACCCTGTCATGATTTTCATTTGCATAACAGCTCACTACACATTATCCCGTTAATTGCCCAGCTACCAACTAAGGATACGAACAAGTTGTTACTTTATACTGATTTAAATGTTATACAGAGTTGTACCTACTGGGGATCTCTGATAGGAAACAGTTGAGCAAGGTCCTGTCCGGCAATCCAGGCAACTGCAGCAGAGTTGGTAAGTGCTAGTGTTGCCAACTCCTCAGTGAGGAAAGTAGCTATTGGCTGTCCTAGAAGTAGCTAGAAGTCGCTAAATGACGTCATCACTTAATTTGCATAATTTGAATTAGAATGTATGCTGTAGGAGAGATGTGTTACGTTGAGGGAGAGACAAAAAGAGGTTAAAAAACATCCTCAACATGTTTATAACTACACTTGGGAGCCTACAACAAATCAAAGTAAAACGTGAACATTTTCAACCATAACATTTTCTACATTTTTAGTGTATACCATCTACATTAACAATCTGAATAGACGAAAGAGACAGAAGGCAGGATCAGCCAGCGGTGTCTTCGTACATACGTGATACATTTGCAGTCTGAACGCTGAGGGTTGAACGCCTCCTGCTCTGAATGCAGCTAGGAGGGACTCACAGCAGCATCCACTGCTCGTTGAGTAGAGTAAGAAAGATTCATGCTTTCACGTCAGTCTCAAAAAGTCTCCATTAACACCAGAAAAAGTCGCTAGATTTGTCGCTAGTCGCTTTTTTTGAAAAAGAGTCGCTAGAGGAGTCTGAAAACTCATTAAATATAACGACAAAGTCGCTAAGTTGGAAACACTGGTGAGTGCATCCTAAATATGCTGATTTCTAGAAAATTACTTAAACCTTAAGTAGTAGTAATAAAAGCAATTATGTTAGAAGTTGTGACGTTTGCCTCATTTATGTACTTCAAAGCCTGAGTTGGGCCCTGCTCACCCTGTGTTTCTAATTCATATAACCACCTGTCCACTCAATATACATTATCCCTTTGCAAACTTCTCTCATTTCCCCTGTGTGTCTTAGGTGGTGCTGCTGTTCATGCTGGTTTTATCTCTAATGATGCATGTATTAATTTGGAAATGCTTATACTGTTATTGTTTTCTTATGCAATGAGTTATAAGTATTTGTTCATAAAGCCATCAGACATTTCTTCACAAGAAAATAAAAAAAAGGATGCTGAATTAAACGTCAAACATCAAACCAACGTGCAAACATGCATTAAAGCACACACACAGCCAACTCAATCACCTGACAGAAAAATGCAGAGATCAAAAAAAAATATTTTCAAAGTTTGATAATTTTACATAAAACGTCCAAACAGTTAGGTCCATTCAAACATTCTGCTGTGCGACTGAAGATGAAAATGAGTCCATCTCGGCTCACTTTTCACATTTACATTTTAATTGAACCGTTGAGTTATCTTAATTGTGTCTGCGTGTGATGGAAATGAAATGTGTCGAACTCTTTTTCATAATAAGGTAATATTCTGTCTGTCATATTTCTGATTAATGTTTGCCTCCAGAGCATCAACATTCTCATTAATGTTAATTCATTTTTTAGTAAAGTGAACTGCAGGAAGAAATCTACTCTAGTTTTGTAAGTCTGAGAAAACAAAGAACCTGTAAAGGGTAGTTCCCTAAGCTGCTATGAGCTCTATATCTCCTCTTAAACATGTTCAGATGAATGTGTGATCTTAAGACCTGGCACAGATTCAGGATGTGTTCAGCATCGCTCCACAGCTGAGAGCTCAACGTCACGCAGCGGCTGAACACAATCTCAGAGTTTCTCTCTTTTGCTACATCTCCAATCAATCTGCCTGGCAGCTCCTCTGTTCACAGTTAAGCAGCTGTTAAATTATTTTGTCCAATTCAAATGTGGAAGCAGACCTCCCCAAAAAGCACTCTTGACACCCATGTTGAGGGGTTAAGATTTTTGATTTTCATCTGTGAGTGTTTCCCCCCCTCCCTCCTCTGAACGTATAGCTGATATCTTTCAATCAAGAGCTCTCCCGTCCTTGCAATCACAGTGTCATTGTTCGTCTCATGTTGTGGAAAGCTCCTTTGACAGAGCGCTGTGATGAATCACCTGGCTAAGGCTTTTGGAAAAGCAGCCTTCAGATCCCATCGCCCTCTTTTTCATAGAGTTGGAAGAAAAAAAACAACATTCAACTCATTTCTCCTGCTCTTTCATGTCTCCTGCGGCTCTTTTTTTTTTCACTTTCGTACACAGTGTTTTAAAAGTTATTCACTGCAAAAAAAACCTCCTCTTTTCTTCTCGCAGGGCTTCGCAAAGCAAATATCTGGCGGGTTTAGCTCATAAAGGAAGCGCTTTTACTTGCTTAAGGTGCTGACGGCAGGGCACACTCTGTTATGTTGGAGGCTTAGAAAAACAAAACTTTGCAGGGTAAGTCTCAGCCGCCAAATTAAGTGGCGGAGGCTTCCAATTCTTTTCCTGCTCGCCCTGTGGAAAAACGAATCCCTTCGCTCTTTTGTCCCATAAGCTGGAGCAATGCAGAGAAACTTGTGCTCTTTTTCAAGTTTGTCATGAAATTCTTTGAGTTTTTTTCCCTTCTTATATCAACTCCTTAAAGTGAAAAGAGGGACAAATATAAACTTGCAGGAGCAGCATGTGCGCACACGATCAGGTCCTGGGTGAGTGTTTTTCAAAAGGCTGAACACATCATAGACGAAACCGACGGGGAGAAATGACACTCCCTCAAACCGGGCAAAGACAGTGATTTAGAGCACCTGTGATTTAAAAGAAACATCAGTGATCACTCACTTGCTCCAATATTTGATTTGAAACACTTTTATACATGCAGCATTCATCAGAATTCAAATCAAGGCAAGAGGCGAATGAGCAGACTATCCTTAGGATTAGAAAGCGTCTTGATCTGTTGGATACCTGTAGCAGCAGAGGGGTTGGGTAAAGGTGAGGGATGCGATGCGTGTTAGCCAAAGGAAATTTATAGATCCAGACGTTTTGTACCTGCCAGCTCTGCAGCGATCACTCCGCCAAATCCTCCAAATGCAGACATAACAAGCTTCCTGAGTGATGGGATACAAACCCTTAGACTGGCCTCCAAAAGCTTAACCCAAACCAAACACTGCAAACTTCAATGACACACAGATCAAACTGTATAAATACTGATATATTTATACATCAAGAAAATCCCTGACCACACCAAACACTTTGGTAATCTGCCATATGCCTTGGGGTATTGCTTTTTATACACTGCTGAGCAATTAAAACACCTTATTGAAGCTGTATACAATGCAGGAAATGATTAATTCACCTTGATTAACGTTCGTTTAAAAAGCATTGCATACACAACACAAAATTGGATGTTAAACAAACGTTGGTCCGTGAGAGTTTCTTGGTCGGAAGTTTTCCTAAGAATACATCTCAAAACAAGGCTTTCAAAAGTTTTCAGAGACTCTTCCTATTTCTTGTTGCCCTAATGTTTTGAATGCAGGGCATGTTTGAACATTTCAACAAGGGGCACTGCTTTTTTGTCACGATTATTTTTTCCTTTCACGGCGATACTGAATGAAGCGATGTGTACAATTAAAGCACAGAAGCCTCAGCAATGTGAAGTTCGCAGACCTGGACAAACCCTTTGCTGTCTGCAGCGGGGAGGCCTGACACCTGGGCAAACACTGCAGCCCGATGATCTGTCATCAGCTATGGAAACCAGCAACCAACCCGGTCGCTTTTGTCAGCACACAAAAGAAAATGCCTCAAATTAATTTAGCACTCGGCATTCATCTTCTGTGGAGGCTTAAGACCTCATCTTAAGCTTGCGAAACAGCAAAGGGGCTCACGGGGCTTCATGTAAGAATTTTGGCTCATGGGTGAAGCCGAACGCTGTTAAGACGTGACATGTTGACTGTTTAGTGAAGTATGTGTATCCTGTTAATTCAGACAGTCGCTAATACCTGGGATCTACGAAGCCCTCAGATGTACTTCTGTATGTTCCCTCCTCCTCTGATCCCTTTTACTCAGCCTCTCCTCTACAATGCCAGACCTCTCGAGGACGTACAAGATAATTGTCCGTCTCCCACACACAACTTCAAACGCAGCATTGCCAATTCAAGATTATGGTGAGTATTGCAGGGATGATTCGTAAGGCCCTTATTGATGACATGCTGAGTTTTGCGGTGACCGTACTAGTGACGCATCGCTCAGACCTGACATTTATACCACCTGGAACGGAAATGATTACTGTGACTTTGGAACTTTTTAAAAAATGTGTCAAACATGTAAACATACAATTCCAAAACAAACACATCTCATTGAATATGACTTTTTTTAATGGAAATGTCTCTTCTAAATTTGTTCTAAAGCTAATGATTTTTTTTAAACCTACCTTAATGCATTAACATGATAACAAAACCCCTCTCTCTTGAATCAAATGCATCCATTTCATACACCCATCATTTAACCCCATCCCCCCAGAAAGAATGTCAGACAAACTTTTTTCTCTACATAATTTATTTTTTATAACACAGGTATAACCTTTTCTTCAACACAGAGTAATACAGTACCAAAACAAACACTGACGTTAGTAAAAGACAGTGTGTGGGACTAACTAAGACTAGAAACCATTAAGACAAACCCTAAAGAAAACTGAAACAATTTCCAAAACAAACATATCTGTGAAAACATTCGATTAAAAACATTATTTTCTTTTTAATTCAGAATTTATCTTAGGATTTATAAAAAGTTAGATTCAAAATGTATTTCCTATTAGTGGCTAGGTTGCACATCCCATGTACAGAGGCCATCGTCTCAATGTGGGTAGCTTGGGTTCGAGTCCAACCAGGGATCAGCGTTGCCAGGTCTGTAGTTTTCCAGTTTTGGGCTGTTTCTCACCTAGACCTGGCAACCCTGCCTGGGACTATTTGTTGCATTTCATTCCCTACTCTACCCTATCTCTTCCCAGTTGTCCACTCTATCTGTCATCTCTCTGAATAAAGGCATTAAAGTCTCGCCCTGTCCTAGAAAAACAAACATTTTTTAAATCTTAGAACTACTCACTGTATTATTTATTTTATTTATTTATGTATGTATTATTTAAAAGGACCATGCATATTAATTAACACTTTTGTAAATATGCCAGAGGTAGCCAAAAGGCTAGTTTACATCCGTAGTCCCTTGCCAGATGTTAAAAAGGCTCCCTAAAAAGATCAAGATTAAACAAAGATAAAATAAGGTAAAATAAGATCAAAATAAGAAGGTAGAGGAGAAACCAAAACACAAACAAACAAACAAAAAAGAGAAGAAAAGAAAAGTACAAATAGCACCATACGATTAAAAATTACTAAAAGCTACATAAGGACATGATATGACAGTCTTTGAGAAAGTGTCCATGGACATAAAACACATGGAGCAAGACAATCAGGAAGCAGCAATAAGGTAGAGGGATTCTCCTTAAAACATTTTACTCTGAAGCTTCTATTTTATTTGTCAACACCTCAGACTCCTTGCAGAAATCTCAGGGGTATGTTATCTCAAAACCTCTCCAAATAAATCCTAATATCTGTATTATCAAAATACATATTTTTAAAATTTAGCTGATCTGACATTTAACATGTATGCCAATTAGCTTCAAATTAACTGCAGCCATGGATACATACATTTATTACAGGTATGACTGCCATAGATTGTCACAAAGCAGAGCACAAAAGCAGTAACCTGAGTGTTATTTCCATGGTAACACCATGTGGCTAGGCTACAATCAATGAGACAGAGCTATGGCTATCACACAAAGCCGTTCAGACAGTCAGATGACAAGAGACCTTGAGAATAAGACAGAATGAGAGTCTTTTCTTTCTATAAGGCACAGCGCTCAGACTTGATCACACAGCAGAGGAACTCATCCTAAGCTCTTTAAACTAACCAGTAATCCACCAATATGTGCGATGTGACATGAATCTTTTGGCTGGAAAGGAGGGCATGCTACTGCACCGCATTCAGGTCACCTAATTCCTTGTCAGTGTTATCCATCCCACATCCATGTTATTATTCTTAACAATACTTGCTTTCAGATCAAGCACTTAAAAGGGAGTTAGTGTATCATCTGGATTTACATGAATGGCAGGAGAATTTGGCAAACACATCAGTGTGCAATGCCAAACAAAACTCTGAGAATAGTTTCAAAATGACATATTTATCTTAATTTTACGCCTCATTGCATCACATACAGCTGCTACTGAACCTAAAGATTAAATGTTAAGTCAGAAACGTCAACCAGGGATCACTGACTTCTTGTATTTGTTGAGGAACCGTGACGCTTTCATGTGGAGTAACCCTTTGTTGGAACTGACAAACATAATCAATATAAATTATTTTCTGATCAACATCTAAGCACAAAGTCTTAAATGATTTTATGACAAGAAAATATTAAAAGATAAAACAAACTATGAATTGTTCAAGAATAGCTCTCACTTGTGCGAATGTTACTCAAAGTGACTGTCATTAAAACCAGGAAAATATGCATAAGAACTCATTTAGGGCTAAGTGAGGATTTGATTTGGCAACTAAATGTATCTGGCTTTAAGGCTTTACGTTGAGTTAGAAAAAAGAGTTAAAAAAACACTTTTGGTTACATTAACTTTAGTTAGCGTGCTCAGAAGCAGTAGATGTGTCCACATTTCCAACAAAGAGAAACTCATTATTGTTTGTGTTAATTTTGGCGCCCCCTCTGGACAAAGATGTACATCTTATCATCTTATCTGATCTTGTCCTGTACATGCTAAACTAGCATTTTCTGACATAAAAGTTTTATCCTGCTTTCTTTTTAGGGATAAACACATCACTCGTTGTGAATTATATTGTGCTGTTGAAAATGTAGAGAAAGGTTGTTTCCTTAATCCTCTGGTCTGACACTTATCCGCCACATAGCAGTTACAGGCATTAAAAATAACAACCTAAAAAATGTCATACGTGTTGCTCACGATTCTGTTTGCATTTGTGGATCAAAAAAGGTCATCAATGTTTTTCATAGCCAGTGAGAGACACCTCACATGAGCTTTAAATCATAGAAATAGTTGATTCTCAGTGGATCTATGGTACGAGCACCACGTCAAAATCCAAACAGTTGTATAAATAATG
The DNA here is from genome assembly GCF_009762535.1 of Notolabrus celidotus. Taxonomy (NCBI): domain Eukaryota; kingdom Metazoa; phylum Chordata; class Actinopteri; order Labriformes; family Labridae; genus Notolabrus; species Notolabrus celidotus. The sequence continues at coordinate 21,084,718 of NC_048288.1, forward strand.
CAATATTTAGAAATGTGCTTGATAAATTGCACATGTAGCTACTTTGAAATCCTTATAAAATGTTCCCCTACATAATGGCAATTAATTAATTATAGAAAGTTTGGACTAAGAAGCACAAAAGCCAACCATGTGCAATGACAATAAGCTAATGAAGAAGGTGAAAAAATGGAAGAACACCAAGGTATCTAAACATATTGCCCCCAATTAATTTGCTTTTATTGATTTGGTAGTTCTTCCATTATGAACAATGTAACTGTCAACTTATCTGTCAGATCTAATTTGTAAATCTTAATTAAAAAGCTCAAAAACATTTCTGTGATTGATAAGAAACTAATTGAATATCTTATTATTCAGGCCCCAGTTGACAAATCCTTCCCAGGTTTCCTTTCGATGTTTCCAGAGGATGAATGATAAACTTTGTCAGCCCACCAGTCTCATGGCTGGCTTCCCTGCAGGTTTCTTTTCAGCGACAGGTTAGCCACCAGGGCAGATTAAGCCTTTCTCCCCCTCCCCAATCATCCAGTAATACCAGCAGGCTGAATAAAGCCCATGTTGGGTTTTGCCTGTTGAATGGTGGCTTATGGCAGCTAAAGACCTCTAGAGGGGGAATCCTGAGGGGATTACTCTCACGTTCTCCATGAAGTGGGAAATCAAAACAGTCTTGAGCGTCTGGGGATGATCTCAAACATCCAGCATTCCCTCACATGCATGCACACATGCACGAACCTACACTCATTTGCAAACATGCACTATTACACACGCACGTAAACTTAAGTCAAATTGGACACTCCCATCCCTCTTACCCATTGACAGCCAGGGTTTTTTGATTCCCAAGTTATAGACGCCTAACAAGGAACAACTCCACTCTGAGAGGATTAGTGTAAGTCGCACTGATAATGAAATCATGGGCTGAGTAGCTCTTGGGAGGATTTTTATACAAAAGAGGCCTGAATTACTTTGTCTTTTCTTCATTCTCTATGGTGAGAACATTAAGAACAGTATGAATTCTGCAACCCATGTCACCCTGCGGCCCCCCGTCCCTCCGTGCAGGGAACCCAAACATCTCCAGCATCCATAAAGAAAGTGCTTAGGCTGCTCTCATCAGCAGCGGAACACATCGTCATGGCATTAATCTGGTGTAAGGCCCGCATCTTCTTTCACCGCAAGAATTTCAACTGGGATTACACAGGCGATCAGCGCTCCCTCACATAAATAGATTATTTCACAAACTAGGTACAAAAAGCAGGCAGGGCTGCAATGAATAGTCAAGTGTCATCATGTATGTCTAAATTATCATAAAAACTTAATAATCCGGTCTACATTTCCTGCTTAGTTCTGTAGGTACTGCTCAGTAGCTTTTATACTAATTGAAAAGGATCTTTTTAAGTATACCAGATAAACTCAGGTAACATGCTGTGACTTTGAGTTAAGATTTTAGAAAAAGTGACAATATTGGTAATGCCAGAAGATTTAATTTTGTCTTCCTCCAAATTCTAAATAGATCCTTGAGTCAAGAGGACTTTCTGATAACTGTTCCACAAAGTCTAAAACAATACTTTTTAAAAAAGAGGAAAGATACTTCTTCCTTTGAAGAATCTTACACTGTGCAAACTGATCATTATACTCCATTTAATAATTTCACCATAATGCCTGTATGTGTCCTTAATAATAAACAGCTGTTTTGCCCATGGAAATATCCCGTACGTGAATAAACTAATAACACAAGATGAGGATATCATGGAACACAATTTCACGTCATATTACACTGAATGTAATATTACCTTATGTAAGGGCACTGTATAGTAAGCAGATTGTTATGCAAACTAGAATCCCATGTGTGCATCAACCCCCCTGAAGCTCGGGTGTCTTGTCTCACCCTATCAGAAATGTTTGTGGCCCAGTAGCTTCTCAGAATGCTCTCATATCTGTGCTGTCATTATTTTGCAACTCTCTCTTGAAACCAATGTTTTTGCCACAGTGTCAACAAGCTGTGCTGAAATGTAGATTCATTTTGTATGATGTGTGTGATCAGGTTGTCCCAGGGTTTTTGCTGTTGAGAATATTTGTAATGGGATTTTTATTAATCAAAATCAAATATTTAAAGCTCCAGTGGGGAGTTTTTAGCTGGTTATGAAACAGACTGAAATTCATACTGATATCATTTTATGACCTATAAAAACTAATCAGACCGTCAGTAACAAGACTAATAACTTCCATAAAATAATCTATTATGCTTGAAACATTTTTATACTTTATACTGGTGCAGGGTCGGTGTCAGGTGATTAACTAGTTGCCAAATAAGCCTATGTTTAGCATGTACGCAGCAAAATTCATGAAGAGCGACACATTTGAGTGTTAAATAAAGCTGGCTGTGTACACATACAGAGGCTTAAGTCCTCGTCGCAGGGGTCACCGGTTCGCTTCCCGACCGGTTGACCATTTCCTGCATGTCTTCCCCCGCTCTCTATTCCCCACATTTCCTGTTTCTCTTCAGTTGTCCAATCAAATAAAAAATAAAAAAGGCAAAAAGGCCAAAAAATCAAAAAATAAGAAAATAAAGCTGGTTCTGACTCTTGTAGAAAATGCTGTTCATACATGTTTAGGTCAAAATCATCAAAAAGGTTAAATGTTCCATTTTGTCCACAGGGGGCACTAAAATCAACACAAACATCCCTCACAGGAGTTTTAACACAGCAAGGTAATAATAATTTATATTACAGATGTAAACAATAAGTTAGTTAGAATTATGTCATGACACAAAACATCATGTTTCATTGAGACATCTGGATTAACTCCAGGAAGTCATGTCATGAACAAAATGTTGTGTTATTTAATATTAAGGTACATAAGGCTCTGCTATTGTATATAATATAAAGTCATTTTTTATGTCTTTATTTAATCATTTATTACAGACATAACTATAAGGGACATTCACATACTTAGAAGCAAACTTCATACCCTGAAACATCCTCTTAGGACCTGTCAACCCACACTATCACACCCACCAGAGGATTGTTTCATTTAAGGAAGTTATCTTTTAGCATTTACAACTGGAATGAGTCATGCCCAGACACCTTGTATTTAGGGCACACAACCATAAACAGCTGTTAGATGTGATCAAGATATATTTATGTTTAGCAAACAGACATTCATCAGTGACTTGGGCTTTTTCAGTTACGGGCCAGAATGAATGTTTCCTTGAAACGTGGCGTCACAATCCCAGTGAAACTGACCTGTGGCTTATACTCAAAAAGCTTGGGGAGAATGTAGGTCAAAAGCTAATTATGTGGTCTGGCAAGTGGGGCTTATATCAAGATATTTCACAAGGACTACAACAGCTCTGCCTGCACATGCTTGCTCAAGACGTGTACCATGTGATTGCTTAGGCTATTGTTTGTTTGGGTACGGGATACAGTCACACCTTCACCTCATGAACTTAATGGTCCTCAAAAGCCAAAGTCCAAATGTCAGAGTGAGCTGTCACAACGCTTTTGTCGACTTAAATCAAAGAGGGAATCCACGGCAATCATATTTGTCAAACCTGGTCCTCTTTTAGGGTCTCGCAGAAAAGCGGCAATTTAGGGATCAGGCAGGGAGAGCCACCTGTTGAAAAACACAGGGTAAAAAGGTCTTCCCAGCATGCCTCTCTTCACAGCCAGGAAGTACAGTTTCAGGACTTAGTGTTGCATTCCTCAAGCTGCCTCTGCTGTGATCTCACAGGAATGCTGCTCTCAAAGTGTGTGAGATTAATATTTAACACAACATCGGCTGAAATGCTGAACAGAGTCTGTGGTTTTGTACGGCTGTGTTTTCTTAAGGGCTCTGCTGCCACTGTTATCGGGCTCTCGTTCATAACAAAGTATTTATGGGTCGTCTCCAGTGATTGATGCACAGGTGGGTGTGTTGTCGTCCCAGAGTGCAGGTGGAGTTTTAAGGGCACAGTTAGGATTGTGTAACTGCATAATCACTATTGCCCACTCATTAAATCCCTCCCCGCTTTGTCAAAAACATTAAATATTCGTGATATGGATATAGCAAACTACCTTTTTTTTTTTTAAGTTATTCACTGCTAAAATGAGCAACACAAAAGAACATTGTAAGGACATGCTCAGCATATCAGATATTCTATACAAGCTCACATAATTAGGAAATAATAAATCATATTTAATATTTGATGTATCATTTTTATCCTTATCTCTATCATGATGTACCCTCTCTGTTGATTTATTGATTTTATGGAGAACATTTTTTTACAGTAAATATGATCATCAATTGACTGTATAAATATACATTATCTTGATGACACTCATGCGTATTTAAGCCCTATTTAAAGCTCCTGTGAGGAACTTTTCAGTTGTGTTGATTTAGTGCCCCCTGTAGTCAAACTGATACATCTTATATCTTTAAGGATTATGTCTCATGTGTTTTTAAAGTGTGATTGTTTTAATCAAAAGATCGTATCATTGGGGCGCTGGTGGCCTAGCAGTCTAAGCACCCTACATACAGAGGCTACAGTCCTCGTCGCAGGGGTCGCCGGTTCAATTCCCGGCTGATCGACCATTTCCTGCATGTCTTCCCCCGCTCTCTACTCCCCACATTTCCTGTCTCTCTTTACTGTCCTATCAAATAAAGGCAAAAAGGCCAAAAAATATATAACTTTACAGATCGTATCATGCTGTCATTATGACTTTTTTTTTTTAGGCGTATCACTCTATTATCAGCATGCTTTTAATCTCCTTGTCTGCCACCTATCCTGCGGCAGATGTTTCAGACATTTAAATTCAGTGTGTAAAAATAGTCTGTCTTAAAAGTTATGGTCTCCTTTGCTTTAATAGTTCATACCAAGGCATCAAAGTTGATTTCCATCTCTATCGTGAGCATCTAAAAACTCCTCACAGGAGCTTAAGCTAGATCAAAAGACAAATAGTACAACCAGGCCAAATTGTCCTCTTTAATAAAACTCCTTCGTGATATTCACAAAAAGTAATCATTTAAGAAAGAGACAAATGTTTTAGTTTGTTTAAAGTTATTGATTGAAAAAGGAGCTCTTCTAAGAGGGTAAAAGTATTTGTTCAACTCTGGAAATTGCCTCTAAAAACCTGCAGTCTTGAGTTAAAGCTCCTGTGAGGAGTTTTTAACTGGTTTTGAAACAGAGTGATATTAACAGTGAGACCTCTTTATGACCTACAAAAGCAAACCAGACCATCAGCCAAAATACTGACCATTTCTTTATGGTAATTTGTTTATGCCTATAACCGCTGGGAGGGGGTAGGTGTCAGACAAGACATATTTTAATTTTTTAACCCCTTATTAACTTTTTCAACAGCAAATTTTCATGATGACTGACATGACTTCCAGAGGAAGAGGTAAATATAGATATATGAGAGGTTCTACCTCATCCACAGATCAAATTGATACAAGCTGAAAGTTCCTCCCAGGAGCTTTAAGTAATATTTTTTTGCATTTTATCCAATAAAAGTAAATCTGTTATAGACAAACTAAAACATGCTCGAGGTGTCTGTATTTCAAAGTTTTCTCTGGGATTTGAATGTATAATATTCTTAAAATCCATCTTTTGAGCTAATGCAATCAGCAACTCTGGCCAGAAATGTTGCAGAGACTGTGGAAAACACCCACAGAAAGGTAACATTTACTTGTATCAGGAGAAACCTGGGTCCACATATTGCTATAGCAACAACAGCCTGACCATTGAGAAAGGAACAACGTGACAGAACGAATGAAGCAGGCTGAGGCTGGTGGTGCAGGAGAGAGCTGGGAAACTTGGGCTGTAATGAAGACATATTGGGTGTCGCTTCTAGAACCACTGCAGATCATTCATAGTTACATTATTCGGCCTGCCCTCAAAGTTATCATTTCTCCAAGTTTAAAGGGGAGGCTCCAGAGCTATCAGAGCTCCACCAAATCTATATTCGGAGGATATAAGTTTTAGTGTTTTACCTGGTGCTTATAACTGTTGCAAATTGTAATCATTTAGCAACTTACCATGCCTTATGTTAACATACAAGTCGGACTGGATACTTGGATTTAAATTGAGGGTTTTTATGTACTCACCATTGAAAAAAAAAGATTGTACATCTGAGTTCTATCATGTTCTTGATTCCTGTTCAAAATTTTCAGAGTAAAAAGACACATTTGACAGGAAGAAGTATAAACTGCACAACAAAAACAGACAAGATGTTCTGCTGTTAGTGGTTTGGTTCACAACATTAACTACAAAACGAACATGACAAGAAAAATAGACCTTGAAAATAAACAGAAAGTTCTGACTTTAAAAAGAAGAAAAGAAACCAAGAAGGAGTTTGTAGGTAAAGAATGTGGATAGTCTCAGGACAGAGAAAAAAAACTTGGTCAAACATAACTCCCTCGCAGTGATCATTGCACTGATTGGGTGACAAAGATGAAAAAGGCCTTTTCAATATCTCAGACTAATGTTGTGCCTTTGCTCAGACCGGCTGTTGCCCCGGGTGCGTGTGAAATGCTTGGCGTGGACAAAGTAAACCGCGGCCGGTGCCCATGCTCCATTGTCCCCAAAGCCTCCTAAAGAGGTCTCTTCACAGGTCCAGCAAACACACTCTCCAGACTCTTGGCATATCTCTGAAGATCCTCCTTTTGTGTGAGGAAACACATTACTCTCTCAAGGAGAGGAACAGGGGAAACAAGGCAGCACTGCTGAAAAGGCTTAAGTATCTCACCCCCCACCCCAGACCGCCTCTTCTCCTTGCCGGATGATAATTGGGACCGAAACACTTTTTTTGGTCTGGGCCTAATTCAGTGAGTAAATTGCAACATGGGAAAAACATGAATGGGGCCCAAGCTGTGTGATGACTCAGCCTCAGAAACACTAAGAGTCGCTCTTTGTGGTCACCTACAAAAGGGAAATGTTCTGTTAATCAGCATTGTTATATAAGTGTGCTTTCCTTCAAAACTGTGTGATTGAACGCTCCCTCTGAAGAAAAATATTGATAGTCGGTGTGAACACTGCAAATATTTTACAAGCATAATGTTGGGAAAGTAAACTAAAGGAGCTCACAGTTGTAACATCTGTCTGTGAGGTCCATCCGTTCGTAAACAGAAAGTTATGAGAGTGTAGTGCGACAGCATTGATTGGTCATTTCTCACCGCCATTTAATTCTTTGCAGTTGGCATGGAAAACAACCCACAATGCTGACCTGACCAGCTTATACTGAATTGTTTCCCTCTGCTTGTATGAAAAAAAATGCAAAGCAGATTAAAATTCAGCAAGGAATGCAGAGCATGCCTCAGTGCAAGGATCAGCAACAGTCTGAACTATATGGATGTTTACTTCACTGACATACAGAGAAAGTAGGATAACTAATGGATGCTCAGCATAAAAAGAGATGTTACTTAACAAAACAGCCACACAAGTAGGTCGTATTGAGTCTGCAGCTAAAGTGCAGAATAAGTATAGTGGTGTCATTTCAACAAAGGTTTTTAATGTGTGTTAACTGTACTGTGCCATTATAAAAAGAGGCCAAATAAACATTATGCAGAGGGAATTGTGAATGAAACAGCCTCCCTACAGTAGCTCTACCTGTCTTAAAGCTTGGGCAGGTCTATCTTAAACCAGGAAATAGGTTGAAAATAAGAACAAGAATACACAAAAGTATTGCCTCAGGCAATCTCAGGTGATAATTTTCCAAATTGCTAGTCTCTACTTTCTACTGTCTCACTGTACAAGTTCAAATCCCTCCTCAGACTCAGACAGACAACTCTCTCATTACCGCTCTTTCCACGCAGATGATGGGAACAGGTAAACAGGGAGAAGTTCAGCAGTGAGCTGATTTCAAGTCAAAACTGAGGAGTAATATTACCAAAGTGATAGGTTATTTTACAGGCTGAAAAACAGTTTCAGAGCTACAGTACAACACTGAAATGCACATTTTCTCTTAGAATCAGTACAGGAGCACTTAAACTAGCAATAAAGAGTTCATACCTGCTCATAAAACTGTCTCACTTTAATACTGACGCCTCTTAAGGGCAAACAAAAACCAGACCATCAGCGAGAGGACGGCCAATCCTATATTTTTGGCACAGGCTTAGAATCAGATTAACAGATTAATGACACAGAGATGAGTCTGAACATTTTCAGTGTCAAAGTTTCCCAAGAGCTCCTGCTGCAGCCAAGAGGAAGGACAAGACTATTCTTTCAAAGTACTTCATAAACATTTGTAAGGCAGGGACAGCAAAGATACAAAAAGTTGAGGATGGAGTCAATTGGGGAAAAAAACTCAAATGGACATTTTCAGAGTTTTTCTCTTGGGACATCACTGTCATCAACATCAGTGTCACTTCTCCCTCCGTGACAAATCAAAATCAAGAAGGAGTGGGACTTCTGATATAAACTTTGTCAACAATAATGGTGAAGAGGAAACTCAGCTTACTTGCTTTTTAAGTAATTACCATTATCTGCGCTGTTTCTAAAGCCAGGACACAACTCCTTCTCCTAGTTTTTAAGCTTTCTTTGTAAAACTTCCTCGAATTGAAGCACATGTTAAGCATACTGAACAATTTTAAGAAGGCTTAATAGTCAGGGCAGAAGAAATGCTTTGAAACAACTTGTGTAACGTAGCAACAGTAGTGCTGGTGAGAACAGTTTGAAATTGAAGTCTGCCAACGCAGAAAATGCTGTCATTGGAAACAGGCCCTAAGGGAATCCGTATATAGAATAATGCATTGCTCAAAGTGTGTATGTGCAGTTTGTGAGAGTCAGTGTAGACAGTATTGAAGAACAACTGACCTGTAACATTGATGTCAAACATCATCACAAAGGCATATCAATAACTTGAGCTTTCTATTACACCAGTTTTGAAAAGTTTTACTAACATTATATCACAGTTATTAATCTTACATAGCCGAAAAGGATGTTTTACCCCATGGCTATCTATCATGTCAACAGCAGTGTTAGAGAATAAAAAGAAGTGTTCAGAAGTTTTGTCATTCTTTTATGCATTCAAACACAAATGTGAGACGACATTCTTACAGCACGAGACGTACTTCTTGGGTCCACAGGGGTGCAAGAATCACCACAAAATGACATTTTCCTACAGTCGCTTTGACTACACTTTATATTTTCTGTGTTTGTAACACTGATGTATTGATGTGCATGTTCAGAACACAGTGTTCCTGCTGCTCCAATGAAGGGTCATGGAAATGTGCTCTGCATTTCCTGGTGTATTCTGTATATTCAGCACCTACCCACGATGGCTTGCAAACCAGGGGACATAAAGGATGATAATCTCCTTGGAATTCCTCTGCATTTTCTTATAGAGACGAGGGGAGTGATGGACAGTGGGGTTGAAAGGTCAACGGGACCAGTTTGCTGAGGCCCATCTGTCGGCTCCTGCTCTGTTTACGCACCATCTCAGGAGTGAAAGGCGAGCGTCTCAAGAGCTATCCTGTTCTCATAACACCACAGAGCTTCATATTGGTGGAGGAGACACAAGGGGAGCTTGTGGTGGTCCAGCAGTGTTCCCCCCCCTCCCATTCATCATCTGCTCGTCTGACGAGACCTGTGGACAAAACCTAAAGACAGACAGAAAGGGCTTCGGCTGGAGAGGGTCTGCACTTTACAGATCCAGTTTGCAGCCTTGATGCTGCAGATTTCTGGACAGTTTCAGCAGATGAAGGCTGGGAAAACATAAAAGCTTAAGACTTTTCTCTGTTTAAGCTTATTTTAAGCAAAATCATGTCAAAACTGGGGTATTTATAGGACACTTTAAGTAACAGGATGACACATCTATAGAAACACATGACAGAGATAAAAATAGATAAAACAACAGACGGTAAACGTTTGACACAAACGCCAAGAAACAGCGTGTGTGTGCACGTCTGCAAATTTGCAATGTGCCCTTTTCAAAGGCACACGCTATAATTACAAATATCACCATCAAAATGGGATTTACACTGTAAAATATAATGTGGTTGTTACAATTAGAGAGCAAGTTTCCCATTAGCTTCATATCAGTGTGTTTATCAGTGTGTTTTTCTGTTTGTTTGGCACCTTATAAAAGTATCAACATGCATTCTCAGATTTAAAAAAAGCACATCTCATGCTTATGAAATGACACATTCAAGCCTCGAGGTCTGCCAGGTCTGAAGCACTCAAAGCAAGTGCTCCTTACCTGCCATTTTGACTCGACAGTGAGTCGTTTCATTCACAAAATCTGTTATTATACGTTTTAATAACACCATGCTGCTTGATGAGAGAAAGGATGGCTGACTGAGAATCAGATGGTGATATATACAAAATGAGATGGTTATCCCTGCCATTTGAAACTCTGATACTGTACTTAGACTGAATTTTGCCTTAACTTGTAAAAAATTACAGCCTTGGCTCTGTATTTAAGAGCTGACTACAGTCAGAAAGCAATACATGAACAGCCCATGACCACATTAAACAGCACTTTAATATTTGACTTCAAAGTTACAGAAAAATAGCACCAGGAGCAACTACTGCCTGCATAAACAGTAATTTCACACATCATTGTAGATATTAGTCAAAATCTACTTTTCAGTGGGTTTTTATTGAGTTCACCTTATGTAATGAGAAGTCTGGGTGATGAATGAGAAGGAAAAAGGGTTATTTTTCATAGTTGATTTGCAGAATACAGCTCGAATATACTGTTTATTTAAATGGAACATTTTTAGCTTAGCTTAGCATAAAAACTGGAAACAGAGAGGAATACAAAATTAACCTCTCAGTGCTAATAATGATCTTCCATTAAAAGTTAGTCTAATCAGTTAGTAACCAAATTGGACACTTATACAGAAGGTTATCGGCAAGATGACAATACCTGGAGTATGTCTGAAAAGAGAAATACTTTGAAAATGTCAAAGACAACAAAGAGGGAGCATTTGAAAAAGTAAAAGTCTAAGTGTTTTTGTTCCGTGACTTATTTCCAAAATGAGGTTTTATGTGAGCCACACCACAATTTTTAAATGTTATTCTTTAATATAAAAGAGGATGTAATTACCAAACAGCCCTGTGAGCTATCCTCATTACATTAATCACAGGAGATTAAGCCGAGGTAACATCAGTCAAACACAGTGGCATGAACCCTCAAAAAGGAAACCATGAGGCTAAATCTTTAGAGATAACCTCACTTTGCTTTAGAGGTGTGTGAACTAGGGAAATTCCTATTGTTGGCAGATGTACCAGCAGGCCTAGAAAGTCCTTTAGGCATCTTCAGTGCAAGTCCTGGCTACACGAGACACAGCCTGAGGAGCTCAGACAAAAATATTCAAACCCTCAACACAAAAAAAAATCATCACACAGGTGAGTGAAGAAACATAAATTGTCTTGTCAGCCCATGTAAAAAAGAAATCAGCATTATGTCACCTTCATTTTATGCCATTCAGTGAGTAGCTAGTATGAAATAATGATGTGACAAATGGGAACATCAAAGTTTGAGTGAAACATTAAGACTCACTTTGTGGAGGCAGACGTGAGCATGCTCAGACAAGCCCTCTTGAACATTTAATAAATCTCACATTGAAGGAGGAAAACCCTAAACAGATTGATTAACTGCTGACAGCTTTATGACAAAATTACTATTGTTGCACTCGGAGCACTCATCATTAGTTAAATCAATGCTAAGGCATGATCATTTAGACTGTACCGCACCTCTAGAGTCTATGTCAACCCTTCCATTTTGGGCCCAGTCTATCACCAGTCTGTAGCGGTACAACACACAGGCTCGACTAATAGCCTTTAGCAGTTATGACATTAGCTGTCATAAGACACCTTATAGCCTGTAGCTAGTACTTTATGTCTCAGCAAAGTTAAAAAGAAATTTGTGAAGAGCTTACAGTGTGTTTAAACTGCAACTTTAGAAAACTAAATGGGATGAACCTCCACAGAGGCCCAATTTGGCCAAAGTGGGACCAACACTTGCCATGACTTAATGCATAAACAGGGAAATTTAGCTAGTTTACTGACCCCAAGCTCACTAATGTGATTTGCTCTCCCCTAAATTCACTCTGTTCCTAGTTTCTGTCAAGCTTCTAAGGCCTCTAACACATCTTGATAACGGTGAACATTGCTCTTCTGTACATAAGCTGTTCAGCATTTCTAACTGCTCTTGCACTAATATTTCAGCTTCTCTAGCCCCTGGTTTTGCTGGGACCTCCTTCCCCGCCATGGCTGAACAAGGAATTATTTTAAAGAGACAATGCAGGAAAGCAGAGAGGAAGTTGAAAAAGGTCAAATTAAGTATTTCCCGTAATTGCTTTTGAATACCTTCTGTTCACGTACCAGAGTGAAGTCAAAAAAACATGGGATACTTACTTTTCACAGCTCATTGCTAATCACAGTCCTAATCCTAGAACCCTGTTATAATCTGTAAAATCTGTGATTGGTCCCCCACGTTCTCAGCCTGATGAGTCATCATCAGAGAGATGTGAACCATTTCTAAAATGTCTCATTAATAAACCTTCCTTGGCAGAAAACAAAGCAGTGAATTGTTCCTGAATGTGCAATTTCAGATTCTAAATCATCCACCTGCCTGTCAGATTGCTTACCTACCTGGTGTTTAAAAGCTGCATTTCAGACGATTGTTCTAGATATTTTCACTACAATTAACTGTGCTGTCATCTGGAGGTTTCCCCATCTATTTTAAACATGCCACAGTGTACCCCCTTCGAAATGAACACTCATTGATCCTTCTTTTCAAGTAATTTTAGACCTAATCTAATTCTCCTTGACCTCAGCTCAGCCTCCAATACAATGGACCAAATTATCCTAATCAGCCGTGCTAACTCTATCGAACATCTTTTTTTATAATGCTGGGAAATGCCTCCTCTTCCTGTGCTCCTCTCTCTTGTGGGGTTCCTCAGGGGTCTATTTTGGGTCTCCTCTTATTCACTGTTTACAAGCCTCCCCCCTGGGGCAAATCCAGCATAGTCATCATATAGACTTTCAGTGCTACGCAGATGAAACTCAGCTTGAACAAAATTAAAGATTAAAGTATTTTAAATTTTATTCAGCAGAAAAATGTACAATACACATCATATCATCCATCAACAGTTAGGTTAGCTCGACAACAGCATCTGTCTCTTTAGCTGCTGAATGCTTTGCTATTTTTACTCCTATGTAGCCTCTAACTGTGTGGTGCTGTGTAAGTAACTTGAAGTAGTTTTCAGTGTTCTTTCTCTACAAAGAGCTGCCTTTACAGCTTGAAAAAGGTTTGTTAATACAGAGGACCTCACTGAAATGTCACTGGAGCTGTACAGCCAAAAACTACCTTAAAGATGCTAAATGAGTTTGTCAAAAAAGTGAACTCTCCTCCTAACATGTTTGATAGTGCAGCTTTAAAAATGTCAAGTAATATAAAATAGTAGAAATGTCTGTGATCATTTCCCCTTTTGTTGAGGTATTTTTGTAGTCTTCCTGTGACATCTGATCACTAACACTTTAACAACTAGCCATAAGTTCATTGTGCTGTCATTTGTCTTGAACTTTGGCACATGTACCTCGAGGTATTACAGCAGTCTTCGATGCAAATGAAGGGGAAAAACACCCCAAACAATACCATCTTGTCTGAGGGAAATGATTAGGCTAAATCACATTTGTTTGGGTAAAGCAGCTTAGAGCAAGAAGCATGCAACCCCAACGAAATAACACGGCGACTGGTGAGGAGCTTAAGAAATACCAAAAGTCTGACAAAACAACAAACAGTCGGGGCTAATGGCCTCATTCAGCCTGTGCTTAGGTCCATGATTCTTGTAATTCATACATGTCAGTATTAAGCTATGGTTTTATGTTTTTACAGAGTTTATGGACTCTTATTACACCTCAAGCTTTTACCTCTTTTACTCACTGTTTTCAGGTCAAAGGTAAACAAAATAAAACAAAAGTTGTAGATTATTTTTACTCTCAGAAACCCACTGAGGTTATTAGCTCACAGCTTTGTTTGCCTAGAATAAGCTGACTAAATATTTGGCAGCATAAATCATCCCTTACCTTTACAGTTCTGCTGCCACTGACAGACGTCTTATTGCTTGCCATTTCTTAGTTTTGACTACTTGTTGTAAGTGCTCACTTCAACTTTGAATCTCACTCGACACATATTGCTGTCAAGATGGAGCAATCTAATATGCCCTTAGTCTCAGGTCAGCCCGTTTTGTCTTCAGCGATAGCCTCACAGCAGCAATGCTGCAGCAGGTAGTAACTTCATCTCACTCACATCATCCTTCAGGAAAGGTGTGTCTGTTTACAAAACCTCAGCGAACGCGACACTTACCATGTCGGCAGGTACAAAGCCCCGGTCGAGTGATCTGGGCCCGGCAGTGAAAGATGAAAGCCCAGACTGGGACTTGTGTGCTGAAGCATGTGTCTGGATGATGCTCTCATCGGCCTGCAGACGGACAGGTGGAGGAAAAGACGAGGACAGGAGGAGGACGGGGGGTTAAGCCTCGGCCAAGGTTGGGCTAACCTCATTCACATTTGATACACTTTGATATGTGCACTCCACCTGAGCCCAGGCTGTGAGTGTGAGGGGCGATGAGCAGGGACTTGTCAGGCGCTTTATGGGATGCACCGTTTGTTTATTAATCACTAGGTTCTGTGATGTGTCTCTCATCACCCCAACAGGTATAATTAAGCTTTAAAGGGCATGGGAGGCTTGATGTGTCTGCAATTCATTTTGTTTTATCTCCTTGTTCCGTTTGAAGTCCCTGCTGCGTGGGTAAGGTGTGAGTGTGTGCGTGTGTGTGCATGTACAGTAGGCGAGTGCGTGTAAATCTCTGTATGGTCAGAGAGCTTCTTAATAAAGAATTGCTCTGTGGTTCCCATGTTGCATGACCTTTAAAATGTCTGCTTACACGCCAGCTTGTTTAGCCTGACACTTTTTGTTTAGCGTCTGCAGATTCAGTTGATTTGAGGAGTGACAGTTCAAAGGTTGTCAGCTTCTGATGGCCAGGTATTGTGCTGCTTGTATGGCATCTTGGGTTCCCAGCAGGCAGCTGCGGCAGCCTGTTTTTCAGCACAAGTATGTGACAGATGTTGGGAGGGGAAGTCAACACAAAAATCGTCTCACGATGACTGACGTAGCGCTATTGACCCGATCAAAAGGTCAAGCGAATTGGAATCAGAGATTTGTTTGAATTTCATGACTTCTTCTCCACTGAAATTGATTTGAGGTGTCAAATGAGATATGTTGAGGAAGACTTCACATAAGAATGTAAACAATGCCACACTGCACTTTACTTGCCTTAATCATCCATTCAAGCTTTTATCCTGAAAGACAGATTCCTTACATTTACCTTAAAATCATAAAGCAGCAGCTATGAAGAGCTCTTTTCCCACTTAAAAAACGTCAAAGACATGTTATGTCTGAAACATCCTTTTTGATACGCTGAAATGAACTATAAAACCCCTTTCCTACCTGAAAGTAGGCCAAACAATTGTCCGTGATGTGCTTCTTTTTGATTCTGCTCCATGTGATCTCTGTCAGGAGCAGGCAAAGGTGTGAAAAGATGAGAAGCTCACCTGTTTACATTGGCAGGCAGCAGAGTCTGAGCAGGCAAAGAGCCAGTAGCCTGTCACTTCTGCCGCTGGATCCCCTCACATGTGAGCAGATCGATGCAGCTCATGCAGAAATGTCACCTGGCACCACACTTAACATGACGAGCGCGGGTCAGGGGAATGCTTCAGGATCAGTCCAGTCCAAGGAGCTTATGTAAATTCAAGGCTGTAAACCCCTGATACATATTGCATCAATCTCAAAGACCTCCTCAGATAGATTGAAACTGACAGAATCTCACAGGGATTTTTCCATGTCTCTATGTGCATTAGCTTTCTTCTTTAACTCAAACCTTAATGGTTCCAATTTCTAACATTCCTCTCTTCTCCCAGTTTACAACCTGTCACTCAAAGTTTTGTGCGCTCACCTGGATGCATCATGGGAATTGGTGTTAAGTGCTGTCAATCCAACATCAAAACAGCAAGCATCCAAGTAAAAAAAAATCCCTGTGCTACAGGAAAAAGTCTGAAATTTACTGCAAGTGGTGATGATAAGTAAATACATGGTTAATAAAGACACTATCTTCTAAATCTGGAATAAAAGCAGCTGTACTTCCTTTCAAACTGTGTCATTACACCCAGCATAGATAAATAATCATTCGTCAGATGATCAGACGAATGGATCCGATGAGCCTGACAATGGAAACAAAAACATCTGCAGCAGCACCTTTGGCACATTGAGGAACATGTAAATAAGAGTTGCTACTTTATCTTTCATCGCTCACTAAAATTACAACAAGAAACCAAGAGACTCTCTGCTTGTTTGGCAGAACCTCAGCGTGCTTTGAAGTGTGCGAGTGATGGTGAATGACTGTTCCTCTGAATGGTGAAGCAACATGTGTCATGTAGACAGCGGAGGAGTGGTGTTTTTTTAATGATTCACTTTGCTTTTTGATGATCAAATTGTTTTGGATCGTTGTATTTCACCAGATGTTTGACACTTGGAATGGGACATGAGCCACGCCAGAATACATGTTGTAAGGTGTCAATGCACTGTACATGCAATCAATCAATTTATTTTTTTATAGGACCAAATTCATTCAAGTTATTTCATGACAGAGAAGGTCTGGACTTTCAGAGACTCAACGCTAGCCTTGAGTTAGAAGTTGAACGACGGGGTGGGAGACAAAAGATGAGCATTAGGAGATAGGATCTGACCTCAAAAGCACTCTGGAGTGTAATATTTACAACACGATGGCGAGCAAAGCAACAGAGACTTACTCTATGTTGACAGTATTTACATGTTGCTCTTCTGGGATCACACCACAGACTGTTTATCAAAATGAATGCCATAAATGTTCACTGACTGTGAAGACAAAAAATATAGAGCTCCCCCTGCTGACTGACAGCAGTATAGGTCATAAACCCTTCTTCCTTTTCAAAATCCTACAATTAGTCCATGAAGCACTCAATGGTTCAGCTCCCTAGTACATCTCTGACTTGCTCACAGTGTATAACCAGACCAGGACCCTTAGGTCAGCAGATGGAAGTCTTTTAAATGTACCCAGGGTCAAATCTAGGTCCAGTTAAGGGGCCTTTAGTTGCTGTGGTCCATCTTTTTGGAACAAACTGCCTGCTGACCTCAGGTCCATCACAACTGTCTCCACTTTTAAAAAAAGACTGAAAACACATTTATTTTCTCAAGCGTATGAATGATATGATGACTGTTGGGACTGGATGCATGTGCAGCAACAATTGCTGTTTGTTTGATTGCTGTGTCTGATGTATGTTGGGTGTATCTGTTGTTTTCTGTTTTTATTTATTCTATTTGGAAAATGTCTTTATGTTTTTAATTCCCCATGTAAAGCACATTGACCCTAGTTCTTATGTGAGTAGTTATATATTTAATGCTTTGTGTAATGGATGTATGCAGGAAAATGAGTGTTGATTACTGATTGAAGAGGTGAGGATTAATGTATATGTATGTGTTTAAATGTTAAGAGTATAAATGAATGCATTCACCTGGAAAGATGGAGGACAGAAACATTTCAGGACTGGTGGTTCTCCCTATGCATACGCATATAAAAGACTGGAAAAGGATGCAATTACCGAAGTGTTGTTAAATTTGTATTGTTACCTTTTCCAAATAAAAATACAATTAAAAAACATGGATTCTGTCATTAGAGTTAGTTCTTATCATGCTGATTTATGTCCAAGGGCACATTTTTCTGAGAAGCATAGTTTTATATTTGATTTTAAAAATATGTTTGAAGACCCAAGAAACAGGATCTATGAACCTTCTCTGACCTTATAAAGTTGGTTAAAAGCATTGTTCATGGAAATATTTTTCACATTTCTTCCTGTAGTTTTCTGAACTAGGCGTAAGTTATGTGCTTCGTCAGGCCAAATATGGCTTCTCCTACTATCTCCCCACCCTGCATCACCTGAACATGGACTCATCCGCTGCTGTACATGTAGGGTAAGAAAAGGAGACAGCGGGGTCCTGTGCAGACGCGGAAAGTCCCCAATTATGTGGTAATTCTAGAGAGTGGTTGTGATATTTACTCTTATTGCCCAAAGAACTTGGCATTTATGAGACTCACCACAAACACATTCCCCACGGCACAGGCAAACTTCAGGCTCTTTGCTCTCCTTCAGTCAGATGAAATGGCGGCTGGTGCTGATTTATGGTGGAGTTTGGAAGGAAGTCTCTGCAGCCCTTGCTTATTTAATTCAGGTGCTCCTGTAAAATATTAAATATGTTAATTAGGTTTATAGCAGCTCCTTTAAGAGGAAGCTGATTAATGTGCTTTTCTTTGCCACACTCCTCTGTTTTCAGTCTAAGGATTGTGATTTTTAATGTGCTGATCTTACAAATTTAATTAAAAGGTGTTCACCCGAAGGATGTGGAAATTATCACACACAAATCTGATATCAAGTTTTCAATTATGCATCTTTTATTTTTACAAAATCACTGCCATACATTGTGTCTGAAACACCTTACAAAGGTCAAGCTGCTGCACTTTGCGCTTAAAAGGTATGAATTGACTCGACTGGAAGTGCATTGTATGTAATCAGCATGGAGTCAAAATGTAAGGATGAAAGGAAATGTGTAGAAGTTGCAATGCCTCTCAGACACAGCGGGGGTGGCTGGATTTTCAGTCCTCACAGGCAACAATTTATGGCCATTATGGTCTATTTCTAGCTATAGTGATGGATTTTGCTCAATTATTGTCCATTATGGTGAAAGATGGCCGCACCATAGTGCTAGAAATATTGGTTTCCAATGCAGAGACATTACAGTGAATTCAAAAAGCATGTCAGCTAAACTGAAAGTAACCTCAACTCAGATTCTCTCATTCAGCAACACATAAATGATGAGTTATTGACAATGATTTTAAACCTTTTTCAGTCTGACTTTGTTGCTTATATTACTGTCATGAGCATGGGAACTTTCAGTCCACTGACATTTTCAAAGCCTTCTTGTTCTTTTTAAAAAAAAAAAAGACATTTGAGGAAAATGTGTCCCTTACTTCCACAGGGAAAACCTTCAGACCCTTCATATTGCTCTAATTACCTTTAACCCTCCTGTTATGTTGCGGGTCAAATTGACCCGATTTAAAGTCTATTTTAGGCAATATATGGCTTCCAAACCAGCTAAATGCAGCATAAAAACATGGGCAGCATGTGACAGAAGCGGTGTCGTTATAATTTATCAACATCACTTCATTAAAAAAAATATTTTTTTTAAATAAAATAAACAAAAAAATCTATGTCATGTAAAACTATTGTATTTTTATTCAGGGCTTTCCAATATACATTAAAAAAAGTTTTAACATTAATTTAAATGAAAATCGAGTGAGTTATCCTCATTGAACCATGATCTGTGAGAATTAAAGAACATCAATGGACTAAATATTGATTTAAATGGTTAGTAATGGAGTTAAAAATTAGACACTTTTGGATAACTGAAAATGCCCCGGGTCAAATTGACCCAGGAACATTAATGCTGTTCCAGAGAAACGAACATAACAGGAGGGTTAAACTCAGGGTTGCAAAGGCTAACTAGTCAACTATCGTGGCATGACACAATGAAAGACAAAAATAAAGCTAACCACATTTTTATGTTAAAGAATAAGGCAGACAGTTAAAGAAAGAAAACAAATGTATGTTAGCATAAACTGTTTCATCACTGTAAAACTGTATGGAAGCAAACATTAGCAAAACAGTTGGAATAGCCTCAATAAATGACGTACAAGATTAACATTAGACTTTTGCACATCATGCTAGCTCTGTACTGCAAAATAGTGAATTCAATGTTTTTGACTTCTTCTTGACATCAACTGGAAGCGTCAAAAAGTTTCTTGATATCTTATAACTGATGGAGCTGGCGTTAACATAGCCAGTTTAACTAGCTAAGGACATACTTTTTTTTTTTTTTAAAGCTGTGGTTGGTAGTCAGATTTAGATACACTTTTTGTTATACTGGTTAAAAGGATCTTTATGTTCCGATGGCAATCAATACATAATGTGTTCCTTAAAAAGAGGGGAAAAAAGCTATCTACAGCCGGATCAAACCTGGGAAAACACCAACCAATTCCAGCCATCAGGAGCCAAATTATGAAACCAATCAAATCCTGTCCTGCCGTTCTGCCCGCCTCCTGCCCGCACATGAAAACTGTAGTTACTGATAATAACCATGTTTCCTGCTTTTCCTGCAGGAGAGTCTGAAAGTCTGGAACCAAGGACCTGTTGTTTCATAAATTAAAATGTCTTTGAATTGTTAAATCTGCTCTTATCTCATTAGCTGCTGTTTTGTACAAACTCACTGATTGTTAAATTGGGGTCAGAATCAGATTTATTACTAAGACGGTTTATTCATGCCAAGTATGTTATAATTAAAAATAATCTATGTACAATTTCCCTTCAATGATGCTGACCACGAAATCCAAAAGGCAAATCTTTCTCTGCCATTCCCCTGCCTTCAAAATATTGATGTCTGAATAATGGAGAAGAATTGGGAAATAGGGGGCTGCCATCATTCCTGGCATGGTGATGCTGCAGTGGCTGTCGTCTCGCCAGGGCTCAGGCTGGCAGTCAGCACAAACTGAGGGTAATTGAGAAGGAGGAGTCCCAGCCAGTTGCACAGGGGGGCCTCTGAATGCCACCGTAGCCCCCAGCTGGCATTAATCAAAATGCCCGATCAATAACTTCTCAAGTGCTAATAAGCACTGGCACATTTTGTGATATGTGAGCCCCTTCATCATTTCAACTACCCGGAGATTTATAGGAAATCCATTGTTAGGTCCAAAGTATGAGGTAATGTAGCACTTAGTAAATGAAGTAAAACCAAAAGCCTGAGGTGATTTGTATTTCATTTACAAAGGACATGTCTAATCATTGGGAGCTCCATCTCTCTGAAAAGTAACCAAACGGCTGTAATGATGCCTCTGTTCTTTTATAGCTTACTTACTCAGCAATGATGCGAAAGATAGTGATGTCTTCACCATCCTCCCTTCCCGACTGGTCCACTTCCAGATAGTCATGGGGGACTCCTACCCACTGTGGAGTGATTAAAGTCATGTTAGGGAGGCATTATGGGTCAAGTCATAAAATAATTTGATTTCTGTCCCCCTCCACTGTCTCCTATCAAAGTGATTGGTCTCCAGGTCATCTCACCGGCTGACATAATTGTTAATTAACCATTATGGGCTGCCCTCTCTCATCTATATCTCACTGCAATTACTCATTTGACAACAATGCGATATATCACAGTGCATTATGTACAGACACTGAGCTGTTTTATGAGTATCAACTGCCTCACTATCATTAAAGTGTTGCACATTTACATGTGTCAGATGCTTTATTTACTGAATAAACGTTTTCACTTCTTTTTGTTTGCACATCATGTGTTCTACAGGTGCCTGAGATGAATCCCTGTAGTTCAGATTTCCTTTTTAACCTGTTTTTGATGCAAATTTTCAATGTAGTTCTAACACATACAGCTTTTTTCCCCCTTCTTTTTCTTAACCTTTAAGTCATCAGCTCTTTACATGTCAAGGATAGTTGTCTTTTCAAAAATACCACAGATCAGGTAAAGAGGTCCAGGGGGAAGAAAGTTAAATAAAAAGCTCTTTAAAATGGTATTCATGAAGAAAAAGACAAACAATGTACCTGTTGAAAATAAAAGCGCACACTGAAATCCATTCTGATGACAGTTGAGAATGCAGGCTTTACCCGGGACTTGAGCCCCATCTTTGCCATATCTTTTAAGCGTGATTATTTACTTAAAACAACAAACCCAAAGCCCCAAGTCTGGCGTTATGGACGACAGTCTTTGATTGAGCCCTAAGCTTGAATTCTTAGCTAATAAATTGTTCCACGCCTTTGTCTAGGGCATTAACAGCAGTGGTCTGCGTTTTTCTTGCCCTAATCTCAAGAATGCAGCAGCCTCTTGAGAAGCTCAGGGGTTTCCTCCTCCGCAGAGCCGAGTCTTCACTTTGTTTTCTTAGATTGACAGGCCTCACCGTTAGCCTGCTCTTCGGCCATCTGTTTTCACCAATTCTGACTGAACACATCAAAGTCAATCAAGGCTGCAAAGCATTTTAAAAGTCACACACCCCTTACCGTGTGTGAGAAATAAAGCAAACTTTTCATCAGGCTAACAAAAAGAGACAGTTTGGACGGTGTGTTTGTGTGTATGGTTTTCCATGTGAAGATGACCTGGGAGGGATCCCTGAGCTCACAGCACAGGTATGAGCAGCTTAGCTTTGTTCAGTGCCTACTCTGACGACAGCTCAGTGAGTCACCTAGACACAGAGATTTACCTCCTTTGGTCGGGTTCCAGCTATTCACTGACAACTCCCTGACAATAAAATAATCATTAGTGAGATTGAGACACAGCACACGGTTCTCAAGTAGCAGAAGTGTCTATGCGTGGTGTTAGGAGGGGATAGAGATAAAGAACTTTGTGAAATCAAAACCATCAGCAGAAAGTTTCATTTGAAAAAATAGCACTGCAGTTTAGAAACCAACATTACAATGAAAAGGATCACTGTGCATCAGAATGTTAATTATTATTATTGATGCATTTATGCGTGAGTAGTAGTTTAATTAGTTTTGGATTATTTATTTTTTTAATCTTTTATAAAAATCCATATTTTAGTGTACATTTTTTCAACAAAAAAGTTTAGAAAACACTATAAACTATGTTGGTTAAAAAAAATAGTAAGTGAGTAAAGTAAAAACATATCTCAATCTTCTTTATTAGGTTTTTCTGCTTTATACATCAATCAAAAAGTGCATGTTACCCAGTTTTATATTTTTACAGACAAACAAGTACACAACGTACAATTACAACCACTAGAGTCCAATCCAATGTGTTTTGAAATAAGTTCTCTTAAAAATAAGAAAACTGGGGGTACTGGTGGCTACAGTCCTCATCAGAGGGGTCGCCGGTTCGATTCCTGGCCGGTCGACCATCTCCTGAATGTCTTCCCTTCTCTCTACTCCCCACATTTCCTGTTTCTCTTCAGCTGTCCTATAAAATAAAGGCAAAAAGGCAAAAAATATAACTTTAAAAAATAATAAATAAGAAAACTGGAAGGACTCATGAATTAGAGAGAAGATATGACACATACAATAAAAAAATAAATTAAAATTAAATGAAATAAAATAAAATAAAAAATAAATAAAAATAAAATACAATAAAAACTATTTCTAACAAACAAAATCTTGAAATTATTTTTTAAAACTTGGCCTATGAAACATATATTACATCAGTCCTCAAGAGAGGGAATAGAATTTACAAAGTTCAAATGTGATTTTATTTATGAGTTATAAAATACAATAGATATTAACAAAGCAAACGTTATAACGCATTGAGGTTTCAAAATGCGCTTGTAAGTTTTTATGAATACAACATAAAGATAAGAAACACATCACACATCTGAATTTATGTCTTTCCCAACTTAAGGACCAACAACCAATCAGAAAAGGCAGAGCTCCCAGCTCAGCCAATCAGAGGCTGCGATGAAGCTCCGTTTTGAGAGGAGGAGGTTCCTACAGTGGTTGCCCGGTAACCAGTCAAACAATGTTGACAGGATGGCAGTGCGGAAGGTTTGGATTTTAGTTTGTTATAAGTCGTTAGAATCTCTCATTATAAGATATTTTAGCCTGTAGCCTTCCTTGAATCGAACTTAATGTCTGTGTCGTTATTTGGACGGAGTTCAATTGTCCTGTTGCTTGTTTTGCACCTGCTAGAATAAAGCCTAATTAACCACATACAGAACACCTGAGTGAATTTGTCTCTGCTCGGCTCAATCCAAACTCTATATTTGAGAAATTTTCAGCCAGACTTCCCAGTTTTTATGGATACCATAAGATAGGTTGTTTCATAGCTTTTTGTGCAATTTATGGACACACTCCATCAATGAATTACCCAATATTTAATTTGTCCTTACAGGGATTTATATCTGTACTTTTGGCATTATTACAGCAGAATAGGTTTTAGAATTCCCATTTACTACTTTCGAGGAAAAAGTGAACACAAATAATTAATTTCCAACTCTGTCAGGATTATTTTAAGGTTTTTCTTTATCAATGTATTGGTTGTAATGATTTACATCTATATCACATTTTCAGGGCTTGCCATCCAAAGGTAGCAACAGGCTGGCGGTCACCTCAGCTGCCTTTCAAGACCACATCACACGCACCTTTTTGCACCCAGACTTCACACTTACTGACCCTTTGCTGAGAAGCAAAAGGAAAGCACCCAGAAATCCACGAGCAAGGGTAACATCTGACGGGGGTCTGCAGAGGCAGGTTCAACAAGAGAGGGGAGAGGAGGAATATGTGCTTGATTCTTCTCCACCTCCTTTAACTTTAGGTAAAACAAACACTCTGGAAGTCTTTTTATGTGTCTAATGAAAATATTAAAGGGTTTTCTTATTTTTTTTGTAGCTCAGAAATTGGGTTTGGTGGCCTCCCCTGCAGGAAGACTGACAGAGGATGAATGGATGCAGGTCAAGGCGAGGTCTGTTCAGCAGGGGCAATCAGCTCAGCCCTGTGCGATATGCAGGGAGGAGTTTCACCTTCAGCCTCAGGTATTTCCCCAACACAGTTTAGCTACTGTTAAGAGCCTGTGCGAGAACTCTTTCTTTCCTTTTTCACATTTCCAGTGTCCTGTCTGTCCTCAGGCAAACCTGTGTTACCGTATGGGTACACACTCAAAGCCCCCCTACATCACACCTCCCCCCTGCAGTTCCTGTATGTTCAAATCTGTGTAGACAACTGTACAAATTTACCCATACTGCCTTGGAACTCAACTGTGACGTGATGATGTAGCAATCAGTGTGTTACTGTGAGGGTCATTCAGTCTTTTACACCTTTCCGATCCCCTTTTAAGATGCCAATCTCCTCAAGAATGCGGGACTAGAATAGGCGGCCTCACAAAGCACAGTTGCCATAGATGCACGTGTAAATATTAGTTTGACTCAGGGAGGAAAAAAAAGTTAATTAGAGCCTGCTAACAAGGGAAAGTGACAAGAGGGAATCTTTGTTGATTTGGCATTTTCCTGCAAGCCTTCATATTGTAACAATGCATTTGTGTGCTGCTGTCTTGTTGCATTCAAGCAATAATATGACAATTAAAAATGCTTAAAGCAGCAGCTGCACTCAAGCAGAAGTATTCCCTCTTGTGATTTTAATACTAACTGCAAATTTACTATAATCAGACGAGACTAATGCCTTCTTTTATTCTATTAAATTTGTTTTCGATTTTTCAATTTTATGCCCCTCCATAAACTGGAGCTTGTAGCATTGTGAAATTTCTTGGTTCTCTAATGGCTTGTTGAGCTCCTGGAAATTGTACACTGCAGGGGGTCCTTTCACTGGTGATGGAGTGTGTTGGTCAGGCCAAAAACAATGGGAAATCAATATCCCCCCTGCCCTCCAGAGATCTGAGTAAACTGGTTTGTGTGCCAAGCCCCATAGCTGTGGCTGGTTTCTTTCAGACGATAAAAGTGTCCCTCTCACAGGTAGAGGAGACTATAGTCCAGGTCCCAGCCGGCCCACTGGGGGTCATGCTGACTCTCTCTATCCTCTGAGCAAATAACACTTAAAGGCAGATACACACATTCACATATGTGCATGAATACACACAGACTTAGCATTTCTTAAGGCTCATGTACACACACCACATGCATGAAGGAGAGCACTTTAAAGCAAACCTGAAAGCCAATACACATTCAGGAGACATAGCAACCCATACAGTCAACCTGTGAACCGGAGATAGGATTAGATTCTTGTTCTTGTTTCATCTTATGATTGATACAATCTTTATAACTCATGTCTCTGTGTTTTCTTTTTAGGTATTGCTTTCCTGTTCTCATGTTTTCCACCAAACCTGTTTGCAGGCTTTTGAGAGGTTTTCTGGGAGGAAGTGCTGTCCTATGTGCAGAAAGGAGCAGTATGAAACCAGGGTGATCCACGATGCAGCTCAACTCTTTAGACACCAGTGTGCCACCAGGTATATACTTTAAAGCAAACATTTTGAAAACATAAGAGACCACTTTAAAAATAGATATAGACATTACCATTTACAATATTTCATAATAAGAATTCACCTCAAATCTCACCACATGACTTAATGAACAGCCTCTTATCTAAAAAAAAGATTGTTATTCAAAGTTTTAGTCCCCTGTGTTAGTCAATCAGTATAATCAGCATTCAGACTGAATCAAAGATAGAGTGGATGAACTGCCTTAAACAATGCAGTACAATGTAGCACATTTGAATGCAAATATAAAAGAAATGAAGGCATTATCAGATATGTTACAATGTTACAATGTCATTTAGCAGACGCTTTTATCCAACATACGAGAACAAGAACAACACAAGCAAAGATCTAGACAAGAGGAAACAAGATCAGTGAGAGTAACAAAGTGCTTCAAGTCCATTTGGATGCAGGTACTGCCAAGCAGTGTAAAGGCGATGCACAAAAGTAAATAAGGAATTTTTGATTTATTTTTTTGTAAAATAAACAGCTACAATGAAGCAACAAAACAATTTAAGACCTTCCATTATCATCAACAATTAACTTGTCATCACCACAATAATTACCAAAGTACCAAGTGCTGGGTCACTCAAGAGCTGAACACAGATTCCCAGAGTAGAGCAGGACAGTGCGAGTCAACTGTAGCTGGAAGACACGATCTGCCGCTGGGGACAACGGTGCAGAATAGTCTAGCTAAGTGCATTGTGTTTCCTAAACACTATGCACTATGATATCTTATGATGCAGCGGGGTATATATTTTTTTTGTCACTGAATTTCTTGGTGTTTTTACATGACTTGTCTTTATTTTCTGTTGTGATTAGCGAAGATTTGAACAACATGAAGTACAACTTGCTGTTCTAGTTTGAAAGAGGTTTTAAAATGGAAGTAGATGATGTTATTTATAATACATAAAGTTAGCCCCACAAAGAAGAATAGTTTTCCACAAACATCTCTACAAAGCTTGAATTTTTGTGCATTTTTCTAATATATAAACTCTTGTAAACTGTTTTCAGAGCACAATCTGATCATTTTATAGTTGATCTTTTAAATGTATTGACTGTGCCTGCATTTGTTTGTATGCCTAGAATTCAAGCAAGCTGGCGAGGCTATGCGACTCGAAAAAAGTACCAAAATTTGAGGAAAACAATCTGTCCCGAAGACAAGCGACTCAGACGCAAATTCTTTGAAGCAAAGGTGAGTGTGGACCTGAAATCTACATGGATACATTGTATTGGTAATCATGCTTCTTTAGATTGTCTTCTCAGGGTTGAGACCTGAGTCTCAGGGACTCAGTGACCCTACTGCTAACCTATGTACAAAGACACACACACTAACACACACCTCCACCTGCTCTCACCCTCTCAGGCTCCTTTGATGCTTTGTGAATTGCGCTCTGTTTGTCCAATAATGTTAAGAGCGTTTTGTGTTTTAGTCAAACAGTCTGGACCTTTCAGGGTCAACACAAAAGCATGATTTGAGTCTGGTATTCCTTCATCTATCTAAATGTCTGGTGTGGTGTGTGAGTTGTTCTGTTACTGGGTATGATAGGTGAGGGTGAAGAGGTGAGGTTGACCAGGTTGTCATGTAAGGCTTTGTCCTCTTTACCCATTTCAAAGCCATAAATCATGCAACGACTGGACTTGACGTAGGGATTATTTCCAAGTGGCCTTGAGTTGTTTGACTCTGAGGCTGTGTTGCCTTCATGGTGGCTCACAGGAAAAGGGAACATTGCCACCTAGTGAACCTCCCCCAACCAAAGCCTTGGGTGACCAAAGACAAGACTGGTCACCATGTCTTTTAACCAAACATCAGGTTTTTGACAAATCAGTCCCTGAATTCATCTATTAACCCTGCTTTAAAGTACAAAGCTCAAACACGCATGTGCTGTATCTTTGGTGTCGTTAAGAACAGGCCCTATTTGTCTCCGTGTGGATAGCTGTAATCATGCAGAGTGCTCCCGCACTGCAGAGGCTGATTAAGCAAAAGTGACACACGCGTGATGGCCACGCTTTTAATGTTTTCAAGGGTCGGAGCATCATACCCATCCCCCTGTCACTGTCCATCATCAGGCCTATAAACACAGCCTCAACATGTCACGTAAACAAAGACACAGCATTTACCCGGCCAATTAAGTGTGTTCTAACACATTAGGCCATGTCCGGGTTCACATGCTGCGGATGGAGTCATACACGCCGTCACTCACTTTACATTCAGACTGTGTGATTCAGTGGTTGTGGGTGGTCATGAGATTGTCTCATGTCTTTTGTCACGCCAAGGATGATCTTCAAGAGCTTTGAGCTGTGCAACACAGCGCTGACAGGTCTGATGGACTTGATTTTCAAGGGGAAGACTTATTTGCTTAGCTGACTGTAATGCAAACAGGCATGTTAGAGCTGGGCTGGAACCTGTGTGAGACAGGGAAACCTATTCTTTCAGTTTTTCCTTGTAAGAGCAGGAGGGCAATAAGGCATCTTTGTATCACCAGGACACAGGTGTTCCCTGGGAAAAAAAACTCCAACATATCAGTCTGTTCAGAAATCTTATCAGCTGATCCTGCTGCCCAGCTTTCAATTTTTACTTACTTTGGACATACGACCCTGAGTCAACACATTAAGGGTGACACTACCAACACATAGATGGATTGCTGTGAGATAACACTGCTGTGCTCCTCCACCTCCTTCCCCCCCTTTGTGCCTTCTCCCCTCCACATCTCCTGTGGAGCAAAGGCAAAGTTCAGGAGAGGCTGCTCTGTTTGCCTTGACTGTCGAAAAGTCCGCCAGCCTCATAAAACCCTCCATCCCAATGGTCAACAGTTGTTTAATTAGTGATAAAAGCCCTGCTGTAAAGCAATTCTGATGCCACTGTGACAGGCTGAAGGATGGGGTCTGTGTTTGTGTGTGTGTGTGTGTGTGGGTGGGAGGGTTGAGGTGAGTCACAGATGGAGAAAACATGTACATGTGTGCGAGCAGGTGTAACTGAGTTACATGTGTGAGTAACCAAATTACTTTTGTTACAGATACAGTGCAACAGTCACTGATAACTCTGAATATGTATCATTGATTAAGTTATGGATTTTTTTCACTCCAAAGTTTCAGCTTTACAATGATCAAAATGTTTCTGTTTGTCTCTGTTTAACTGAATATTTGAGGTTTAGGTCTGTGATTCAGAAAATAAAAGAGACATGTAGATGTCATCTTGGGCTTTTGGGCACTGTGAAGAGTCACTTTTTTGGCATTCAAAAATCAATGAATTGAAAAAGATCAGCAGATGAATCCATGAGCTGCAGTCTTAATACAGTTTTATGTTATTACGTACTCTTACAGCCTTTGAACTATTTTTTTTTTTTTTTTTTTAAGTTATAATTTTTGGGCTTTTAGCCTTTATTAAACAGGACAGCTGAAGAGAGACAGGAAATGTGGGGGTTAGAGAGGGGGGAACACATGCAGGAAATGGTCGTCCGGTCGGGAATCGAACCAGCAAACCCTGCGACGAGGACTGTAGCCTCTGTATGTGGGGCACTTAGACCGCTAGGCCACCAGCGCCTGAGCCTTTGAACTATCACACAGACTTTTTTAAAGATCACTTTTTGGTCTGTACCTTCTGAGCTTTCACACAAACGTTCTTCAACAGTGGATGCAGTTTTGCTCAGTTGTCATGGCAATGGTTCAGTTGTCATCATTGAGAGTAATGATGATGTTACAAGCTGAAATTTCTGTTGATTGGTCAACTTCACAGTGCTGTTGAAACCTATATCTATAAATAGCCCATTGTCTAATGAATATGTTTTTGATATAAACATGCATATGAAGGCATTTATTGTTGCCTAGCAACAGCTTCTGTGATGGGAGAAGACAGACAAGGAGGACAGACACTGGAAGTCTTTGAAATCTGTCAAATTAAGAATGAAAAGGGTGACTGAGTGCCTCCACAAAGTGAAGACACCTCATTAATAATTCACATCGTAGAAACTGGACTGGATGAAGACTTAGCAAAGTTCAATTTTGACCAAACTCCAAAAGTAAAATGTTTTCTTCATCTCTTAACTAATTGGATTTGTTATAATATATTGATTTAGTTTATAGTTTTCTGTATTTTTTTCTCGAAACATGATTGTCTTAGTGAGGAAACAATGAACCTTTAATTAATTGCTCACATTGGGTTGAAATCTGGACCAGCACTGCAATCATCTATAACTTCCCAGACAGAAAATGTGTCAGAGATGCCTGTATTTCCATGTTTCCCATCACTTTTTACTGGTTTCCATTAATTCTCCATGTTAGCGGGAGACGTGACTGTATTGATCTGGCTGTTTAACAACTACACCCTGTCAGCGTGCCTCAGCCATTACAATACACACACACACAATTAGCCTTCGCTGAAAACACGACTCTATTGTGTATCTGAAAGACACATGCCTCCTTTGTGCCACTAAAATGGTTTTTCTAATTAGTTGCAGGAGTTGAATGACAGCTTTGTCCGATACTGTCACACCGACACGGAGGCTTTTCTGAGTGATATCAACCGCTCGCTGTCATCAAGCAGACGAGTGTTTCAACAGCTGGAGAGGAAGAACATCCCAGAACCTCTTGAGTGCGACTGGGATCAGATTCAGAGCCAGGTCAGCAGCAAGACACACTGCAAGGCCCCAGAAAAATATTTAATCCTTGTCTGATTCTTCTTCTCTTAGCCTTGCCTTTCCCTAAACATGTCAACACTTGCATGGGGACGAGAGCATCCCAGCTGCTGTGCAGAAAGCACACATCTCTGCAGAGGTCATCATTCACGTTAACCAAGTGAATGGAAATGAGGAAGCCTAATAATCCTCCATGTCTACAAAAAACAAAAGGCAGTCTGATAATGCACGACATGCTTTTCAAAGCCCGGACTGCTGCGGAGAAATTGAAAAGACATTAAGATTTGCTGTTCCATAAGGCTCCATTGTTGGCTTTCTTTGCAAAAAGCACCATTTTCCATAGAGGGGGGGTGGGGTGTGTGCAAAGAAGATGCCTTTTTTCTTCTTCTACTCCTTTATCTGGTGTAAAAAGGTTGAGCACAAGGCAGGAGTGGCTCAGCCTTGACACGGAGTATGAAACGGTGAATGTGCTTTCAACACATACCTTGCACCTTTTTCACGGGTGCAAACTCTTTAAAGCAGCGTGCAGCTCGTTATGAAACATTTAACAGCGAGAAATGTTGGCCTCCAAACACAGGAAGAAGTCTCTGGTTAATCATTGGTGGAGCTGTGCGTGTGTTGCTTTGTTTTTATAAGGATCACTGATAAATATGTTATCACCTTGTGTCTGATCTCACCAACCAGGTGGTTGTCAAGAGTTATCTTTAATGAAATAGCAGTGACAAGAAAAAACTTACTGATAATACCACTGCAAAAAAAAAAAATACTCAACAGGAGATGCAAATACTCAAATGTCATTCAGAAAATGTTTTCTTTTGTTTCTATGACAGGTTATCCAGAGAGGAGTCTGGGACTGCCCTATCTGCCTGACAGCTCTGTGCAGCCCAGGCCTCCCAGCAGAAGCAGGTACATCCAACCATGCACATCACAGACACACAGTGCTCCTCTCCTGTTCCCACCTCTTCCACCAGCTCTGTCTGGAGGCTTTTGAGACGTTTACTTTGGAGAGCAGACCCTCCTGTCCCCTGTGCAGATCTGCCTACCACAAAAAACTCACCTAAGCAGAAACAAAGGTACGCAACATGACAACTTTTAGATCGTATCATGCTGTAATATTTCTAGTCTCTTGCACTGACACCTAAATGTTAGGGAGGTCAGTGATGTACAAGATTATATAATTTGGTCCAACATTTTGAGAAATGGGGTGTTTCCCTTTCTTCCTGATTGTTATGTTACACCTGGTGATGCTGAAGCTAAGAGCATTAGCGCTGTTACAAATTGGTGTATAATGTCTTTGATACAGTCTTAATTGTGGGATATAGTAGTGGCAAGTAAGCTTCTAATTGCTCTGATCTGATACTAAAATCTTTTAACCATAAAAAGTCAACTTGTTTCAACGGAAAGTAATTATTTTCTCCTCTGCAGAAACTTAGTCTGAACAGCAAGTTTCTCTGTCCTGCTGCATAATCCACTGCCTTCCTATCTTAGCTTATTTTAACTCACTTTAAATGCAAATTTTGAATTTACTTTCAATATATTTCTAATTATCATTTTCTTTCCTGTTTTATTATATTTGTCAATTTAATTGTGTTCTTTTATGCTTGTCTGAATGTTTCTAATGGTTTTAATGTAAAGCACATTGAGTTGCCCTCTTGTATGAAATGCGCTATACAAATAAAGTTGCCTTGCCTTGCCTATTTCTCCATCATATTATCAGACTGTAGTTGTAACCAGTGTCCAATATATCAAATCTCAAAAATGTCAGTATAATCTCATTAAAGTATCTTAATCAGCAGCTGTCGTTTTTAGAGGCAGCAGCAGACAATGAGCTAAAAATGGTGCAACACATAAATTTGTTGATCAAAATACTGCAAACTGTGCCATGCAACGCGACGCCATCCGTCATCTGTGTTAGTTTACATCCGGGTTGTAGAGCATCATAGCAATATAGGAGTAGCCATTAAAACTGCTGTTGGTAGTCACAGAGTAAACATATGTTCAGAGAGAGGGACTTTGAATGTCAACACTATCCCTCCCAACTAGATTTCCTCTTAGCCCCCCAACACAGATCGGCGTGTGCAGTCATGATAGTGCCGGACTCATAACCAATCAGAGGATGTAGTAGGGGCCGCCCCTTAACCAATCAGGACAGAGGATTGGAGATTAGCTATGATTAACGGGGACGAGGGGAATAATAACATTGCTTGATACAAAGGCATTGAAAAACGCAGAGATTTCGCAATAGTCTCAAATAACTTCACTTACTGATGAGTACCGATGGGCATTATGACCTTTTCTCCAAACCCAGCAGAAAAAAGTAATGTTTTTTTAACATCATTCCTAACAACAGCAGCTTTAACCAGAGTTGCAACCGTGGCTACTGGTAGGTGGCTGCATTACAGCTTAGACACAACACATGACCAGCGTTTCATCGTTATATATTATTAATTGTTTGACCGACTAGTAATTCTGATGCTGACTAATAAGGGTGACATCTCTTATATTTAGGTTCCTTAAGTTTTGAGGTCCAGGTGTCTCATGGTTAATTAGAAGATATTTTTAAAGCATTTTTCTACTTTTATTTGCAAACACACAAAACATCAAAAAATAACGAAACATACATTTAGCAAACTGAGAAATTGTAAAAAATACATTCACAAAACGTACCAAAATTTACATGCAGAGACTGACATAGAGACAGAAAAAAAGCTGCTTCACTTACAGTACAGGCCAAGTCTCAACTTTAAAACCTCCTCAACACAACACAGAGATGTACTGTAAAGGCAACTAGAGAAGACTACTTGAATAAAAAAAATGGCCCTTTCATTTCTTACCCCTGGAACTACTGCAGTAGTATGATTGTGATATTTTATAGGACCATGTTACCTCCCTGCTGAATATGATGGAGCTGGAGGTAAAACCCGCTAAAGCCTTTTGAGTTAATTTTGTTCACCACAACAAAGTTTCAAATCTTTCTCAAACGGATTAACTCAACAGTTAAAACGCCAATTTAAAATATCGCTTTTTGGTCTTTCATATCACTTTGGGCTAGATCTATTTTTCACAGTCTTAAATGTCAATGAAATAGCTGCAGAAACGCACAAAAACAAACACAAGTGCACACAACCTGCAGGATAATCCAACAAATGTATTGCCAGTAAATGTGGATAAACCTGCACTCTTGAAATGACATCTTTCAGAACCTTGTTTTCGGGATGATGGAAACTGTTACATGTAGAACTCAACCTTTACTAAACATTCCCTGGTCTGATTTGCTCAATAAAAAAGATGGCTGCAAAATGAGTTTTGTGATTGAGAGTAGCACTTCTCTTTTTCTCTCTATAAATCCAGTCTTCGTAATAAAGCAACAACCAATGACAGACAGCTTTGTTGTAAAACATCCCCTGTCTTAAGAAATAAAAAATTGAATGCATATATAAATTAAAAATCCTTACTTCCTTTTTAAAAAAAAACATATTTTAGCCACCATAAAACCACATGACATCTATTACGCCATTAATTAACACCAGTAGATCACTCCAGCCAATCCTAGCAAGTGCTCAAGCTTTAAGGGCGATGAATGAGTCTGGAAATGGATCCTCTCCTTATAAGAGCTACTGTGACAACATTCGTGGTTAAATGTAATGTGTATGTTTTACCAGCTGGCTTTAGACTAGGGGATCACAGTGGAACTGTCTACAGACAATGTACATGTACACATACTGCACATGTACAATAACTACACAGAACAGGAAAGAACCTTAACATTAAGCCTGCGAGATGCTTGTCGTATAAGGCATTTAAGGTGGTTCTAGAGACAAAGAACGTCACAGTTCAGAAAACTATGCAGCAATACAACAACATGTAAATGGGGCCTGAGTCACAGAGTCTAATGGCTGCAAAGTTTTTTCACTCATGCATTCTGTGTGAAGACTGCTCCAGGTTTGTGTTGGATTTAGGTGTTTGTACAAAAGTAAAATAAAACTGAAAATATGTACAGCAAAATTCAGATAGCTAAGTGAGTCGGACCCTCAGCGGGCTCAAGGAGAGTCCAATATTTACATCCAAATTATGCAAAAGAGGTATGAAACACAATATAATATGTACATGTAGATACAACATTTACAAAAATGACACAATTTCACAAATTTTTCTGTGCCCTGTTGATTTAAAATACATATTTTTGGGAGATGAGCAAAATTTGTTGACTTTTTCTTTCATGTGCATAATAAAAATTTAGGAAGTAAAACCACATAATCATCTCCAACTGTACTAAAGCTAATCAGAACTGAGGTGGACGCAACTCTCTCGTAGTTTCCCATTTGGAGAGTCACTCGTTTCTATTCTGCAGCACCTAAAAAAGTTCCTACCCTACTTTGTACACACTAATGACATCATCAATAAAGTTAAAGCGCACTTGAGTAAAGCCAAATAAAAAGACTAATGCCAGCACAGGTGCAAAAATCTGAGGCCCGTCAGGAATTACTTCTAATGCATAAAATGTGAATTGCATCGCTGTGCTGCTTAATGTAATTTGATGAGTGTGAATAAATGACTTTCATGCTTCATGAAGCACATTTTGTTTTCATATTTTAATTTAAAAAATCTAATATGACACCCTGACACTTGATCATTCTTGTATCAGTTCACATAACAATCAAAGATGAATTATAAGAGACTAAATGCTCCATGTATCACTGACACTGATCCATGAGGACGTACACACAAAAAAAGGTCTTAACGGAATAGTTTGGGTCTATTTACTGTTGAGGAAGAGCAGGATGATGGAAGAGAAACGTTTGCCATGAAGCTAGATGTATCAAATGAAAAACAAACAAAAGGTGCATTATTTCCCCGCAAGAATTTTTTCTTTTGTCTCGTACTGTGGTGAGGGGACTGTGGAGGAGAAAACAGGGAGTGAAGCCTGGGCGTGGGAGAGCAAACCCTGAAGCGAGAGATGGGTGGTTTAAAGTCACAGTCCTGGTTGAGGTCAGCATCAAGGTGACTGCAGTGATGCCAGTCTGTCACTCCTCAGCCCTGTCCCTGAATCTGTCCCCGCCTCCATCCCAGACGCACAGGATGGAATGTCACGAAGCTAAATTGCTCTCAGCCTCCATTTGCAGCATCCGTCAGACACTGCCCGGGTTTATTAAGTTCCTTCCAATCCTTTTCACCTTTCAGCAGACAGGCAGTACTGTCGAAATCTCCCTTTGGCTGTGCTAAGGTGTGTGTGTGTGTGTGTTTGTGTGTGTGTAAGTGTGGGTTGATCTATCGTCCCTTTCACAGAGTTTTCTGATGCCCGTTGGCCGAGAGCTTCCCAGATTCAGGGTCTGTGGGGCTGTTTGACAGTTGCAATTTATCCAGACCTGGGCAGGGGGAGATAAGGGAGAGAAATCTCATTAAAAAGCCTCAGACTTTCACTTAGACAGAGGTATTGATGTGTTTTTTCCCCCCCTCACTGCCTCTGTCTGACATTTTCTACCCCTATCCCACCCTGTGTATCAAACACCTGAGGCCTGTCACCACAAGCCTTTGAGACCAGCTCCATCCTCTGTCACATGTCAGTCCCACCACACATCAGATCTCACTGAATTTCTTCCATTTTGTCACTCCATGCTGTCAGAGAAATCAACACTGTCCCCCTTCATAGCCACAGAGAAAGTTGGTGATGCCATTGTCTCAGACCTAACCTCTGCTGGGATTGAGTTGTCAGATTATTATGAACACACTGCTTCCATTTTATACAAATTAAGACACATTAAAGCCACAATTGTGAGCCATATTATGAAGAATATGGAGGCATGCTGGAATTATATTGTAGTACTAAATGAAGAAGTGCTAGTAATGTCATGTAAAGAACAAGAAACTAATAGATAAAGTTACCTAAGGCCTTCAGGAGCTCCTCTCGCACCGCTGAGGTGAACTTCCTCACAAGACAGAGCGTTGTCACGACTGCAAACAGCAGGTTGTAGGAAAGGACAATGTAAAAGTTTCCCAGCCAATTGAATCTCCCAAAGTCTCCCAAGAGGTCAAACCTGGTGATACCTGAGGAGAAACAGACAGTTATCTGAGTTGTATTTCTGCAAGAAAGCAAGTTGACACCTATCGGGTAAAAACGTCTTTGTAACGACTTACAAACAACATAATTACCATTTGTGTTTGACTTTCTGTTTTACGGTGTCACAACTAAGACGGATGAAATTACGGCCCTGTAAAATTTCTAATGAACACAACTCTTTGAGAAAAAAAAGGAAGTCTGTGTGCGTCGTTCACCCTTGAAAGGATTCTCATAAGCAAATTACTTTCAGCAGGCGGCAACAAATGGGACAATTTCTGAATGCTGTTTTATCTTTAGTTAAGGAACTTCAAAAGTGTCTCTTTCCAATCCCAGACTCTTTCAACAAGTATAATTGCCCAGTCTGAAAGAAAGTAAGGGAAAAGGAAAACAAATTCACGCAAACAATATCAGCTTGAAAACAGCGAAGGAGCATGACAATTCATATCACTTTTGTTTATGTCATGGTCCTTTTTTTTGTCATAGGGAATTGCTTTGTGTGGCCTCATTTGTTCAAAATATGATGGTACATAAAATTGCTCCTTCATAGAACCAATCATCTGTGCACCCATCTGAGTCCACTCCCCTGCGAATGATATAACTAATTCAAAGGATATCAAAAAGCAGGTTTTATAACAAGAACAGAAGCGCCTTGATATAAATCCTGCACTGCAAACATTGTGTCTTGCTTAGCAGTTTTGTGAAGAGACTGTTCCCTGAAGAACTTGAAAAGATGGTGGACTAAATATAGCAGCAAAGGTGGTGTGCAGCTGGACTTCATCTCTCTCCCAGGACCTTCAGACAGGATATAGAGCTACCAGAAGCTTGCACAAGATACCTTCTCTTTCTCTAACACTAATTTCAAACAATCTTTAACAGCTGCCCTTGAAGTGATCAGTACCTTAATGTTGTCCTGTTTATGTCTTTTGGCTCTCCATCTAGCTATCCCTGAACTCAACTACCAGGATTAACCTGCTGTGGCATCCAGTAATTAAGTAATACAGAGATAATATCCAGCTTTCACTAACTTTATGCTTAGCGTTGTTTTAATAGTTGTCATTTGGAGATCTTAATTTTGCATGCAATAGAAATCACTACATCCCTATTCCAAATCTATGCAATTAGAACAGCTTTCTATAAGCAGAGATTATCTCGAGATGCGGCCCAGTGGAGAAGCACGAGTCTCTTCACATTCTACTTCTCCAGTAACATCTTCACTACCTCTGTCGTCAATTAGATCGTCCAATCGATTCAGTGTCTGGAGAGATGTATTTACAGCCACAGTAAGCAGTTTGCAAGCATCAAGGACCTTTAACAAAATTGCCTGTGAAGAGCCAGGGAGAGATATGATGGAGACCCCAGTCGATATAGTCTGCCACTGTGGTCTGGATACATCCATTTCTAATGCTCAAGGTTTTGATCTCGGTTTGGTAATTTGAGAAAATCTAATTGGGGGTAAAAAAGATGCTTGACATTTGAAATCTCAGGCTAACAGTGGCGGAGCTGGAGACATTAGCATGCTGCTGGTCCTACACTGATGAAGCACATGTCATCAGGAATGTAAGACTCAGTGAGGTTATTTTCTCTGCATGTGAGGAACGCCTAATTTGAGATGCTGGTGACCTGCCTCTGGCTATTAAGATATCTAAAACCACATCGTATCAGGCGTACATCCACGACTTAAAGCCGCTCAAAAGGAAACACAAGCCATTAAAACATAGTTGATACCAAACCATTTCACTAGCTAAGGCAATTATTAACATTACAAAAGATGCTTGTGTATCAGATATCTTGATGTATCATTATTTGACTGACTGGCAATTTATCAATTTTTCCTTTACCGTGTTGTTATCGTTATTGTGAGTAATGTATTTGGTGTCAAAATATACCATGAGTTATCCTGCAATCCATGCAGGACAGATCCTCAGATGACACCCGAAGATAAAAGGCGTTTTCAACAGCAGGAATTTAACCCCGGAACTGGGGACTTTACCCATGAACTACATGCGTTTCAACCGGATGAACCAGGGTCTAAATTTAGTTCAGGGGTAGATAATCTCCCCCATGAAAAGCCCCTGCTTGGGGGGGTAGTACTTTTCAAAGGTCCTGGGACTTTAACTGTGTTTGTGGAGTTTACACAGTTTATGAAACACAGAGGGAGCTCCTGGGAATGCATACTAGTTTGGTTTTTTATAAAGATTTCAAAATATCATTTAATATAATTTTTCTCCATATGTCACTGGCCTGATTATCACGATCTACCCGGAACTTCAGCTAGCGGTCAAACACAGACAACAATGGGGGCATAGGAACCTTTTAGTTCCGGGGAAAGTAGTTCTGAAGGCTAAAAGACCCCGGAACTCTTGGTCGAAATGCAGTTAAAGACTAGTCTGGGTCATCAGGGGTCATATGTGACTTTGTTGGTATAGCTGCTTGAACTGCACGATATGATATTCAGTTCTTAAAGCACTGCCTCTGGTCATCCAGGGTCCATAGAACTGTAAGTACAAATGTAACTTTTGGTTTGCATTGGTGGGGCACCATTTGTTGGTATGTTTTTAGTACTAACAGACTTTAGCATATGTTTTCTGTTGTGGTACTGTGCCTTACCCCCTTGTACTGAGCATATTTTCCACATTGACACACATAAAAAAAAGCCACATATCAACACACAAAACCCCTTCTTGTCTCTTAACATCTTACTTTGTCACACTCAACTCTCTGCATGTCTTTTTTTCATTCTCTCTGCGGCCTTCTTTCTCTTCAACTCTGTCTCATGCATTTATTCCTTTTTATCTATTCAGCGCCACAAAGCAGAACCTGTTGATATCTTGTAAAGCCCCAAGTGAGTCACTGTATGCTCACGCCGTCCCATTTTCCCACTCTGTTGGTCTCACACACACAGAACCACACACACAGGCTCACACACACACAGAGAGAGAGTAGAGCTATTTGAACAGCTGTGCTCTGCACTCTGCATGTTTATTAGTGCCATTGTGATGCTGCTACTCCTGTCATTTTTACCCCTTCACCCTTTTTAATGTCACTACGGGAAACTACAGGAGAATTCAACCAGCTTCAGCGTCTTCTGTTGGTGGAGGAACTGAAAACAAATGTTGTGGGGGAAGGGCATATTGTCTTTCCAGTTGTGAGGTTGTTGCGACATCAAAAAAAAATCAAGTTTGACATTTTTGGAAACATGAAGTTTAGTTAGGATTGGTTCCACTCTTATGTCTTTGTAGCCAATATGGGACTACATTAGATTAGCATTGCTAAAGATTTGAAAGAGGAGTTGGAGCCTGGGTAGATCCAAAAGTAGCGCAATCCTCGTACCTACTACCTCAAAGATAGTAAATATGTAACATCCTTTTTTTCGTCAAAAACAACAGGGTGTAAAAATGACAAAGTGTGATTACAACTGGTTATAATTTTTTTCCATGGTTCTTTTGTTTTTGCTCAGATATCACAAACAGGATTTATTGTGTTCATTGGCAAGCTTGAAAGGGGCGCATTGGTGGATGATGCTGCCTTCAAAGGCATTTCTTCTTGTTTTCTACCTGAATGCTAAGCTGAGTGATATCTGGTTATAGCCAAGCTGCAACCTCCAGTCTCAAACTATGAAGCCCATGCTGAAGTGTTATAAACTCATATTCATCAAGAATCCTCTTGAGCCTGGCTGCAGAAACACCGCAAACCACATACACACCAATTCAAAAAAGACGATCTTTGCAGCATTAATAAACATGTTTACAGCCTGGTACAAAAAAGCAGCTTGGCTCTACGTAGCTAATTTCTCTATCAGCACACACTGTACGTGGGGTGAATTTTTTTCTGAGGCGACGGTTCAGAAGATACTAAGATTACAAGTTTTTGCCCAAATAAGGACATGACTGATTTGACTCCCAGTCTGGAACACATAGCTGTTGGCTAGGAGGGTCAAACCCCGCCTCTTTACCTCACACTATGCCTGGTTGAGTTCTGCATTTCCAATATGGCTGCCGCCGCCGACTGGCTTCAAAACAGCGCTCAGGAACAGATGGGTGACGTCACGGATACTACGTCCATTATTTATAAAGTCTATGGTTATAGCTTTATACTTGATTAGATTGAAGTTTGGCACTCCCACACTCCCTCTACCAAAGAAACATGAACACACCAACTCACCTAGAGTTCTGGACATCACTGGCAGGGCTGAACTCAGGACCAAGATGGACACACAACAACCAATGATCTATGAATGAGAACAGATAATTAGACTTCAGATTTCCCATCTCTTATGCACACAACATACATTTTTAAGGCAGAAAACTATGAGATGTGCAAGGAAAAATTAAATATTTGCCCACACATAATGCACACAGCACTTGATGTTAAATTGTTTCCACATATTGCACAATTAGTACCTCTGAAGTTGCTCATTACCAGGTTCTCTCTGTTGTCCTTTCAAGCCTTTTCACTAGAGCGTCATGGCTAGTTAACAAGCCTCACCACTCCCAAACTCATTACCAAGTGAATGGGTGCCACTATTGGCCAAAGAGAGCACACATCCTTCACCCCCTCTCCCCAAAAACCCCACTCTCCCTCTGATGTACAAGAAAGGGGGCTTGCACTTTGCCAATGTTTGCGCAACCCACAAACAAATATTGGACAGATCAACTAAAGCTATTGAGGGGCCCTGAGGAAAACATTAGTGAGCAGTAGGAGTTCAGAATAGAGAGGAAGGCGGGAGACAGAAGAGGGAAAGGAGGAGGAAATAGATGAAACACAGGGGGTCCCAAACACACAGCACCTCAGGAGGAATCTCAGCAGCCACTTCACCCTGCACCCCGTCTCTCCATCCCGTCCTTACCGTTGTCATGGTTGTGTCATCCTTCCTGGGAGTGAGGACCTCAAAGACTCGCAGGCTGTAGAAGCCAACGACAGAAGACACCATCAAATAACTGTTCAGCAAATCAGTCAAGGACCAACAACAC
Organism: Notolabrus celidotus; assembly: GCF_009762535.1. Taxonomy (NCBI): domain Eukaryota; kingdom Metazoa; phylum Chordata; class Actinopteri; order Labriformes; family Labridae; genus Notolabrus; species Notolabrus celidotus. The sequence continues at coordinate 21,126,437 of NC_048288.1, forward strand.
TCCAGTGCTCAGATGACAGCAGCTTCACTGAGTCTGCACCTTTTCAGCTATGCTAATAGGTGACGAAATTGTGCATGGTTTTCCGGAAGATGTCTGGCTGAACTATGTCCTGGGTAAACAAAGCTGCCCTGACAGTGTTGCTCTTGGCCACGGAGCATGCTACTGCAGCCACAGACTAAGGAAAGAGGGTCACTGAAAGGATACAACATGAGGATGATCTCAAGTGCCGCCTGAGCCACGCCAAATGTGGACAGAGAGGTGTTCCCAATGCCTCGGTCCTAGAGGACACAGACAAAAAAACAAAAACAAAATGGGTTGTTCAATGTCATCACACACCACTCTTATATAAACACATCACAAATACAAAAGGAAAATGGGAAATGAAAGTACTGCAGGCATTTGCACATACATGCAATTACAGAAATCCTACAAAGTGAGTGTGTCGTGCACGAAGAATTTCCCCCACTTGAGAGAGACAGAATTAAATTGGCTAAGTAATGAATGGAACAAGATGAAAGCGGCTCTTTTCAAATCACTGTCGATCATACAATATGTGAACAGGTGTTCAAACAAAAACGGCACATTGCTTACGGTAAGGAGAGTGGGGCTGAAAGCATGCCAAAAACATAAAAACAACAAAACAAATACTTCAGCAAACACACTAGGTGAATAACCCTCCTTACGCCCCCTAGCCCCCCTTAAACCTCTAAGACTTTTAGAAATGGAGCACATACATCTACATACGCTGCACATACCAAGCATCTGTGTTGTCAAATGATTAATATTTGCTTTTGTCAGACTTGGCACAGGTTTTGATCCTGTCAGGGATCAGTTTGTTGTAAAAAAGCACACAGTACTTTGCATTATGTCAAAGTAAGATGTGACCACAGACGGCTCTTCTTTCACTAAGATTCTAAAATAAGTTATTCTTTATGTTAATGTCATATTTGATGTAATTCAAACACAGCACTTTACCATGACTTGGAGGACAGTACTTAAATACAGTATTAACAATTCTTGCACAAAACATTATGTATTATAGGATGCACAGTGTGTATTTACAGGTAGTTTGTATTCTTATGGTATCTCTTCCTAACATATCCTAAGAGTACTAACTTCATTTGTTTTGTAAAAGAGCCTGAAAAAAAAAAAAGCCTGGCAGGTTGTTTCATGCCTTTTTATGCAACTGTCATCCTGGGAGCTTACTGCAGAGCCATGGTGCAGTGCTCTTTCTCTCTTACACAGGGAATTAGCAGACAGCATCTGATGTAATTTATTAATGGAGGGAAGGCGGGCGTGCATTTAGACTGTGTGTGTGTGTGGTAGTGTGTGTGTGTGTGGTAGTGTGTGTGTGTGTGTGTGTGTGTGTGTGTGTGTGTGTGTGTGTGTGTGTGTGTGTGTGTGTGTGTGTGTGTGTGTGTGTGTGTGTGTGTGTGTGTGTGTGTGTGTGCACTCGCGATATGCATGTATGCGCGTGCGCTTTGGACAGCTAGCTTTCACAGCGCACCTCCTTTCAACTCTTACTTCTTTTCATTCCAGTAGCAGGAAAGGGTGATGGAGTGTGTGTTTGTGTGTGTGCGTGTGTCAGGGAGAGGGAGGGGTCTGCATGTGTGTGTTCGAAGAGGGGGGGGGGGCTGGTAGATTAGTCTGTGCTGCCTGCCACGGCTCTTTCAGCCGACACGTTGCATTTGTTGCTTGTAAGATTAACACCTAGCAATACCTGAGCACTGGCAAGGCTGTCAGGGTTTTACTAACATACAAGCCTTCATGTACTGACCATTTGACCTCTCAAGTGAGTCCCCTTAAATTGTTTTTTAAAAGTTAAGCATAGAAAATAAAAGGTACTCAAGAGATCTATTTAAACGTTTCCTTTATGTTTTCAATAACTACTTCTCTCCCCCTGTTCTAACCTTTAATATCCACCTGCAGTGTATAATTTTCCAACACCACATCTCTAAAGAGTCGATAAAAGGGACACCCATAAAAACATAGTAAATGTAATATATAGAAGGGCTATTAAAGTCAGTTGCAGAGTCCTGGAAGAGGGAGCCTCTGTATATCAGCTGGTCAAACTAAAGTCTGCAAACCCCTACTCTACATTTCTCTCACAATACCTCCCCTTAGTGGAGTCTATCAGATTCTCAAATATTAATAGTGAGAATTTTGTCTTTAGGTAGTATTATTCCTCTGAATGTCAACCCATCCTGCAGCTGTACCTTTAAACATTCACGTAATTAAAGAGGTGAGTTATGCTCTCTTTTCTTTTGATCATAACAGTTTCATGTATTTAATTCCACTTTGTCCTACCATAAAGTGACACATCATTCATGGGATTCTCGTAACAGCAGAGCCACAGACGTTAATGAGAGAAGAGTGGAACAACAGTAGCCCCGGTGGGACAGTTATTCTCACTTTAAGACCATCCTGTCAAATGGTTCCTCATTTCAGGAATCACTTTCTGCTCATTGGTTTTAAATTAAAGGCTAGAAGTGTAATGACAATGTAGAGATAGCTCTACAGAACCTTTACCCATAGTTCTGCTAACCTTAAATCAGAGTCACTTCAGATTTGACCATTTATTCACATAGTTTATCTCAGAAAATGTGTTTTTACACTCATTCACTGACCAAAGTTAAAAGGTTACAGCTAAAGTTTGAATGACTGGGAACACCTGAAGGTGATGTTATGTAAGTTTTTGTGTGTTCAGACAAGGGCAACTTTAGTGATGTGAAAATACTGGTCATGTTGCAGCCAGTTGTCCATTTAAAAAAATGCATTTTACAATTGTCAAATGTGGTGGCTCCCAAGAGAAGGGCCTGCAGTAACCGTTTCATTGGTCTCTCAGTGCTTGTCCATCAAGCTGTAAAACAGTGTCCTTTGACTAAGGTGGCTCCATTCTCCTCCTCCTTCCCCTTTTCTTGTTGATTCTATAGCATCCCTGCATTCCCCTCTCCATTCACCTGCTTCTCTTCCCCACCAGCCTTCCTCACCTCTATCCTCTGCGGCGCAAAAGGCAACAGGGGCACTGCTCAGTATGCTAAGGACTACTGTGGGATGCTTAGAGGGAAGGGAAGGCAAACATTGACAGGGCACTTCCATTGTGATCTCCCCCCACAACAATCAGCTCATCGGGGCCTCATTTGACTTTCCCACAGTCTGAAGTCTCTATGCTCCATCAGTACCTCCTCCAGACCTCAGATCAGTCACCCTTCTCGATTTTTTTTTGTATCACTTTCTCTCCCCTTCAGCTTATCTTCTATCAAATAGAGTGCAGGTAGCTGTGGGATAATTTCTGCACTGGAAGGGCAGATAGTTTCAGTGTTGGAGGCTAGGGTTAACGGGGTGGATAGATAGATATCATATCAGTATCGATTGTTTTGGAGGACGAAAACCTTCCCCCCACCCATCGCAGCGCTGTGAGATCAGAGGTGTGGCATCCATCCAGCTCAACAAACGTGTAAACCATTTAGTGGGGCCACACTGTCAGGGAGGACAGCTTCAAGCTGCATGACAAGTGTAATTTGGGGGATTTTCTGCAATGTGTCATGCCAAAGAAAACATCTCTGCTCAATAAAATAATTGGAATGTCGAGGGCAGCTCTGTCAGATGCCTGCGAGACGAGAAATGAAATGAGGGAGAAATAGGATACATTATGTTGCCCCCCTCTCAGACAAGAATGCAACCACAAACTCACACACGTGCAAGCACACACACACACACAAAAACACACACGCGCTCCTCTGTCACTGCAGAGGAGATGAGATGAGATAAGGAGAGCTTAAAACACATTGCATGTTAGGCGGAGATGAGAATCTCTCGCAGTGTGGCTCACAGTGAGAGCCCTTCACCTGGCCCTGTGTGCTGCCGCAGGAGGGAGGAAAAGCAGCTTATTCACACAGTGTGGACTTGAGACACGTAGCGAGCTCATTGAATCGGCACAAGGCTGTGAAATGACTTTCAATGAGCTTCCAAAACAACACCAGGGCCACAATGTTTGAGCCTGATTAACATCTGGTGTGGCCTTTTATTTCTTCATGCATCTGGGCATATCCGGAATTCGATTTATGTCACCGACAGGAACACAGCAGGTCTGCTAGGCGAGCTCCTGTGCAGTTTGTATTCAGATAGTGTTGCTGTGTGTGTGTATGTGTGCAGGGGTAGAAATGTAGGCTTACTGTGGATCCCTTGGGCATGGCCGTCTCGTCCACCAGAAGATAGACGATATTGAATGCCACCAGAAGAACAGAGATTGTCTGCAGACAGAGAGGAAGATAAAGATCTCTTTACTCATGACATGGTAAAATAAGATTGATCAAATCCTCATAGTATCAGACTTCATGATGTAATTGAATTGTTGGGACCTTGCTGATCCGTAAGTATGGTAATGCATAATAACCACCTTGTGATTGTAAACTGTTCCAACATTAAGCTTTCCAAAGCCTGAACAATGTGGGGGCTGTTTGGTGCACGTGCCATGCCTCTCACATGGCCTTTTTACGCCTTATACAACGATATCAGACGGCATAAACAGTGTTCCCACACTATAATCTGTTGAAAATCACAGTTGTTGCAGGTGGCTATTAAGCATTGTCTTAAACAGCTATTAAACAAGAGCAGTTTCCACACCCAGACGACGTGGGGAAACTGTGAGAGGACGGGGTTTGAGCTATAGGGTGTTAGTCCCTCTGGCCACCTGCCAGCCTGAACACACCATGAGTAAACAGTTTGGGCTTAATGATAGGTCACTCACCGTTCCTGAGAGCAGGATCAGCATCACTATGGGATACAGCAAGTTCTTCTCCCAACCTGATGCTTTCTTTCTTCTCTCTGAATGAGACAGAATGTGACACTCTTAGTCTCTAGAAATTTATGACAAACAACTTTTTAATAACAAGAATCAGAGGTGAGGTAAAGCTCCCTTTTACAAAACCCTTCCCAGTGTTGGTTAATTAATACGTTCATCAAAGTCGACCTCAAACCCTGTGGCTTTCTTTACCCAGGTTGTACAGGTGGGTTTGGTAAAACATATCATGAATGTGTGTATCAAAACACAACCTCAGTCCCTCCAGGTTATAACCATTTCATAACTTTTTAAAAAAGATGCTCTTCCCCTTTAATTAACCACACTCATCACCGACTTAATGAGTGGAAACATCAATAAATCCTGGATAAAAAGAAGTGCATCAAAATTAATTCTGTGTGTGTGTGTGGTGGGCAACTAATATGAGTGGTCCCTTCAAACCAGATGAAAGTTTCAGTTGATATCTTCCATCTTCATGTAATTTTAACAGCTCATCAGTCATGTTTGTAGACACTGCAGACAGCCTGTTCTATGAACTGACTGCACTTTATTTTCTGTTATGGACATCCACAGCCCCTTTACTCACTGTGTGTATCTATCTGCCCTCCAGTCCTTGCCATATTGACTTTCTTTCTCCATTTCCAACCTTGTTAGTCCTCCTTATTCTCAAAGTGCACCCACCCTGCCTGCCCGAGAAGTTTGCCAAGTGCACTTTATATGCACCATCCTTCTAAATTAATGACATCACTAAAAGGCTTGCTACAATATAAAGTTTGCATCTTGTCCAATATCCTAAGTGCCTTTGTGCCCCTCCACCCCCCCCCTCTCCACCCCCCTCCCTACCCTGCTCCCCAAAAGGCTCAGGCCTCATTTATAATATCCTAAAATGGATGGAAAATTATCAGGCAGTTCTGGTCCAAGTCCAAATTAAGAAATTAAGGCAGACGGGAAGAAAGCGGCTGCCTGTCAGCAATATGTAAAAAGCAAACTTCTTGGCATTTATTTCCACGGCAATTTAAGGTCTTAAGAGGAAATATTTCAGCCCTGTCACACAATACAAATACTTACCCAATTTATTCCTCTGATTCTTAACATTGTCCAGATCTTTACTGAGCTGGTGGACAAAGCTTCCTCGGGTGTAAGCATATGTAGAGGATCCTGCGGGAAAAAAAAACACTGACATTAATTAAATGAACTGCATTAACTGGATACTTTTCAAGCTTCAGCAAATTAATATTTTGGTTTTTTTTGTAAGTCTGCAGATGCGTTTTTCCAAGACAGGAATTAATCGACTATTCAGTGAAACGTCAAATGGTGATTAAAATGCTTATTACGAGTTGTTAGAGCATTGTTTTGTCCCTCAAAAAGTTTTTCAATTAAAAATGAAGTAAAACAGGAGAAAAGAAAATCTCTATGTCAGATCTGCTTAGCTACTTCAAAACATTTTTTTTTCAATTTGAAACTGTACTTTCTTACATTTCTCATAAACAGGACACATTCAAACATAAAAAAAAAACCAGATGATGTCTTAATTAAAAGCGTGTTAACTTTTCACTGTATTTGTCTAATGGTATTTGACTTATCTTTATTAAGAAATCCCATCAAAACAAGCGATCCCTCTCTGAACATAACAAATGTGATCTCAAACAAGTAAAAATAATCTCTTGTGTCAGGAGCTGTCTCGCACATGCCACAACTGGTTGAGCGGCCTGGAGAAGACAGCAAGGGATTCTCCAGGAAAACCACAAGGCTGGCTCATTTAAGGCTAATTTATCTATTTTACTCTGTTTTCCTTCCAGGTTGACGCACCAGCGTAGAGGCCCCCTGGAGCCAAAGTGGAAGAGTATCCATTTGCATCCCCCTGAGGTGATTGGCAGATCAAGACCAATTAGTTCAGTGTTACACCGTTACTAGCGTGCAATAAAAATACCATCTTTCATCTTTGTTACAGGAGTGAAGGACCAATCACTTTGATCAAACCGCTTTCTTCCCTCTGTTATTATGACACGCCCTGTCTGGATGGCTTTGAGTAGGTAAGAGAGGAGAGAGAGCAAGGGAGAGAGAGAGTTAACAGAGTGTCTGTGCCCTCGCAGAGATACCTGTCTCAGGATCTAAAGAGGGGAAAGTTTGAACCCTTGGAGCACATGCAGTCACAACAAAACAGGAAATGTCACGGACAGTTCAATGCTTTTTTACTCCTGAGTCTACCTGAACCCAGCCTCAGGGAAGCCAAATCTGCTCAGCCGCAAGTAAACTAATCTATCGCCTATGTGCATAACATATCCCAACACGGCTGTGCCCGTCATCCAGGACTGATAAATCATAGATCATATGAATAGATGTTTTGTAATAGTCATAAAAACTAGCAAAGACAAAGAACAATATCATCACTTGTTTAAGGCTGCAGAGGGAAACAGCTCGAATACAACTGCAGTATCTTCGATGACATCACTCCTCCAGACTGAAGTTAAATATATCCTTCTCTGCTTCTGCTGGCAGCATCAAGTACAAGACTGAATTACAGCGAGGCAGAGATGCTGAGTGAGGCTTCTGGCAGCCAGTAGGGCCCAGAGTAATTCAACGTATCCTCTCCAACCTTCACCACAGTCAAAAAATGACGTCACCCACGCATATGCTAAACACCACGCTGAGGCATCAGAGGCACCGGCAAGGTCATCGCGCCGCAGAGCATCTGGACCGGCACTCTGTTGCTCGGCTATCAGCAGATTAGGCTCTGAGAGGGCAGTGTGGGCAGGTGTGAAAACCTCCATACCTGTGCTGCAGTGCATCTGATACTCAGGATACAAGACTATATGGTTTTACAATTTCTTCAGAGCAAACAATTACTTCAAATCAGAAACACAATTAGTATTCAGTCTGTTACATTAGGGGCAATGACCTGATATCAAAAATGATTATTTCTGGAGCCCTGTATTCATCTCTACCTGTCTAAACACAAAGCTAAGTTTTGAGTTAGACCTTGGTGCTGAGGCTGGCTGATTTATCCGTGTGGATAAAGAATTGGCTACCAACAATTATAGAAACAACATAAAACTAATTTTAAGCCTCATTCTGAGCCACAATAATTCACTCTTCTTGTCTTTTATATTAAAAATCCTGCTTAAAGTATAAAGTACTGCTTACACATAGATTATAGCAGATGGTAAACGGGCAACAATTTCTGTAAAGCATGTTCAAATCTCCCAAGCAATCAGACAGAATGGGAAGAAAGCTAAGTGATCAGTTCATTGTGGTCCAGATCAACAATATTTTGCCCCTTTGTGGAACAACTAGGCACCATCCTATTAGAAAATCTGTCATAAAGAATGGCAAAAAGGTGAAATATTTAACTCTTTTGCCATTGCTTTAATTCTCTGTTAGCCTTTTGGTTGTAAAGATACAACTCTATATATCAATACAGTAGGGGTGAGTATTGCCAAGAACCTCACGATACGATACGCATCACGATACTTGGGTCACGATACGATAGTATCACGATATCACAATATTGTGATATATTGCGATATTCTACACAGTAAACTAAGAAAGGGTAGGGATGGTGTATATGTAATTTACACAATATTATTCAAAATTGAAAGAACAAATTAAGTCAAAACTATTTGAGTGAAAACAACTTTTTCCACTTTAATGTTTTTGAAATTCTGAAGTTGTATTTTAGTTCCAACTCAGCTAAAATGTGCATTTTTATTTATTCAAAAATATCGATATTAAGAGTTGAAATATCAATATCATATTGGAGGTCAAAGTATCACGATATATTGCTGTATCGATATTTTTTCACACCTCTAAAATACAATCATCCAAAATTTGGTTATTCACTGGTCTGATGGTGACAAAGTCAAAATTTCCCACACAGTCAATGCACCTCAAGAACTACCTGGCGGTACGTCGACCACAGGAAGGTGAGCAATTTGTAGAAAGAAGTTCTCATTATTAGTTAAATGTTTACCTAACAGTTCCAAGACCCAACTCTGAACACATTACTTTCATTATACTCTTAACAAGTGAGCAGATAAGACCATCACTCTCTGATCTGCAAAATTCAAAACATCAACACTGCCATTACAAATGGGCAATTACATGTAGATGGAGGACAACAAAGAGGCCAGATGCGTAAATAAACGCTGATGCTTTTCACTGATGTGGCTCAACAGTCCACATCTACAAACACAAACGGGGGTAAGAGGATAATCTGCAGCAGGAGCTGGATGCGGAGCGGACACGGGTGAGGCAAGAAGACAACATTGCTCGCCTCTGGAGTGTGTCCTGTGAACTGTTCCTGAACTGCTGTCTGCTCTCGGCACATCAAAGAAACATCACTTTAGAGGCCTGAGTGTGTGCGTGATCAGTGAGTGTGTGCATAAAAAAACATTCATGTTAACATCCTCTTTTGCCTCTAATTCTCACCTTTCTGTAAAAGGTAAAAGTGGATAGCAGCTTTGGCCTCTGCACATATGAAGTTGTTCAGAGTTATTTTCTGCCTCACAGAGACTTGTAAAGATCAAACAGCGCTGAAGATGATAAGGGACAGATTACAATTATTCTATCAGGGACTTCAAAGCAGTTCAGCGGAATGAGCCCTAAGGAACTAAGGAACCATACGCATTGGTGGCAGTCTATGGAGGTGACCGGCGTGGCATTTGAAAACATGCCTCATTATCAGGCAGCCATCTCCCTTACCACCCTGGTTTGAATAGACGCTCATCCTCTTCATTTACTTGCATCTGTACTCCTGGTTGCGTGCTTGAGTTAATATTAAAGTAGCTTTTGGAACTCGGCCCAAATACTTCCTGCTTTTTGAGATTATTCAAAGTTAAACAAGGAGTTTTGTGAGCACAGAGGGTCCAGCAATGCAGGCTGAAAAAATAACGTCTTCACCATCCTTAAACCTTTAAAACTTTCCCTTTGTGCCCATGAACAGCACAAGGCTCCCAGTCGCCTTTTCAGAAGTTGCTGAAAAGTCGCTTTAATGTCCACAGGACCCGGCCAAAGTTCTTATAAAAGATTTCATTTCCATCCTATTACCCAGGCTGCCATTCTGGGCCTCACATTAAATGAGGCAATCATTTCGCCAGCAGTGACAGTGGCTCTGCAGTGTCTTAAATGGATCCTTAAAAACTTCCTTAACATAAAATATGGTCCTGGCTGCTTCGCCCTTTAGCACAAAGTTATGAGAGCAGCAGGGAGAGGCTAAGGCGAGTGTGTGGGTGTGCGTCCGTGTATGTCCGTCAGTGTATGAGTGTGTGTGTGTGTGTGTGTCTGGCTGAAATTTTCAATGCTAATTGATTCCAGTGTGGTGCGCTCCATCACACCCAATAGGGCAGTCAACCCCTCTCCTCTCCTATAATGTGCCAACACGTCTCCCACAGACATACCGTTTAATCTCCTCTGAAGGGCTTCCTCCTGCAAATGGATGCAGTAAATCTGCTCATCCAGGTCCTCCAGGATCTGAAGGGGAGGGAGAAAAGGAAAAAGAGATGAAATGGGTTATAATTAGGCCCAAAGTGGGACTGGAGAGATGGCAGATGGGAGAATGAGTTGGTGATGTATTTGTAGTCCTCTGTCGCACATGTAAGTGGTGGACTGAGGCTGATATATTTCAGATCAGAGGAGCGAGGTGGCTTTAAGTAACAACTTTAACTGTGTGTTTCATTTAAAGTTATAGGTTTAAATCTCTACTACCAACAATTAAAAGAACAACCATAAATATTGATTACTTACTGTTGGCTTCACTAGTAACTGGCCCATGACAGTGAACATCCTGGACAAGCCCACAGGAGTACACACTGCACATCAGACAGAAAACAACTTGATCAGAGTGATTATTGAACCACAATTATATTCATTATATTTAGGAGACCCAGCAGCAGTGGTATGTTTTGTTTTACAGTGAGTACTGGAAGGGAAATGGCTTACTGAGTAAAAGTAGTCCACCCATCAGAGATATGCAGGAGTAGAGGTATGGCAGGTAAAATTCCCAAAGATCTACAGACAAGACATGATCATTTAAAAATGAAGAAATATTCAGCACACACTTCTCTGTAAAATCCAGATATCTTTTAACATCTTGAGTTATAAAGGGATTACACAAAAGAGATATCATTAGTCAATGTGTTCGCTTCAGAGGTGCTGATAGGGGTATTAACCATCCCCGCTTACAGCTTTTACAATAAGCTTAGCTAATCAACTTGTAGCCTCAGCATCTCAGATAATGCCAGACATTTAATGCTCTGCCAGAGGCTTTCCAAATTAATCAGACCTTCTCTCATTTAAAACAAACAGAAATCAATAAACTCAGAGGACATAAAATGTTTTAAATTCTTACCGTACAGTGACTCCATACTGGCATCATCATTGTCAATGAGTGCTGAAGCCACCCACACGATGCCCAGAATGAGCAAAGCCAGCAAGAAGAGCATCACAAAGGTCTCCAAAATACGTGCCTTAATGCCCTGAAAGAAATAGTGCACAGAGAAGAAAATCAGGATCTGAACTAAAATATACAACGTGTATATCAACATACTTGAAAAACACATGATTTAAAGTGATGGTCATGGCGCTGAGTTTGAGAGTCTGTATTTCATACATTTCATATTAAAGTTTTACCCACAAATTAGGATTTAATTTACGAGACATGTCCCTCCTCCTCCTCCTCCTCCATCCTGCCTCTCTCATATTAAACACCATCATTTCCAGTCACATCGCACAAACATGACATAAACGCTCCCATAGATTCCTGTGTAAAACAGCTCTTTTATACACACATATTGTGGTCTATAAAGTGGCTTTAACTGGGGCTGGTGGTTGCAGAGGTGAAATTAAAAAGAGTGAGGAGGGGGGGTGGGAGAGTTGGGGGTTGCTGTAAGGAGCACGAAGACTGGCTGGGTCAGCTACTGTCTGCGATCAAGAGCAGGCCTCCCATCTGGGGCCGATTAGTCGCTCCCTTAGCACCACGGTCGTGTCCCAGGCCGTGCAGACGAGAGGCTTTTGGGGTAATTTGGGTTTTCCGGGTCACAAACTGCTGAGTGGTTAATAAAGTCCTCCTCTACCTGTTCACACAGTTTCCATTTCCCCCCCTGCTGGAGAGCCGAGCTGTCTCGTACTGTGAGATAGATAGGCGTTCTCATGCACATGTCAGGTAGGCTAGCAGGCGAGGGATAACAAGGGCTCTCTGCTTTGTGGAGTGCTGCTTAAATTGGGCACATATGAGCAATTTGTTACCAGCTAGCATAATGGCTGTGCGGTTGCTGTTCAGTATTTGCCAACAGGTACATGAAGGGGGTCTCTCTTTGAAAGTTGCCCCTGTTAATCACGTGGCTTTATAGAATGGAAATGGTTTCTATTCTGCTGATCAAATCAGACAAGGCTTAGTTTTTTCCCCCCGGCACCGCTGGCTGTCATATAAACCACCTGTCCTTTAGCATGTGCACTGAAACTTGGATCATAGCTGTCTTCCCTTCTATGTAACCTAAAATATGGTTATTTTAAACTCAACCTGAAGCTCTTATCTTTTTAAAAGCACCTGTCTGACAAATGGCATACGAGCATTTATGGGTCACAGACTTGCTCCATGTCTGCACATAATCACCGACCCACTAAGTCCCTACTTTGGAAAGTGATTCCACCCGTTTTCAGAGGTGAAAACCCCCTGTTGCATCCTTTTGCTATTACTGAGCAATCTCTTGCCCCTCGCCTGCTCTTATGGTGATATTATGGAGAAGGTTCAGTGAGTGAGTGAGGGTAGAAATTTCTAGCACAACAAGGAGAAGAGTGGGCAGGGTGTGGAGTGCCCCAGTGTGGCCAAGGTGGACACTGCAGTCACTGGACAAAGTAACGTTGGAGGGGGTATGATGAAATCTCCAGTCAGTATGAGACAAACCTGCAATCATGAAAACATCATTTCAATTCATACATACATCATAAGGATATCATATCTTCAGGAACCATTTGCCACAAACCAGCTATGAATTCACCAATTAATGAGCATCAATGCGTCAAAATAAAGCCATAAATCTGACGTGGTCGTTTCATTCTGCTGATGGCCTCGTGCTCTCCTGCACACACTGAGTTCACTGAATGTTTTCTGCAATTGAGCAGCTCACAGCATAGCTCAACTGGGCAGTGGGGAAAGCGCTCCACACCACTGAATAAAAAAGAAGAAGCTGAGAAGGGATGAGATAGAGAGGGATAAAGCGAGAGAACAACAGAGAGAGAGAGAGAGAGAGAGAGAGAGAGAGAGAGCCTGGTGGAGGAGAGGAGTCAACGTCTGAGCGCATCTCATTCCCCGGAGGTAAGAGAGGTGAGAGAGGAATGCTTTCAGGGACTTGAGCCACGTCCCACACGCGCTCTCTTAAGGATGCATCGGGGCGAGCAGGAGCCAGAGGCAGGACGTGCGTCCGCTCAAGCGCACCGGTCCACCTTAACAAGCTGCCCATGCCATGCTGAAGGTGTATTCCCTTTAGATAGGTCGCTCAATCATTTATAAGACTCAAATCATTACCCATTCAGATCATTTAGGGCAAAGGCAATGCTTGTCACCTCCCTTACTATCATCCCTGGCTCCTGCCTCGCTGGAAGAACAATCCACACTGTCAGACACGGTTTGAGTGCAGGAGAAAGAGGACGCTGCACTCTGAGGCCAGATTGGTTTCATTGATCTGTCCATACATGCATGACATTGCACACTGAAAGTCTATCCTTACCTATTACTGCAATAGAAAAACATCATTTGTTCCCCCATCACAGAGGTTAAGATGGGCAAATATGGTATAAAAATAGGCAACTCCAACTATCCCCATTATTATTGATCAAAGATTAAACTGTCAACTGGTGAAGGAAGGCAGGAAAAAAAAGAAAAGACCTCCGCCTTGGCATCCAGAGCGCCCGCTGAAAGTTTCTATTCTTGCCTTTCTAAATGTGTAACTACCTCTAAATATAGCAGCTCTGAAATATTCAGCATCCCCTGATCCTCACACCGACATCGAGTGAGGGGGCTGCTTAACTGCAGCTATGTTCGAAACAAGACTGGAGAGACTTCCAAGAATGTAGCGGCCAGAGAGGGAAAGTAACCGCTTCATATACAGTCGCAAACAAACATGCATGAATTCATGTGCGCGCCCACACACACACACACACACACACACACACACACACACACACACACACACACACACACACACACACACACACACACACACACACACACACACACACACACACACACACACACACACACACACACACACACACACACACACACACACACACACACACAGCCAAGTAAATCAACCTCTAAATCCAGCCAATTACACAAAGCCGCAAAGGGCCTGGAAACAGTTCACAAGCTTTTTTCACCTCACTTGTGCAGCAGAGAAACTAAAGCATAATCTGGTGCACTGTCTGTGATGTAGGGCTTCAGAAGGTAAAGTGCAGAATTGAGGAGGAGATGATACTTGGGAAGTTGCATTGTTGTGGAAGAGAGAAAGAGAGAGAGAGAAATCAGACAAAAGAAAGAGATGTTTGGTGGTGAAGCAGCTTCCTAGCTGCCACCATCAATCCTGCGCAGGTCAGCAGGCAGTGGCAGAGATCATCCCGCAGACCATCCTTCTGCTCACTGTCAGGGGCGTGTGGAACAAGGGGCAAGAGTGTAATAGCCAAGGGAGGGGGGCAGGTCTTTCTTCTTTTTTTTGTTGCTCTTTGGCAAAAAAAATGACTGCCCTCCTTGCTAAAGACGTGCCAGATGCCCAGAGACCTTATTAACGTATCCTTCAACCAGTGGGCCGCAGAGCAATGACCGTGTCAGAGACAGAAAACAGAGGAGAGGGACACTCCCCTGTAAAGCTGCACTATGAACTTCTAAAGACTCTTAATAAGACTTTTTAATAAAGCAGCAATGACACGAAAGCATTGAACATGATCGGCATCACGTCGTATCATTCAAACCGAGGTGGTGGTGGGGGGGAGGGTTTGGCAGGAAAAAGAAAACATAGGTGAAAGTTCGGGAACTTGGCTTTTCAGACTTGAAAAAAAAAAAAGGCCATGCTCCTGCTGGTTTCACGACTGATTCACTGGATGAGTCAGAAAACTTAAAGTTTAAATGAAGGATGCAGCTTAAGTACTGTCTGATGTTTTATTTGACATCCTACGGTGACCAAAGCTTGTTCTGCTTACAGAAAAGGTGGCAGACTGATAAAAGAAAATTAACTGTATCCTGGGTTAGTTGCCAAGTAAAAGATCAAGACCAAGTGCACCTAATAGCCAATAAGTAGAATACTCTGCAGGACTTAAAGCTGCAGAAACAGTTATTCTGTCGACATGTGAGATAGATGACGTCTTGCTTTAAAACAGGGGGAAAAAAACTGTTAAAAATTTGCTTTATAAATCACTTGGTTTAGAAAAACTGAGTCATGAGATGAGGGGGGAAAAAAATCCTGAGCAACTCGCTTGTTCTTTTTCAAATTCCCAGCTCGGACTAATATGTTGCCATGGTAACGAACATTGTAACAGGCAGCTTTAGGGAGACATTGTGACCTTAAAGGAAGGTATGTAAACACCACTTTATATTCTCCGGCTGGCCCTGCCCGAAAGAAGGCCTGGGAAAAATGTCTGCATGTGCAGGAGATTTGAAATAAATATCCAGGCCCCCATTGTGGAGCTCCAACAAAGACGAGTATCTTAGTAACACCACGCGGGGTTTGCTCGGCGAGACGTTTTCTCTTCCTACCCCCCGCCGCCTCCCCAACCACCACCCCCCCACTCCTCTCCCTCCACAATAAACACACTTCTCATCATTGGCGGGTTAGGGCTTAGGATGAGATTGATGAGGAGTTTCTTTAACTACCAGATGAAACCTGTTGGCCCTTTGCTGGGTCAGTCAGGGGGTCAGACTCGTTCCAACTCGTTTCAGGATCAAACACATTTCAATACAGCGGGGAGGACCAAGGACTATTCACTGCAGAGCATACTCTCTGCAATTTACACTTTTCTTAATGCAGAAAAACTACACCTAGAAACCTAAACATGAACTCTGTATACTTTATTTCATCATTCTGAATAAAATGGCTCCTTGAATAAGTTTCTTCCAGCTAATAAAACATCTAACATGAGGGCTAAGAGAATAAGATTAGACTACACTAGACACAGACCAGGAAGTTGTCATTGCAAAACCTTAAATTTCACCTTCATCCAAGTGTCTCTGAGCAAATATAGCTTCAATATATCATACTCTTCATGCATAATTATCAAGCACACTTAAGTCCCTTGATATAAATAGAAGTCTGAACAAAGGCTGGTGCTGATGTCTTCACAGTCTTTGTCAGAACATGCTGATCATCTTAAGAGGGATGACAGGGATGGCTCTCATTATTATAATGCCATCTACTGGCTACATGGAGACAACTATAACAGTAAATGAAATACAAAATCAGACTTTATAAAGATCAATAACTTAAAAAAAAAAATACCTTCCTTATTTCAAAAGACTAATTTCAATGTAGGATGCAACTGCAAAAACAAAGCTTTCTAAAACGTGAACTGCACAACGACCTTTAGCGGCCTCAGTGATGCAGCTCCTATGCAAAGATTTGAGAGCCACGCAGTAAAAGTGGGAGACATTTTACAGCAGCAAATAAAGCCAGATCATAACATCTGACATCAAGAGCCTTAGTGGCCCTGATTCATCCACAATTTGGACAATTTGTTAAACTATTAATCACTCAGGTGACAGAGCCTCTGAAGAGGTGAACAGTTAACATTAAGAAAAAGAAAAAATCCACATTTACATCTTTATTCTGGTGGCGTCTTTTAGTACATCGTCAAAAGTAAACACAGCCACATGAAAAGGCTGACTTACGGCGTTAGAGGTGAAATGCATCATTCACTTCATTTCCGCAGTCAGAAGGACCTCGCAGTGCCATAACATTAGCCCAGGAGGTTAAAATGTCACATAAAACCTTATGACATTGTGGTCTAATGCTGTTATTAGGAAAAGGATAATATCACATTATAAAAAGTCGGATCTGTGTTTTACATTCCTCTGGCTGTTGGCTGCATGATCGACTCTGCAGGCAGCTCTTTCATTCTTTTTTTTTTATAGGTGAAACAGGGGTGTCACTTCCACCCCTTCCATAGCAAACTCACAGTATATACCTGGAAGTGCAGCTCAACATTGAACAGTGCTTCCTCTAAGTAAATTTATGGAAGATCGGTAGCAGAAAACAGTCTTGCAGAAATCAAAAAGAACAAAAAGGAGAAAGAGGCCTGCGTCCTGCTTCCTATACATCAGGGCCTGAAAGAGAAATCCAACCGAAACAAATTAGTGGGCTGAGGAAGAAAAGAACTCGCCGTATACTACAGTACAGACTAATTTTTATGTGCTTTTGCCAGGAGGGACATAAACCAGAAAGGTTTCAAACTGTGACACAGGATAGAGGTGTATTAAAAGTAAATCTTTCCCCCTCCGTTTTGCGAGGCTCTATTGTGCTGTCATGTTGCTGCGACTTTATGGACTTTTGGAACACGAGCTCCCAGCCCTCTTTTTTTTTTCGAGGTAATCAATTAAACGAGGAAGTTCGCTGAGCCTTACAACTCGATTATTAGCCTGTCCTTTTGAAGTTTTATTTTAGGGGGCTGGGGAGGGGGTGACAAGGAATCAGGCTTTAAATCAGTGGGGCCGATGCAGCAGTGTTGAAGCGTTTGCAGCCTATGGCCTTATTGGAAGGGTTTGTCAGGATGTGGCGCTGGGCGAAGTCCAGATTCAGACTTTCATGGTTAATGAGCTTTCTGTGGTGGCAGTTACAGTCAGTGGCGTGAGTCAGGGAGAGGGCAAGGACTAGGCACCTGCTGCTGCTCTGGCTGCTTAGAGAAAAATCCATGCATGGATAGAAGAATCATACTTCAACACAAAGGCAGAGGATAAACTGGTTTCCACATTTTTTTGTTTTAAACATTAAATATTTTAGTTTTCCCCAGTGACACATGGTTACAAAAAAGTGACGGTACGACTGGAAGAAAGTTATCTACTCCACAAATATTCTCTCTTTTCTCAGAGGGTGTTTTTTCCAACATTTTGGATGCCGCCCATCAAACTCTCAAACTCATTCTCTGTTCCAAATGCTTAACCTCTCATTACATGCAAATAAGTAAACAAAACTGAAAACGATGCACAGAAACTTAACAAACGTACCTTTTTGGATCCTGCAAATCCTTCAGACTCCAAGAAGAAATATGCAAAGGGCATCAGGACGAAGAGGCAAAGGTTGGAGAACAGTGACACCAGGTTCCACAGACCTGCAGAAACCAAATACATCAGATTGCACTCATCAAACAACAATTTATAAACGATTTAACCCTTGTCTATTTTATCTGCAAATGTTCTTTTTCAATAAACAGG
Organism: Notolabrus celidotus; assembly: GCF_009762535.1. Taxonomy (NCBI): domain Eukaryota; kingdom Metazoa; phylum Chordata; class Actinopteri; order Labriformes; family Labridae; genus Notolabrus; species Notolabrus celidotus. The sequence continues at coordinate 21,144,649 of NC_048288.1, forward strand.
ACCCCTCTCGATACAATTATAAAGCTGCTGTGAGTTAAACTGACAAACACAACTATTTTTTATCAAGTGAGTCCCCCTCATGTTAAAGACGTGGACTCTGATGCCCCTGGTGGCTGTTGTAGCATCCAACAGCATTACTCACAGGGTTGAAAGTTGACACTAACTTTTCTCTGTTTCTGTATGACAGACTGTGAGACACGGATGTGATTTGATTGGATAACAATGAAATATTAATTAAGATTTTTCCCAGCACACATGTCCTGGTTTTAAATAAAAGAAAATAAACTGACTCATTCTGATACTCAGTAACTGTGACTTGAATCTACACATATACAGTTAACAGAAAGTCATAGTATAGGTGAGACAGTGTTTTCCAGCCTTTCTTTGAAATCTGATTTCGGCCACAGTAAAAAAAAAGAAATTTGGCCTTGAAACTTACATATGTCTTTCTTTGAGTCATTATACTGACTGACTTTTTAATTTGATTTGATTAAAATGTTGAAATTTAACGCAATTCAAATACAGAGGATACAAAGATAAGCAGCAAAGATAATTTAAAGCTACTGTTAATTGTACCCTCCGGTCCATAGCGAAGTCTTTACACACAGCAGTTTTTAGGTTGGTACAACTATTAACCAATACAAATCCAGGAAACAAATGAACACACATTTATGGGGCCTCATTTAGAAATAACTGTGTAGGATCAGAACTTAAAGTTTACTTAAACACAAGCTGAAAACGGCAAAAAGAAAAAGAAAAACTAAAAATCAGCAACAATCTTATTATAAAGCTTGATCCACCGTGATCTACACACACATGGATCAGCCTCTTATTTTGCATTCTACACTCCCACAACAAACCTGGAATAGTCAATGCAAAGCACCTCATTGTACTGGTGCATCTAAATGAGCATGCTGTCAGTGGTTCTTTATGTTGCATCATCACAAGACGGATCATTTTTACCTAAATATGTACAAAACTGTCAACAATCTGGGAACAATAGATTCTAATCTATGTCAAATTGAATATACTAGAGGATATTTTCGTTGTTTAGGAGCAGAGAGCAGGAGAACATTGGATCATTATATAAAAAGACACTTGAACTGTGTGATCCACTGACCGTGAATGAGGGAGCCATTGAGCCACTGAATGTAATAGTTTTTGGGGAAGGAGAGGAGGATCTCGCTACTAATGATTGAGAAAGGCAGCAGGAAGACGGCACCACCCGACACTGCCAGGGTAAAGGTGCACAAGTACAATCTGCAAATGGAATCACACACACAGAGAAAACACAAACACACATACATAGGTGTTAAGACTGGTTGAGACGAAAACAAACACAGGCAAAATCACAACAAATTTATTTTTCTACATCAGATTAGATCTTAGAGAAACTTCATATGGGTTAGTTAGGATTACGTATTAGACATAAAAAAATTACTTTATAGGATTTAGGAACAAAAGCAAATAAGATTTAACTCATTTATTAACAGGCTGTTGTCAATCTATGCTTTTAATTATCCTCAACACTTTACTCCAACCTGCCCTGCCCTTGTCCCTGTCCTAGGACAAAAGAAACACACTGGCCTTGTCTCAACAGCCTGCAATGCCTTTTTAGAAATTTAGAGGCTGCAGGCCTTTGGACTGGGCCCAGGGGACTAACCATCTGCTCAGTGGTCCGCAGTAAAGGCAGCACAAAGTCCCCTCTTCACTGTCTCACCAAAGGTGCTCATTAATTGAAATGCTTTCCATTCTTGGTCTTTGCACTTGAGGTGCTGTTCTGCTTTGCAGGGTGCATGAGGCTACAACAGGCACCTCTGAGTGTGATGTGTTCTGTAATCCTAAACTGAGAGATATGTGATACCGCAACCACAGCTCTGGAGCTCATTCAGACTGATAGTGATAGTCAGTGAATCAGTGGGGTGTGCTTTGTTTCATTAAGTAACATGAGCTGCTTTTAATGATTAGAATCACCAGTATACTCAGATAATATAATCAAGTATCTGTGTATGGTTTATTGGGTTAGTAATATCTTTGTTAGGTTCTATGAAATGCAAGGAAATAGAGGAAAAACTGCATCAAAATTTCAGCAGAAAGCCAAACGAGATGACTTCAAAGGATTTCATTTCTCGTCCAACTAACACCCATGATCCAAAGATATCTGACTCGCTATGATGTTTCACTAAAAAGAGCATTAAATCCTCATAATTTAATCGATGGATCTGAGAAATGTGTGTCATATTTGCGAGAAAACATTACTTTGATTCAACACAGTATTTGTTCCATCACTTATTTTTGCTTACTTATGACTTAATAATTATGACTTAGAGAACTTATTTCTCAGTAGCCTATTAAATGCAGCTGCCACACTTTTTAAAATGAAGAATCAACAGAGATCAGCTTTACTCACGATATTCTGTTGACGACGGCATCTTCATCCTCGTGGTCGTCTATAAAAAACAAACAGTGACAAAGGTGGTGAGAGTTCACTAAGGTTCACATCTGATACATCATGACCTAATCTAAACAGTACTTCAACTGTAAAGAAAGATTTACTTTTAACAGGACACACTTTTGCTATCTGTAGTGCTGATGCCTTTTACAGCAGATCTTACCATTGATTCCTATTTTAATGGTAACAAATGTGTTTGTTTCAGCATATCTGACAGAAACAGATTAATAGTGTAATAATAGCTACAGGAGGAACTTCAAGAATCGTGTTATTATTATTAAAATGTGTGAGACTCCACAAAGTATGCTCGTGAAACATGTTAAGGCATCACATTTCCTTTGCACTCTAAGTGAAAATTTGCCTACTAAATCAGTAGGTGTAAAAAAAACAGGCGTCTGAATTTCTCCTGTAGAAGCTTGAAAAGGGGTTTTCTGGTGCGAAGTGGTCTACTTTCAAAATGCAACAAGGGAAGCCATGGTGACCTAGACGTACTAATTTTGTCCTGGGAACATGGGATACAGTTCATAATGTCTAACCGGGTCTTCCTCTCGGTTTTCTTCTTTAAAACTTGAACTGGATTTCTATTCTCAGTCATTTCTTCCTGCTGTGTCACAAACGGCACAGACTAACAAACCAGTTCTTTTTGTTAAGATGTCCAGTCTTCGTTGTCTGAACACCACTCAGCTGGACAGGTTGAGCGAGTATTGACTGATATTATTACACATTGCATTCACTTAAAGCAATGTGGGGTGGGGACACTTTACACTGATACACAGCTGACTTTAACAGATTACTCTACTGGCATGGGTGTGGTCTCTCACAAACACACTTACACACCTCTCAGCTGTCATGTACTGTAAACACAATGACATTCTCTGTCTGTGTGTCAACACAACACAACCAGACGAACAGACTGACTTGTGAGAAATTAGCTGAGAAAATGGATCCACCATGGACAAACTCGAGCAGCTTAAGTGTTGGAGATTCTTTAGGGCAAGTCACAGTTTCACCAGGGTAAATGTAATGTTCAATTCTGTTCCCATGAAGTGATGTGTACCAGAAACACTTACCACTCTTTCTCTTGTATCTGGTTATGATGAAGTAAGACACAATGTAGAGGACTGCAAACAGGAGGAAGCAAATCTGGAATGACAAGATCAAAACATGAGTCAATAAAGATAAAAAACATTGCTTTATATGTAGAGTACAAAAGATCAAATGTTAATGTTTGTGTCTGATAGTGTACATGTTCTCCTTATAAACAAAAATAAGCTTCTTCAACAAGAAGTTACTGACAGTCCCACAGCAGATTCCAAACTCACACTCTTGACTTTAGGTATGTTTTCATGCACTGTTATAGCAGTGTATCATTATAACATTCCCATATAACAGGTTATAGCACTGTTAGGGTTTATTAAACATTTTAACATTATAACAATACCGCATTTAATGTACTAAGCTGGATTACATATTAAAAGGTCACATGGCTTCGCTGTAGCCTGAAATAAGCTGAACAATACAGCTCTGTATGTACAGGGCTGCTGATTTGATGTGTTAACCTGACCTTAAATACAGTTGTGAACCTGGCTCATGTGAGAAAACAAATGTTGAAGTATTTCCCATGACCATTGAGTCTGATACGCATGGTAATCCATCCCATCTTTGTGCAAAATTGTAATCTTAATGCATTTTGTACCGTATCACTAACAGACTGACAAGTTGCTTGTTCACTATTTATGGCATTCAGGGATGCAGCTTCAGTACTTTGAGTTGGTAACATTTCTTCAAGTCATTTTCATGATTAACAATCAATCATATTACCCTTGAGAATGTCAGCAGGCAGCTTAAACTGCCAAAGCATCTAAAACTGATTTAGAAAAATATTCTGATTGGCTAAAAAAGCAGTCTGAAAACAGAAAATATTCACATTTGAAGAGGTGAATGAGTTTGTTTGTTTTTTCATTTTTTGCTCATTAGGGTTTTTAAATAGACAAAGAATCATAAACAAAATAGTATTGATAAATTAAGATTAAAAAATAATAAATTAAATAAAATAATTAAATTAATTAAATTAAATTAAATTAAATTAAATAATAATTAGTCCATGTTTGAATTTTGACTGTGTAGCAAAGACATAGTTCAGAATAGAAATGATTTGACCTATTATCCAATTGGTCAAATAATAATTAAGAAATAACATTGATGGTACAGTAAGATACAAAATAAAACAAAATAAAAAATATAATAACAATAACAATAACAATAATAATAATAATAATAATAATAATAATAATAATAATAATAATAATAATAATAATTAGTCCTTGCCTGAGTTTTTGACTGTTGCCATTTCCTTACCTTTGTTTTAAGATTGTGCAAAATTATAGTCAGTCAGTTTGCAATTTTTCAATATGTGACTCAATATATCTAGCTGTCAAGAAAATACTTTTGTTTTGGCATGTTACAGTCTGCGAGATAATAATTTCAGCACTTTCATCACACAAACAAAAGCTACCAGGCAGTGACCTGTTATGTGATAATAAGGAACAAAGGTGAGAAAGGCTTTGTTTTCCCCATTATGACTACACTTATCAGACCAGGGCTAAGTGCAAAGTGGTCCAGAAAAGTGGGTGGAATTTATTAGTTAACCACTATCTCAAAACAAGCTGGATGGTCTTACAGAAAGATCACCTTCCACATTCCCCCCTTCTACTGTGACGGTGACCGGGGCATAACTAATGTTAGAAGCTCCCCCTTCAGCACTTTGCTCCCTGTCAACATTGCACAACGCATCATGGCCAAGCTCGGACTATGAGATGACTCAGCCAGACACCGGGAAGAGCGTGTACATTTCAGACAGACAAAATGACATAAAAAGAGATGCCAGACCTCCTCAGTCAATCCGTTGGGTACGCAGTGTTATATGACAGCGGGAGGGGAAAGCAGTTTTTCGTTTCCTGTGCAGTCTCTTTCAGACAAGACGAGAGCTGATACATTTCAAAGACATATAATTGGTGATGGTGGCTCAAGTAAAAACACAGTGTACAAAGGGGTCACGCCTAGAAAAACACATTATCAGGTGCACAGACCTGATAAACTGGCACAGACCCAAAGACACAGACATTTTAAGAGAGATAACTACACACCAACTAGTCAACACTACTGCAACTATTCATTCTATTTGTCTCAAAAATGAAAGAGTAGTGCAGCAAGCAATGTAACAGGAGTAGGTAACAGCCAGGCAAACAGTTTGCAAGCATACTCAACCAACTTAAGAATAGTATTTCACACTTTAATGGTATATGAACTCCAGCTAGGGGTCCAGGACTGTAGTTATAGTTTCTCAGGAGAGTATTATGAAAATCGTGCAAAGCAGAGAAGCTTGATCTGTCTGTTTTTAAGCAGTGCAGTAATGCTATTATTAGACTCTTGTAGCAGTAATAGCATTTCAGATGTGTCAACATGAAACATGGGTTTATTCAGTGTAAGGTAACCTGATTAACAGACAGACTTCTGCTTTGAAAAACAAACAAACAAATGCTTGTCTATTTAAGAGTCTGAACATGTTGCAAGGCGAAGATCTTTGGAGGTGCAGGGTGGAAAATGTGCTGAATGTGACAGTGACAAATGTGCTACCTCACTGATCACATTAATGTGGTTGTCCATGCATTCCTCAGTTCATTTCCTACAGTAGGACCACATTATGGTAGAAGCAGTTTCCCATACATTAGGTCTATCTTGCCACTCCATTCAAAAATGACACCTGAAGATACCTTTGCTGTAAAATAAGCATGCACTGCAATATCATTTTGAGCCCATATAAATCAATCCATAAGCTGGCTCACCATAAGCATGACATGATTCAGTGTCATCAGAGAATCATGCAAAGGGATGATAGGTACAGAATGTTGATATGAGATACTAAGTAGACGCTTAGGACAAAATGTGCACGCTTAAGCTGAGATGTTGAGCCTGCACACGGCTGGTGCTGCTGCAGAGACATCTGATAGTTTCTATATTTCAGACGTGTTTATCAGGTATATCCAAGAAGGTCGGAGTGTCCACTTTTGAATGATTTCATCTAAAGTGTTGTTTTATGACATTATGACTAAACATTAAGACACAACAATGTGGTTCATGGCTAAGACATTTTTTGTTATTGTTTGATGAACTTGCAAGTGGCCAGCACACAAGGACTTACAATGCATAAGTAGCATAGCAAGAGGGAGGAAAGTGTCAGACAAGAACATAACTTCCTGCATTTAATCTCACACATAGAGCTTTGTGTCCTGCCCCAAGGTCTGCTAATAATATCAACCATAAAAGAGATCCTTGCCTAAAACACAAAGTCAAGTTTTATAACCATCCAATGAGAAGAACTCAGCAGAGAAGGGCATTTAAACAAAAACACAAAGACATTACTGCATTAAAGGGATGTGAACATAAATAGAATTTGTATAGCTGAAATCAACTTAAAACACATAACCTTCTCTCTGCAGGATTAACTTTAAACTCACCTTTCATTGTATTTCACTTACAAACCAATAACACGGATAAACACTGTAGAAACAGAGGAAACTTTAATTTGTGGGGACCATTAAAATGTTATTCTGGGTCCCAGTATGGACACCACAACCCCACAAAGAACTAAAACATAGCTACAAGATTCATAAACAATAACTGGAATAGATGATGATGATAGAGAAACCTACACCCATTACAAACACGCTTTAACGCACAACTCAGCCATCCATGAAGTCGATGCAAATATAGTTTGTTTTTCTCATACATGCACATGATTGCCACAGAATGAAGGACTATGGGCAGATCTGTCAAACAATAACCCACTATGTTTATGAATGTACAAACATATGTGTTTACAAACCAGTTTTTGACTTTTGGGGCCATTTCCTAACACATATGAAGGCATTTCCAACGAGCACTTGAACGTAAGTCTGAAAATATCAGATAAATAAAGACATTGAAATACATATTTCTCATTACTCCTGAACAAAGCTACATTCATTTTACCCATCTTCATCACCTCTCTGCATTAAATGTAAACACGCTGATGGTACCTTCGTGGCCCATGTGTTTTGATTCTGTGCGAAGCTTCAAAGGTTTTGGTTGGAAATATTTCTTTGCTACTCAGAAGTTTATGGAGATAATCTTCCTCCAAACCCAGAAACAGCCATTCTCAGCTGATCGCAACAGCTAGCAGCTCTAAGCCATTGGAAATCCTCCTCAATTCAGTATGGAATGGTTATTGCAAAAAAAATGATTCTAAAAGTTTGGGACAAGGAGGAACCGCCCTGCTTTGAGGCCTGGCTTACAGAATTCTCCAGTACCTTGTATATGGAGAGGATCAGATATGAGGTGTTGGGCAAAACAACCAGATTCAAACAGATATGGTAGCCCTTCCTTGACTACATCACGGCTCTGGACTCACATGACACCTCAATGCCTTTGCCTTTTAATCACAGAATATAATTGCACAAAAGGATGACCATAGCAATATGTAATTTAGAGTGCTACACAGATGATGTGTGTTTTTTGTTTTTGTTTTTAGTTTGTTTGTTTGCTTTTTGTCTGTTTTTTTTTTTTTTTTTTGTAGAATGGGATGGAGGAGGGGGGTATTTTTCTTCTTCTTTGTTTTTTTTGTGATCAATTGTTTATTGGTTGTTTTACAGTGGCTTTGACATTGCAAAACATAGCATAAGTGATGGTTCAGCCATGTCATTTAGCCCCCCCCTCCACCCCCGCAACGTATGGCAGTGTAGATAGGGTAGTAATAAAAGAGGACAGGGTCATATCCACCTAAAGAATAGAAAAGTAGTAAATAGTAAATAATAATAATAACAATAAAAAATGAAAATAAAAATAAAAAATATAGATGAAAGCATAATTATAATAGTAACAAAAATAATCAATTATTAATAATGATGATATTGATAATAAACTAAGAAAAGTAAATATATAAATAAAATTCCTATGCCTCCACCATCTTGGTATCCCATTAGCAGTCTGTACATAAGCTTAAACAATCAAACATATGCGTGCATACACACACACACATACATACATACATATATATCTATATACACACACATATACGTACCCATATGCACATATACATACATACTCATATACGTACATATATAGTAGATACATACATACATTCATGAAGAAGAAAACATACATGCATATGTACATACACCGAGATAAACATATGATATTCTTCTTTGTTAACATTCTGAATGTTCTCTGTCTTCTGAAAAAGCTATCAAGGTTCAAGGTTTAAGGTGATATAAATAAAGTTGTTGTAAAGAAATGCATATTAGCAGTTGCTTCACACATTTTCAACACAATTTGAGGAATTGTAATACTTCATGCTCAACTGCTGGGATCAAGACCCACATTGGTTAACAGCACTACTAAATCCCTATATGAATATGTTTTCAGCTGAAAATAAAGTGGTGTGGAGGTTAGATACACTTTAAGTGTTTATCCCCGTCCTTACTAAAGATGATCACTAATAACAAGGACGAGATGCATTTATATCAGTCCACATTATGCATCTTCCTATTAATCAGTGGACACGATTATAATGTAAACTGCTTATCAATGAGAGCTAACCTTAACGCAGGCTAACTTTAAATATTTTTTACATCAAAACATAATCAAGCCAAAACCTTCGTTTAGGATTAAATACATATTTTTTGGTGTATGATTAAAATAAATATATATATCAAGATTGACACATTTAGCCGTTAGCAGCCGTTAACGTCAGTGATCAGTAGAGGACGTTGTTAGCCAGCTAGCCTTCATTAGCAGCTCCGTGCGTTACTTACGATGTACTCTCGAACTTGGCTGTGGAAATTCTGCTCTCTGATAGTCACATCGTCTTCTTCCATTCTTCATATTGCAAATTCAAAAAAAAGACTACAGACTCACTACATGCTAGCTCTTAACAACTCGCAACACTAACACGCAACTCCTACGCCTTCCCTCCGCTGCAGAAATTCACCCTGACTGGTTTAAAAGACAGTTTACATGGAAGGGAACCCGCTCCGTGCTGAGGAAAGAACCGCCCCAAAATAAAGTACGTCATCACTGAGGGACAAATCTCTCAGGCTTGACCCGGAAGTATATAGTCACGTGTTCGTGGGTCATGGTAAATACAATGTTGTCCTCATGGAAATACATGTGCAGTTTAAGGTATTTATATATTTAAACCTGTGAAGGCTTTAGTCTATTCTTTATCTATCGGTATTTATAAAGACTTTGTACTTTAACATAGACTTGTTCGCCAAGTGGAGTGACTCTACGTTCTGCTCGTTAAAGTTAACTCATGTCAAATTAGCACACAGTTGTTATCTTTGGTTCGACTGTATTCCTAAACGATGAAGGGGAAATTGAAGCATAACAGCAAAAAGAAAAAGGGAAATGAGGTGTTGCAGAAGTACATGGTGGCCGTGGATGAGTTTATAAAAAAAACTGGTAATGAAGAGCAGGTCGAGAGTGACCACAGCTTAAGATTTGTGAAAAAGAAAAGCAGGAAAGAGTTACGCAAAGAAAAGCGTAAGATGAAAAAGGCCAAAATGAAAAGTCATTATGAGGGTAAGAAGACCCTCAGTTTACCCCATGATAACAGTGACAACTCGGGAATACCAGCTGATGAACAGCAGAAGAAGAAGAAGAAGAAGAAGAAGAAAAATAATGATAAAGTAAAGAAAGAGGTGACAGAAGCTCCAACAAAAAAGTCTAACAACTCTAAAGCCCCATCCACATCAAAGAAAGGCAAGAAGATCAATAAACTGCAAGAATCCAGAAAAATGGCACTTCTGGAGGCAAATGAAGATGAGGACAGGGAGATAAAGAGATTGGAGCGCTTCCTGGGAATGAACAAAAGGAAAAACAAAAAAACTCTCCCTCAGTCTTTTGTGGCGGATGGGCTCGATTACATCCTCGGGATGCTGGACTCTGGCTCATCGGCTGCAGGTATGTACGATGAAGATGATGACATGGACATGGCTAAGGAGAACTTTGAAAAGCTTGATGAAAACAAGTCTCAGATGTCAGATGAAGAAGGAGAATCTGGATCTGGATCTGGATCTGGAGAGGAGGTGGCTAGTGAAGTCAGCGATGAGGATGTGGAGTCTCTCAAAAATGAGGAGGACAGTGAAATGGATGATGATGATGATGATGATGATGATGATGATGATAATAGTGATGATGATGATGACGATGATGGGAAAGTAGAGGAGGAAATGGAAGGTGACTTGGAAGAGAGTGATGCTGCTGACTCCGCTGATGAAAATGAAGGAGAGGAGAATGACGAAGAAGCAGACACTCCTGACATGACAACAGACTCAAAGTCAGAAAATGTGAGTTCTTTCATGGTATCTTAGCAGTGATTTTGTGATGTTTTGTATTCCATGTTTGATCAAATTTTAAGTTACATTAATATCTTTTTACATCCAGGTCAACTCAGCAGCAGGTAAGTATGTTCCACCTCACCTGCGGAATATTGGAGATGATAAACGTAGAGCCGAGCTTGAAAAACTGAAGAGGAATGTTAAAGGCCTGGTGAACAGGTAACTATCCTACCACATTGAAGAAGTATTGCATGTTTGCCTAAGTAATACAATTTGCCTCAACATATTAACAGTTTACCTCAAAGTTAGGGCAATATATTGGTTGGCTGGTGTTTTTGGCAGATTTGAGACAATTACAAGTATATCCATATTTTTCTTATTCATATTGGTATTATAACTTCTGATGAGCAAAGGAATGAAAGCTTTTAAGAAGAACATATAATACATTAGAGAGTTATCAGGGTACTTAAGAAATTATGTCATTACCTAGTTTGTCCAGCAGAGTGTGCTCAATCTGAAATGTTCACAGTGCTCTCTCAGAACCCGCTGCTGCACATGTAGCAGGAGGTAGTCCTCACTGCATCTGGCTGACAACTATAGAATGACAATACACAGCCTTGAATTGAAATGACAGTTATTGCCATGAGGAAGCATTCAGTCATATTCAGGGTTAACATTCTACTCTTTTAATTCTATTAAACGTAAGAGGGAGATATTGCATGTTGTATGAAAATTTCAACCTTGAGTTAAAGTGCACTGTCTATATAGATAATGCAACTCTAACTTAGTATTTTAGTAGCATTAGCCTTGAAGACTGTGAACAACTCTCTATTGCTCTGTGATAAATACAAACAGTGATAGTAGATCAGAACCTGCACTCAAAAGATTCTAATGTTTTTTTAATGTTTACAACAAGGAATAATGCATAATGTCTAACAACAAGAGGAAACTGCCTCTAAGTGGTTTTCTTACTTCTTCAGGTTGAGTGAGCCCAATATGGCATCCATTAGCAATCAGCTGGAGGAACTGTACATGAGCTGCAGCAGGAAGGACATGAATGACACCCTGACAGAGGTGGTACTGGCTGCCTGCGTCACCCCAGCCCTGATGCCTGACAGACTGCTGATGGAGCACGTCCTGCTCGTCAGCGTCCTCCATCATACTGTCGGTCTAGAGGTAAAGGAGTTTTTTGTGGCACAGATTTCAAAAGAGTTGGTGTCTGCAGAAAAGATCTTTATGAAACAAGCTTCACTTTCTCTTTTTCATGTATTATTTTGCTCCTTAAGTTTGGGTGGTGTTTTCATTTGAAGATGTCAGTTCACTCTCTCTTTGACTGGTAAGAGCAACAGCAGGAGTCCAATAGGCTTTAGTTGAACCAGCCTGCATCTGAGAAAAAATAAAAACATATCTGAGAAGTGACAGTTGCTCTGGATTCCTAACTTTTTTCTAAAGCTTTTGAAGCTTTCAAACACTTTTAACTATAAGCCAATGCTTTTTTACTGGATGAGAAAGTGATGGCTCACACTTTTACTTCCTTCGCATAAAGTGTAACAGGGTTATTATCTTGTAAACTTGGGGGCGTCAATAGCTCAGTCCATAGGGACTGGTGGCTGGAGAGGTGCTGGTTCACTTGCCTGGGCACTGCCGAGGTGCCCTTGAGCAAGACACTGAACCCTCAACTGCTCGTGGTGCGCTGGTTGATGGCAGCATCCTCACTCTGACATCTCTCCCTAAGTGCATGTCCACTGCATGTGTGTGCATGATTGTATGTATATACCAAAAACTGTGTGTAGCATGTCCAAAAAATAACACGAGTGAAAAAATTGAATTTCCCCCATGGGGATTAATAAAGTAACTTTCTTTCTTTCTTTCTTTCTTTCTTTCTTTCTTTCTTTCTTTCTTTCTTTTTTTCTAACTTGATTTACTCTGCCTTGTGAAAAGATTACAGCGAGACCATCAGTATAATTATCTGAAGTTAGTTGGCTTTCCAAAACGCTTCTATGGACATTTGAGATTATTCAAAGATAAATAATGTTCCTTTAATAGAAAGTTATTTCGATTTTAGCTGTGCTTTTATGTCCAGGTCAACTGAGGGGTTTGTCTAAACTTAAACCTATCTAAATGAAATCATATTTTGAATGAAAATTCTGTAAGATTCTTTTTCTATTATTTTCCAGGTGGGGGCTCAGTTTCTGGAGACAGTTGTGCGAAAGTTTGACGAGGTGTACAAAAACCCGACTGAAAGCAAGGAGTGCGACAACTTGATCGCCATTGTCGGTCACCTCTATAACTTCCAGGTGGTGCATTCTGCCCTCATCTTCGACATCCTCAAACTGTTGGTCGGAGCGTTCACAGAGAAGGACGTTGAACTTGTTTTGTTCGTGCTGAGGAATGTCGGCTTCGGCCTAAGGAAGGACGACGCTCTTGCTCTCAAAGAGCTCATCTCCGAGGGCCAGCGCAAGGCCAATGACATGGGGAGCAAGTTTCAGGATCAGACCAGAGTATGTAACACAGGACTCCTTTTAACAGTCATTACCTTTTATTTAGTGGACCTTCTCAAACACACACACACACACACACACACACACACACACTGTTCTGCAGCATCCTGTTACTGATAATAGTTTCATAATAGTTCATTTTCGTATTCCCAGGTGCGTTTCATGCTTGAAACGATGCTGGCTTTGAAGAACAATGATATGAGGAAGATCCCAGGCTATGATCCAGAGCCTGTGGAGAAACTGAGGAAGCTGCAGAGGACTCTGGTGGGTGATTTGCACACAACATTTGATAAAATTAGATCTTCATTGTGTAGCTTTAGGGCATCTACGTCACTTATTATCCTGAACATTGTTGTCAGTCTTGTTATTTTCGTAGTGTCTTCACTTGTACCACCAGGTGGCCTCAGAGTATCACCTTTATGCACCCTGTTTCCAGAGTACTGCTGATCTTTCACCATGACTAGCTGTTTTTAACTTCTCTTTTTCTGGCAAATGGTGGCAAATGTTATGTCTTTCTTTCATATCTCATAACTCATATTTACCTGCTAGGTACATGAATTGATAGTTCTGTGTAAATCTGCTCCTCAGATAAACCGCAGTTCAGGAGGCAGTGACATGAAACTGAGGGTCTCTCTGGGAAATCTCCTGGCAGCAGAGCAGGTGGGCCGCTGGTGGATCGTGGGCTCATCATGGAGTGGAGCACCCATGATCAGCAAGGAGCAAGGCAGCAGTACGTCAAAACAGAGCTCAGCTGAAGGACAGGTAGAGTACTGGCAACACCTGGAAGACATTGTCTCATGCACCTTTTAATGCATCAGGTTTAAGCCATGCACAAGCTTTAACTCAGATAATGAACTGATCATGACTAATACATTTGATTTCCAATTTAACACATTTCTATTCATTAAAAATATATTTTTTTCTCATGTTGAAATGAAAATGAAAGCAACTAAAGAGTAAATCTTCTGCAGAATAATATCTTTGATTTCTCAGTGAAATACATTAGCATAGTATCTGTTGTGTGTCAGTTGCACCAGGTATTCAAAACATCCTTGTTCCCTTTTTCAGGTTTAAAATCTTGCTTTCTTATTCCTTATTCAGATAGTTCTTTATTTACTTCAAAGGTGTGCTAAATTTCAAATGATGTACTTGCACATTAATTAAGCTCATGTATTGTTTTTTTTAGACATTTAATATCAAGAGTAAATGTTAATATTAAATGTAAAGGAGTAAAAACAACAACCCCAACACTGTTTCAGGGCAAGCATTAAAAAATGTATCAGTAAATCCATGCAGAGTCAATAATATTCAGTAACAACAGCAATGTGATGAGCGTATTTGATCTTCTCAATAAACTGATATCACTATTTTATTATTTATATCAGTTTAGTGCTAAAGTCCTGGATCTGGCTCGGAAGCAGAGAATGAACACTGAGGTCAGACGCAACATCTTCTGTGTGATCATGACAAGCGAAGATTACCTGGACGCCTTTGAGAAGCTGCTCAGGTTTGTCATCCTTCACGTCTGCCTGCAGCATGTCTGTGTGTTACCTTCGCTGACCAAAAATAGAAAAGATATGACGTGATATTTTTTAGCATTGTTTCATTCATAAGTAGTGCCATGTTAAATGTAATGCTAATTTACTTTGTGGTAAAGGATGGGCCTGAAGGACAAGCAGGAGAGAGAGATTGTTCATGTCCTGATGGACTGCTGTCTGCAGGAGAAAAGCTTTAATGCTTATTACGCCGTACTGGGAGAGAAATTCTGCTCACATGATCGACGCTTCCAGGTACTGTGGTGGTGAAAACTGAACACTTGATCACTGAGACACATCACCAAATTACTACATGCAATGAGCAGGTTTTTTTTTCTTATATAAACACATTATTTCCATCTTGGAGCACAAAATTTAAAGGATAATTTCATTGTTTGATATCGTATTTATAGAACCAATACGAAAAATGATTGGATCAACATGAATTCTATATCTGTGCATCTTCTTTATTTTAATTCTTGTGTTTCATTTCATCACTAATCACTTTGTCTTTAACTTTCAGAATATTATTGAATACAATTTATTACAGCCTAAGGTGGTGATATGTTATTAATTGTCTAAAACCAAGCTCAAAAGTATTCAGTTTGTTGCCATAAAAGACCAAAAAGTGCAGCCAATTCTTTCAATTAAGCAAAAACTAGCTCTGACCAACAGTACCAAAAAAAAATCCAAACTATTTTATTTAAATTTTTGTACTTATTTGTTCACCTCTGGTCATTTTTCATTTGTTGTTTCATGCAGAAGATTCAAAATGATTGTGGATTTTTATTGTGTGTATTTTTCTTGTTTATTAGTCAGACCTCAAATCCATAATTATCATCTTCAGTCTGAGGAAATGTTATCTCTTGACAATCAATGTGATGGCCTCTTAAAAATTATAATAATACAAATTTAAAAATGAAAGCCATCATTCAACCCATGCATTTGTATCCCAGCACAGCCCATTTATGAACCACGGTTTTAAAATTAAAGGGGTAAATTCCCTGTAGATTTTATCATGATTAAGTAAGAGTGTCATTTCTGATTGAATGACCTCCTCAGTGTGTGTGTGAGTGTGAGTGTGTGTGTGAGACCACCTAGCCTCTTAAACTGTGTGTGACCCACAGCATGTGGACTGTAGTTCACCTCTGCAGTGTGGGAGCCTCTCACACCTCTCACCTCTGATATCATTCCCCTCAAACTGAGTACAAACAATAGGGGCGAGAACACACTTCCTACTCTGCTGTCGTGTTGGCCGCGGGTCCATATCAGAAAACTGACTACCATTGTCCTCATGGACGAGCTCAGAGCAGGGTTGGTGGGAATGTTTGCTTTTCACATGTAAACTACATGTGGAGGAGAGGATTACCTGTGTAGAGAAGCTGCTTTGTATTGTCTGTAGTCTGTACTGCCCTTTTGGGGAATCGTATGATTCCATTAAATCTTGTGTTTGTAAATGTGATGTTCTTTCTCTAAGATGACGTTCCAGTTCAGTCTCTGGGACAAGTTTAGGGAGTTGTCAAACCTTCCCAGCAGCACCTTCAACAACCTGGTCCAGCTGGTTACCCGCTTCCTGCAGAAGAAGAGCCTTTCACTCTCCATACTCAAAGTAAGAGATGTGCAGGTGTAAGCTTTCACTGTGTTCAATCTGTAGAGTAATGTTGTAAACTGAATCTTAACTATCTGCTTTTTTCTGTGTAGGTAATAGAGTTTGGGGAGCTTGACAAACCCACTGTGCGCTTCTTACGCCAGGTGCTAACCAAACTGCTTAAAGAATCTGAGCCTGAGGACCTGGTCAGCATATTTGGAAGGTGAGCTTCATTGTGCCTGTATTTAGTTCTTTGAGGTTTGAAGATTTTAAACGGGAATTAATGCAAAAATGATCAGATAAGAGCAGAACTGGCTGCTACTTTGGTACAGCAGTGATTTGAGCTGAATGCTAACATCAGCGTGCCAATATCCTCATAAAAAACATGCTAACACGATGATGTGTTGCACTTATAAAATTTACTGTGCCTACATTCAAATGGTGTTCCAATAATCAGAAAAATTAAATTGGAAAGTCTTACGAAAAATTTAGCACACTACTTGCCAAACTAGCAACTTGATATGACGTTGCACAGAAACATGGAGTACAAAAATTGGTGTTAACTCAAAGACTGAGAACTTAACAGAAGCTGCTAGAACTGTCTCCTGAATCTGGAAATGGGACCATCCCAAGATGAAACAATTGAAGCATGTGTTTATCATCTTAAAATAGGGTGTTAGTGTGCAAATATTTGCTAGTGAGGGTCAAAGATAGGTTTAAAGAGTGAAGCTAATGCTGCTGACTGTCTTTAGAGTTGCATGACAAAAATTTGGTTCAAATTTGAAACAGCATCCTTGTTAATAGCTGAGTCACGCATCCAGCGTTTCAATGTCTGTGTTACCTGTTCAGCAAGGTTAACCCCCATTAACCAACATCTCTGTGCTTTGCACCTTTTGAACATCTGAAATCAATGTCCCTCATTGTTTCCCATCTGCCAGGATCTCAGGAATTCCTAAGCTAGGAATGCTGCGAGAGGGCTTGAAGCTTTTCATCAGCCACTTCCTGCTGAAGAATGCTCAGACACAGGGACCAGCTGAGCAAGCATCGCTGCTGTCAGAGCGTGCACAGGTCGCCTCCAGAGCCATGGAGGCCAAGGAGGCCAAGCTCAAACTGTAAAACACACACACACACACGCACACACACGCACACACACACGCACACACACGCACACACACACACTGAACTGACTGAACTATGGAACAGAAGTAGATGGCTTGTAAGGAATTATTTCTTCATACAAAGAACCCAAACCTACAGTTTTCTTTCAGCAGACAATACAGAATATGTGTGTATTTTTTTTTAAATAAAATAATTGTGTTTTTACTTTGAAAAGTTCTTGTACATAGTTTTTTCCAGGAAAATGTTTAAATTGATAGGAAACCAATGCATTTAGGAACCCACCAATCTCTGCACTCTGTGCAATATTTTAAAGCAGTGCGTGTTCATTTATCTCAATAGTATTTGGCAAAAAATACCTTGATATTTAATGACACACTGACAATTTGTTGGTATTTCCTTTGTATTTACATACTTCACCTCTCAAATACATTGTTCATGATGCTGCTTGTAAATTTGTTTACAGTTTCTTAAATACAACTCAAAAAACCTTCATTAAATCTCTAACATCTTTCTTTGATTCTAAGCACCTGTCCTCTTGTTTTTGCTGAATTTTTTTCTCTACTATTGATGATTTTTTTTATGAGATTGCCCCTATGTAGACAGTGTATAGAGGAGTTAATATTGTTGCGTATACTGTTGAGTTGAGACACCTGGAGCCATTGTTTTGGGCTTTATCGAGTCTATTTGCACTCCTACATGCACAAAAGCACATAGTAATAAAGTATATCTGCCTGAGAAATAACTGATTAGTGAATATTTGTATGTCAGCACATTTCTGTTGATATTTCCACCGGCCTTCTATGTCTGTGACATAAAAATGAGCAGTGCAAACAGAGGGGGACAGCACTGACGCTCATTCAGCGTTTGCACTCTCTGATGAGTCTAGCCTAGTCTATTTCCTCGCTGACACCCGTCTCTGCCCGCATGGTTAGCATAGCAGAGTCATTCTGTTACATTTGATACATGCTCTTATTAATTAGCTCAGTGCGGCCTGTATCAATCAGAGAGGCTGGAGCTAGTCTGAGGTCAGGAACGGGGCACCAAAGGTCAACAAAAGGAAATATTTATACACTGTAACCTTGTGATGAATCGAGTAGTATTGTTACATTTAAGATGCAGATCAATGACACAAAGAAACACTTGAGCAGCAGTGGTGTTTTTGTGGAGACTGCTGGGAGAACGACCGGAGAAGTTGTCACTTAAAAGGTGAAGATAGTGGGATCAATAGGCCCACTGTGCAGTCCATACACTGGCCATTGTCTGCAGCCCTGAGTCTCAGACTTAACGTCAGCTTCACCTGGTGTACTCAGGTCGAGCTTGACCCTCGGCTGAACTTTGATTTAGTCTGCTGAAAGCTAAAGCAAACAACTGAAGATAACCAGTAGATCCCTGAGTAATCCTGCTACAAATGGGACATTATCAGTCAGCCGCTGCTGTAGTTTAACACTGATTACTGTGAGAACAATCACAAGTGAGATCATTTTGTGTACCGTTCGCTCTGTAAAAATGATGATGCAAAATGTGAACACACTTACAGGTGAGTTGTGTAACTGGCTCTTTAGCCAGAATTGCAATTCAGTCCTAAAAAATACAAATAAAGGGCAAGGCTGAAAATGTGGATTGTTGATATGAATAAGTAAGGTTTCAACACAACCTTAATGCATACACATACTAAAAAAGTAACACTTTTGGATCAATTTTAAGAAGTGAATGCTTATATTTTAATACAGAAAACCATGTATATTTGTTTGCTGAGGATTTGTCCTTGATACATTTTTTGGCTTATTATAAGAAAGGCAGGATCGTGATTTGATTCTATCCTAACTGTTAATGACAAAAAAAGTTTTAAAAAACAACCTGTGCTTAAGTCAGGCGGAAACAAAAAATGTATGCTATGGGGATAAAAACGGATTATTTCGATCAAAATAATCAACTTTCAGAATATGTTTTAGTTTTTTCTCGACACAATTGACCTTAAAATGATTTCAGCCCTGAAAAAGGTGCTCCCGCAGCAAGGTTGTCGCTCAACGCGCCGCTTAAAGCCTTTATTAATGCGAGCCCATTGCTAGTGTGGTGTGAAATGTTTCCTCCGTCTGCCTGCCTACTTGCTGTTTGCTCTCACTGCACGTTTGCACGGATCCGACAGCGCTATTAACAGTAATTCCCATGACCCGAGCTGTCAGAGCAAGGAGAAAAACACCAGCCTCTGTGCACATCCGCGCAACAGCACACTGCGACTCCACCGTAACCGTAAATCAGGGACTACTTTTTTTTAAGACAAGTGCAGACATACCGACGAAGTTTCATACAAAATGTTTTATTTTACAATGTTTGCAACAAGAGAGACGCTAAACAATAATTTAGCATGCATTGGTATTACCATTTTATAAATACAGTATAGAAAAATAAACAGAATTTTTCCAGCGTAATTTCAATTTCTACGGAACACCATATGGAAAAAAAGGTCAAATATGTGGAAATATTGAACTGTTTACTGTTATATGGGCTGTAGAATATTATCGAACATTATTGCTTACAAATTAAACATAGCAGGTAAAGATTGTATAGTCCTCAGCTAGTGTACAGCGTTTTATAGCTAAACCATGCAGTGTTTCACAGTTTATCTATAGCCGAGAGCTGAAAATGAGTGGAATCTCCTGATTTATTGCTTGTTTAATACACAAATCGTCTGTTTTTGACCTTAATTAATTCTTTATGAAAAAGCATTGCTCATAAATTTGATGAAATTCATTGAAGATTTGATTACATGCACCTGCATTTTTTTTTATAGCGAAATCCCCCCCAGAGTCATTGTAAATGAAGTTCTCATTCGCCCCTCTTCACTTTCATCTTTAGCTTCATCTCCATTATTAGGGCTGCGGACTGATGTCACTGGTGTGATTCCTCTCATCATCAGAGGAGCAGTCTGATGAATTGTACAGGAAATTATCGCCATCATCATCGTCACTGTCTCTGAAGTCCCGTATTCTGCCGTTTTTGGAGTCTGTCTTGCTGTTATAGTCCGACTGTTCGAGTCCGTCAGATTTCTCCTGGCCGCTCTTGCTGCCCTTCTTCTCGGCATCCTGGGCTGCCTGCTCTTTGGCCTTCTTACTCCTCTTCCACTTCATGCGTCTATTCTGGAACCAGATTTTAACCTACAAAGAGAATTTTTACTTAGATTATTTAATTTAAAGGTATAAAGACAGAGGAAAGCTGTGCGTAATTGTGCGTAATGGTTGCGTAAAGGTTGCAAGAAAACCTGACATTGACCTCCACGGTTTTGCAATTATCCTAGACTAAAACTCAATCTAAAAAGCTAATTTCAAAGGAAGTGTTTCCTTTATATTTGTCAAAGTCAAAGACTAAAATCATATTTATGATTTTCTCATAGCCAGTTGACCATGTAAGATATCAAATTAAAATATATACCAGGGAAGGTGCAGGAATTAAAAATATCTTAAAACAGTGACAATATTTCGTTGTTATTTTGTTAAACTTAAAATTAACTTGCTGGTATTTTGTGTACCTCTTTAGAACAGTATTGAATATTTTAAACAAAGGATCTAAAGAGCTCTGATTTATACCTGGGTTTCTGTGAGCATGAGGGACGTGGCCACTTCAAAGCGCTTGGGTCGTGACAGGTACTTATTCAGTTTGAACTGATGCTCAAGCTCCAGCAGCTGCTGACTCGTGAATGCAGTTCTTGGTCTTCTGCACTTGCCAAGCAAGTTGGACTGTGCCTGAGCTGCAAAATAAAGAAACAAATCATGAATTCCGAGCACATATACAGTATACAATGTGCATATATTTTTTCAGTTACGAAAGAGTTTGGTGACAAAAAACAAATGCTCGCCAAAAATCAGTAAAAGGGTATCTTCCTCTGTTGTAATTATGCAGTAAAAACTGATTTTCTAGGCTCTCCGTTTAAGCATCAAGGTCATCCACTTATGAATATTTTCACAGAGGAGTTATTTGCCTCTCCATTTTGAACAAATCTGTTAAAACGAGCAGGAACAAGAAGGCAGTATCTGGTGAGCAAATAACATGTCGGCTGTGGGTTTCACACTCCTCTGCTACTTTCCCACTGTCCATTATCTGTCCATTTTAGTTCCTCTTAGAAAAACCATCAGTGTGTGACAGCCTCTTCATTCATAAATGGTTTATTATGAGGGAACATGCGCCAAAAATGTAACACAAAACTGAACTTATTTTCAAGGAACTAAGAATTGAACCCCTCTCTCTAAATCTAAATTTGAAGCTAGAAGCTTTCTGGATTCTGCATCATTGAGGTTTACATTATAATTTTACACAAATATTTCTTAATGATATTTCCTTCCAGAATCATATAAAAGGCAGACTTTTTTTGGACTATCAAACCACCTTAGATCAGTTGTTTGCGCTATAAACGAATGGCCTCACAATATTTTTGGATTATTTGGATTAAAGATTAGAAAACACATTGCCAAAACTATCTGTAATAAAACATCTTCTTACAGTTAAAGTCGGACATTTTGGGCAGCATCATCCCGGCCGTGGAGACCCGCAGCCAGTGGTCCAGCTGAAAGGTGCTGGCTGTCAGTTTGATTGGATCGCTGCTGTGGTGGTGATGGGAGCCGTGCGGGTAGGAGTAGGACAGGGCTGGGTGTTGGCCTGTGAGCGCAGCTGCGGAGTAGGTGTACATGGGATGTCCGTAGAGAGCCTGTGCGGGAATCCCTGCAGTGCTCTGTGGGTGTAATCCAACCATGCTGTGCGGACTGTTGAGGAAACCCGGTTTGGGAATCAAACCGCAGGAGGAAATCCTCGGAGGAGAGGGAGTCTCTGTGCGTAAAGACTCCACGCTGGTGCCCAGTTCCGCGCTTCCAGACGATGGGATGGACGAAGAGGAGGAGGACAGGGAAGTGACCAGCGCGAGCGGAGAGGTCTGCACTTTAGGGGTATCGACAGCTAACAGCGCATCAATGCGAAAGTTTCTGGACTTCTCCATCGGGCCGCCCGGTGCGCGTGTCCTTGTTGCCTCTGCTGCCTTAAAGGAAGGAGAAGTCACCGCAGTTTTTTCCACCTCTCGGAAGTTCTGTGGCGCTCTGGAGTGTGAGAGAGGAGCTCTGTATCACACTTAATCCCTGACAGATGACGACGATTGGTGCAGCCGTCTGGAAGTGGGCGGGCCCACGCGTCAGAGCCAACAACGTCTTTCAATTCTCATCAGTGTATAGCAGCGTGGGTGCTCTATATTATTACTTTCATTTAAAAAAAAACCTTTTAGAGCAAATGGCGTAAACATCTTTCGATAAAAACTTTTTTTTTATATTCAACAACAATGAGTGCACCTCTCTGCCTGTATGTGGGCCTAATTAATATCCAGTGGGTGTACGGAGTAAAGGTTTCAAAGGTGACTAACGCTGACTTTATTCGTTTATGATTATGGAAGTAGGTGTGCTCCTCCTGCTGTGTAATTTTGCGCGCAGGCTTGGGGTATACATCACAAACACATCCAAGGTCACCTTGGTTGTAAAGAAGAGGATTCTCAGTTTTGAAATTGTATTTTATTGAATATATTTGTCTTTAGCCTATTTTCTCTAAAAGACGCAGTTGGGCAAAATATTTTTAAACTTTTATTTTCTTGAAGACACTGTGGAAGTTAAAACGAATTGGAAATATTTAGCCACAGTTCTTGCTACTAGGATGAGTGTTTATCCACATGTATAACCGGATTTTCAATCCTAAAATATCAGATAGCATGACAGGTCATCAGGCGTATCTTTACTTCTTGAATACAGATGGCAAATATATTAAAGGCGCAATTTGTGCAGTTAAAGAAAAGGACGTGTTAAAGTGAACATCTTGAGCCCGAGCACCCTGAGAGGCCAACAGGGAAATTTCAGTAAAAGCCCTCCTTCTGTCGCTCTGCAGAGCTGAGGGTGACAGACGCGCGCTGACCTGTTATAATGCAGATATATATCCCAAATTGATTAGGTTACTCCGTCAGTGCTTTTGCCATGTTGTTATCAGCAACCCAAGTTTTATTTTGACATTTTCCCCTCTAGATTTCACACATTACCGAAAAAATATCTAAAAAAAAGCCCCATTCTTTTTTTAAACCCCAAGGGCTGAAAATGTTATTGTCATTTTTCTCACAAGATCAGACATATTATAAGAGGAAAGCCATTTAATTTTCGAATTCAAGAGAAGCTTTAGAAAGCTGTCAAAATGAGTCAAATTTAGGCCCAATCGAGTAGCAGAAATGGGGCAATTGAAAGGCCGAAAGTGTACTGAGAAGAGATGGAGCTAATAGGCCCGTGGCTCTGGGTGACTTCGGTCTAATAAGCCACTTAAAGTTAATGGAAGAGGAGGTCAAAATGAGAATTATTGACACCCAGTTGCCCTTAACCTGTCTACCAATAAAGCTGATTAGTTTTTGTCAATTCATCAGCTGAGCGCGCTCTGGGGACGTTTATTTGCTCGGGGGAAATCAACAAGTCACCGGATAGTTTCCAGGTAACGGATCGCCGTTTAATTGTGGACCCTGATGATCATGACCAATTACAGGATGATAATGGAGAGATTGATGTGGGTGGGTCGTTCACGGGCCTGCACGGAGACGTGGAAATAGAAAGAGAGGACAGACAGGTAATGCATGCATGATGCAGTTTGTTGGGAATTGGTACAGATGTTGATGAATTAAAAAATGTCTAAAAAATTTTCACAGAACATCCTAAATATTTCTAAAATGATTTTTTGAATGTATTTCTGTTTCTATCATTTGGACCCTACCCTCAATGATGGATATATTAAACATCACGTTAAAAAGATCCGGGATGTTTTTCAGAAAATAACAAAACATGTTATTTTGAAGGTCGAAGTGATCATCTTCTTCTCTGCACACTTGGCACAAACAAGTCTTATTTTGCAATCCTCTGCAATTATGAGTTGTTTTCTTCCTTCCCTCCTGCCCAATTACCACTACAACAGCCGGACTCCATCCTCGTCCCCACCGCGGGTTTAATTTCATTAAGGGCCCCACATGAATATTTCTATTAAAGCTGCGGTGAAATATGGAGCCATTTAGTATTGGCCTTCACCGATCATCCAGATTTATCGCTCCTCTTCATCACATCCAGGGGAGGGAAAATTAATAAGGCACCCAAGATGGAACCGGACCCTAAAACCCAGGTCTTTTCCTGAAAGCTGTTCATTTGCTCTGTAATTACTTTCACAATTAACTAAAATACAAATCACAGTGACAAATCGAGATAGTTTTTATATTAATTACGTTCGATAAATGTGATCGTGATGAAAAGGCAACTTAAAGGGCCCTGCACTGTCTCTTTAAATCCAATAAATACGTGTCTTTGAACTGGCACGAATGACCGTCTGGAGTGTGAAACTTAGTGTTAAAAACATTTGTGGCTCAGAATCTTTTTTTCCGCTTATATCACATCCAATCCAGTTTATTTTCTGCCCCCAAAAAATCAACAGGCCTGTATCTGTCAGTATAAGACAATTAGAGAAGGAAAATATAAAAAAAAAAATATAAAAAAAAAAGGATTTAATAAATCAATCAAATATTTAACAAAAAAGAATGATAGCTATACATCATCAGTTTGTTTGAGTAGTAGTGACAGTGCTCTACTACATTAATGGTACTGATTATATTAAAATGAAAACAATACTAGAATTAGTAGTAGTGATAATGCTAATAATAATCATGTTGATAACAATAACATCTTAAACAAACAACAATATGAAAATGTAATAAACAAATATAAGTGATAGCATGACCATTTAATAGATATCTGGGATTCCCTGTATGTGTCTGCATCTTTCACATGTAGCCGATTGTGATTTGACCATTACATTCATAATTATTTTAACATTTACTATGTTAATGATAGTCTAATATTTAAATCACCAGAAATTCCAGTAACTTCAACCTGAAAAACATGAATGGACTGTGTTTTTTACACTGAAGCTAATCATTAAATTATTTAAACATAAATACTGGATTCATTTAACAGTCTTTTTGAAAAAGACTATTAAATTGCTCATATATATCAATTTAGACTGCATATTACTGACACTGACTTGGCCATCCTTACTTTCATTTTCCCACTTTGATCTGACAGCCTTCAGCTGTGTGTAGGCTATAAATGAATCTAAAGATCAGATACATCCTGAATCCAAGGTGCACTCTAGTAAAAACAAAGAATCCAACAAGAGAGATGCAGCTTCATACCAGCTCTAGAGACGAGCTGTAGAAATCCTTTGTCTATGAGAGGTACATCTTGATCTCTTAAACGGAAGTGTAACATCATGATTTGATGTTATTATGCAGTCTAGCCAAAAGCTTAACTTGGTGTGATTCCTGACTGTGATCATGGTCTAATTACCTGGAGAAGATACCATTTTATTTAGCTGCATAGGAGACATGCACAAGTTGTGAGCTCTGGGTACATCAGGAAGATGAACTCAACCTCACACTATAGTATTTTTTTTATTCAAGATAAGATTACCAGTCAAGGCACATTGCAGCAATAATGAGACATGTTTAGTTTTTTAAAAAATTCCAAGCCTTGTAGACGTTTGTTGTTTGGCTAGTTGACTGGATTGTTTGTCTATTTCTAAAAGTAAATCAGTACCAGCAATGACAAAAACATTTCAGCAGTTACCTAAGAGGGAAAGCCTCCATTTTTCTATGTATTAATCCATGATTTACAACTTGACTTTTTTAAGATATTGAGAGAGCTTTTGAACACAACTCTAAGCGTACTCGAACATTAAGTTATTGAACTTCTTGAAAAGTTGGAAATAGAAAAGACAGGGCAAACTATATTGTCTGTTTAATACTGTGGGTTTGAAAGCTATTAAAAGTTAACTTAAGTGTTGTGTTTTGGTGGTGTTATTATATTTAGAGAGTGAGGGATTCCTTTTGAACAATTTCTTGTGTAAAAAGAAGATGATAGAGTTTATTGAACAACTCACAGTTGAAAAAAAAAGACCATCCATTATTTTTCTTTGCATTTGCATATAGATATTAACTCTGTGCATTTCAGTATCTTGTGTGTTGTTGGAACTTATCTGCATTTTTATATTTCCCCTCATAAGTACCAGCGTGATTATGAGTGCCATGCACTTAAAATAAAAGTATATCAACAAATAGCTGTCCGTAAAGTTCATCTGTTTTCTCTAATCAAGGGGTGTCAAACATGCGGCCCGCGGGCCAAAACCGGCCTGCCAGAGGTTCCAATCTGGCCCGAAGAACAACTTTGCAAAGTGAAAAAATTACAGAGAAGACATAAACTGGAATTTGTCAATAAAAGTAACTACTATTTCAGATTTGTCCTCTGGGGGTAACATAAAATCATAGTGCTGAGGGAGTGCACTCCGGGACCTTTTTTTCTCAAAGTGATAAAATAGATGACTTGCTGTTTGCATAATCCGGTTGAGATTCATAGAGACTTTTTAGAGCACTATAAGATGATCCAATAGCACTATACCCCTGCATACAAAACTGTCCAGCAAGCAAACTGTTCATGCTGGATCTGAGGGTCCAAAATAATCAACTTTACCTTCTTCATTATGATACTCTCTGTTCTTTTGCAGTTAACATTACACTGTGTCAGGTGAATGGGTAACCTGTGTGTTTGGTGTGTTCGCAGCAGGTTTCAGGGCTTAAAGCAGGGGTGTCAAACATGCGGCCCGCGGGCCAAAACCGGCCCGCCAGAGGTTGCAATCCGGCCCACGGAACGACTTTGCAAAGTGAAAAAATTACATATTAGACATTAACTGCAAATTTTCAATAAAAGTAACTACTATTTTAAATTTGTCCTCTGAGGGTCGCATGCAATCATAGTGCTGATGGAGCGCACCTGAACAGCACTTTTTCCCGGGACTTTTTTCTCAAAGTGAGAAAATAGATTACTTGCTGTTTGCATAATCCGGTTGAGATTCATTAAGTCTTTTTAGAGCACTATAAGATGATCCACTAACTACTAACACTAGCACAACACCCCTGCATACAACACTGTCCAGCAAGCAAACAGTTCCTTTCGGAGCTGAGGGGTCCAGGATAGCCAACTTTACCTTCTTCATTATTATAATCTCTCTGTTCTTTTGCAGTAAAAATTACACTCTGTGTCAGGTGAATTGATAACTTGTTTGGTGTGTTTGCAGCAGGTTTCAGTGCTTAAAGAGTAAAATGTTCTGCCCCACTATGAGACTCATCATGGAGAACTGTTTTTGTAGAAAGATAGTTGATTACATTTTCAGCACATACTTGTACTATTTTGCACTAAAACAAAGGGAAAAATGTAAAGTTGTCGTTATTTATAGGTTATTATGTTATGATTTTACTGGTCCGGCCCACTTCAGATCAACTTGGGCTGTGTGTGGCCCCTGAACTGAAATGAGTTTGACACCCCTGGCTTAAAGAGTAAAATATTTGGCCCCACTATGAGACTCATCATGGCAAAAAATACAACAGCTGTTTTTGCAGAAAGATAGTTCATTAAATGTGAAAAATTTCAGAATGTACTTGTACTTTTTTGCACTAATACAAAGGGACAAATTTAGAGTTGTCGTTATTTATAGGTTATTATGTCATGATTTTACTGTTCCGGACCACTTCAGATCAACTTGAGCTGTATGTGGCCCCTGAACTGTAATGAGTTTGACGCCCCTGCTCTAATCAACGCACAGAAGATGTAAACAGCATGCACACACGCGTCACAGAACCTTCTCCACAGATCTGGATGGAAGGCGGGTTCCAGCATCTCCGATATGATTGACAAGGATTTCATCCAATCAGCTTCCAGATGTCCCAGAAACCGGAAGCAGTTAAGTTTGCTGTTCCCTGTGTTTGTGTTGATTTCTAGAAAGAGAAGGAAAAGAGGACTGGACGTTTGGATTTAACCTTAGCTGCCTTCCTCGAGTTATTGTCTGTTTCACTCCTTAAAAGTAAAAGGTAAACCATTCTAATTCTCGGATAAGTGTCCTGTATTATGAGCAGTTTAAAAGATGACATTCGTGTAGAAAGACAACCCCCGTAAAGTTAGCCTGTCTGAGTGGTTAGCTGCTCTGCTAGCCAGCTGCAGAGCTAACGTCAACGAAATCATGTCACTCATACACACATAAATCAGCACTGCAACATGCCATAGATACGTGTTTAGTAAGTTCATGTGTGTGTAGCTGTTTGGAGACGGATAAAGCAAACAGCGTTGTTTAAAGCCTGACAGCTGCTGAGTCATTAGCTAGCATAAAGGTAACCGGCTAGCTAACTATTGTTGAAGCCAAACAGAAGCTGGCAGCCGGATATTTAGCTGAAGTTAACCTCCAGTCACACCGTTCAGAAGTCTTCACCATTAAAGTTTATAATTGTAATAATTTGGTCAAATAGCCTAGGTTTCATGTTACGGTTAATGACATCTAACTAATGGTTTCTACGTTACAGCCAAGTCACGAGTACTCATGTTATTTTTGTTTCAATTCGTCACTTGTGTCACTCTTCCATCCACCATGAGGCATCAGATCACAACTCAGAGCCTGTCTTCCTTTCATTTTCTCTTCCAGAAACTGGTGACATCTGCTGAATCAGTCCATGGGAAAAATCTAATAATGTTTAGCTTTGAGGGAGATTTCAAAACAAGACCCAAGGTTTCACTTGGAGGAGCAAGTAAAAAGGTAAGATATGATATCTTTAGTAAAGGTACACTACACTAGACTAGGGTTGCCAACTTTCTCACTACTAAATAAATAAGGGACAGGTGCACGGTGCCATGGTGTTCTGAGCATGATGTGTGAATTCAGCGTATATTCATATTCTGATTCAACTGGAAATGCAGAAAGTGTGTATATTCCCTTTAATCCTCACTGTATCATTATGTAACCTCATATGAATAAACCTTCAAAAAACCACAATGTGGCTCTTTACATCTAAAAACAGGCAAAAGACAAATTAAATGCAAAAGAGGAGTATGACTCCCCAAATGTACCTTTTCCATGGATTACTTTTCCTGCTCTTGACTGACTCAAGCAGTCTTTTGTCCTTTTGCACAGCCAGAGAGAAGTCCTTTCATGACAAGTCACAGTTTACAGATATTTGAAGATCATTTTTGATCAGCTCTGTGCTGCATCTGTTTCTTGAGTCTGACCATTTAATGCCCATCAGAGAGAAAATCCTCTCCACACTTTTTTGCAGGACTTGGCACTACTTACCACTGCACTATTATCATATGCTATGTTTAGCCTGTACATTAGTCATTAGTGTTTGTTATTCTTTTGTGTTTATAGTTGACGTTGTTATTATTCTATTTATATTTTTATTTGTGTGCCTTATTCTTATGCCTTTGTACAAAGAGAGCACAGTTTACAAATTCCTTGTGTGTTCAAGCATACCTGGCCAATAAAGCTGATTCTGATTTGCGCTGTATATAACTGATGTGCGTGAGGGGGCCTGTGATTGGATGACAGGTTGTGTGATTGGCACATGATCTGCCACTGTCGTTTTATCTGATCTAGGATCTGTAGAGTGCAGTCTGCTGTATTTACAAGAGTTAATAGTCAATATACGGGACAGTTGAGGTCCCGTATGAAACCAACCAATTTAGCCCAATATACGGGATGTCCCGGCTAATACGGGACAGTTGGCAACCCTATACTAGACAGTGACAACGTCTACTACGAGAGAAAAAGAGTGACCAGTTGATTGTATGATTTTCATGACCTGAAATGTAAATTGGCAAAGAAGAACACATATTATTGTTTAAAGTAGTTATCTGAAGGATTTCTTATGTTTCTTTTAGGAGGAGAAAGCCTCTTTGCTGCACCGTACTCAAGAAGAAAGACGGAAAAGAGAGGTAACTGTTTGTGTTTTGCTTTTTTTTTACAAGCAAGTTAGTGAAAATTTGTAAATCTCTAAAGCCACTGCATGTGTTTGTCCTGTGTGTTTATTTGAAGAAACCCTTGACTATTCTTTTGTAAAGGCAAAATTAAAACATAAAAAATGCCTTGCTACTTGTACTGCTTTAAACAACCAACTCTAGTGAAACATAGGAAATAAAGACTGACTATCCAGTTGATGTTTTCATGATCAAGACTTTTTCAGTGGGTCACTCTGCCATATTTAATCACTTTCAACATGTTTTCTTTTGCTCAGGATGAAAGAAAACGACTGAAGAATGCCATTATCATTCAGTCTTATATTCGTGGCTACCTGGACTTAAAACAGCAGGTAAGTTTTCTTGCTGTATATTTAGCTTGTTGATGATTAGTCTAAACAATGACTTTTGAATGAACCAGAAGTCTATGCTGGCTTGGCAAAAACTGCAGATAGACTCTTCATGTTTCATAAACACAGACAGAGATAAAAAAAAAAAAAACATTGTCTGTGATATTAACACCTCTCAAGGCTAAGCATTTTTTTTTTTACTTATACCTTTTAAAGAAATCAAATGTCTGACCTCTTCTTATGGAATGCATTTCTTAACGTTGAACTGTTTCTTTATAAACATAAAACTGTAGATGTGTAATGTTTGAAGTATGTGACCTTTGACCTCCCTCTTCCAGTATGCTACCCAGAGAGCCAAGTTTGATGAGTGTGTCAGCCAGACTCTGTCAGGTGGAGCACAGCATTTCTTGGATGGTCCTCGTCTCAGCCTTCTATCAAGACAACTCATATTTTTCTACAGACAGAGTGTGGATGCACATAGATTGGTGAGATTTGGATATATCATTTGACACTCTTTATATTTAACTATACCTGTGCTATGTATTTTACAAGTTGTTTCTATTTGTTTGTCTGTAAAGATATGGCTGTGCCAGAACCTGGTGAAACTCAACAGTCAGTTTGTGAAGCTGCTTGTGGGCCAACAGAGAGATACATGTATGTTTCAGATCAAGAGGATCTTAGGCTTCTGCTGCAGGTACAGTACTTGATGATTGATTAACAGAACCATGCTTTAATCTGCTGGATGCATTGACACATAGCTGAGTAATATTAAAACAAGTGTTGTGATCACAATCTAACTTGAGTCTCTGTTTTTGCTCCACCAGGCTGCTACAGAACTGCAGAGATGATGGTTTGAATGTGGCTGTCCCCATGCGGATGCTAGAAATCTTTTCTGCAGAGAAGACTTATCTTCCCATTAATCCAGATACTAACTATGTAGCTTCAATACTCGAGCAGATTTTGCACTATATGGTACAGAAAGGTAAGATCACTGCAGCGCTAATAGACACAAACCGTTTAAAGCCTGTTTGTCACACATGAAGAAGTGTTTAGAGATGTTGAATGTCTTAATAATACCTGTTAAGTGTGTATTTTAACAATAGATGTTTCTTAAGGTGAAATTGTGTCTTAAAAACCTTTCTCTCACCTTGTGTCTCTCCTCCAGGATACTACAGGTCGCTGTATATTTTAGTGAATCACAGACTTCCTCCCAGTCTGGACTACAGCGACGCTCCCTCTGTCCCTCTAGCAAGCACACTGTTGGAGCACATTCTCAAACCTCTGCACTTTACCTACTCCTCCTGCACAACGGGCGCAAGGTACAGCATGAGACTGACGCTATTTGTAGATCTTAAATAACAGATGACAGAAAGATGCAAAATTCAGCCATATGATAAGAAGTCTGAGCAAGTAGCAGGTAACTGTTACAAAGTTATCCACTTCCGGTTATTGCTATTTTCCTTTGTTTCTTTCATGTAGTGGGATCTTGCAATGACAGTACGCTGGGCCATAGTGCTGGACGAAACAATATTTATTAAGATTAAACAGACTTATTTAGGATTTGACAGTGAAAATAGTTATAATTTCATCTTTGATTTTTGAACCTGGATTCAGAGAAAATCTGAATTGAAACGAGGAGAGCTTGTTTAAAATCCTTCACTGTCTTTTGAATAGTCCATGAGCAACACTCTTAAGTTTGATTAAAGGTACAGTACTGCACTGCCTACAATATTATGTGACTGTCAGATTATCCCCTGTAAACACCGTATTTAAGTCCTATCATAATAGGAAACTGAGGATAAACTCATGTTAGTGAAGTCTGCAGATCTCCCAAATTTCTGCTTATTAGCTACACAGTGACAAGAACTGCATAAAGGCAGGAAAAACTCTTCAAATTCTTCTCTTTGTCTCTCGTGAATTCTTTAAATATCATCCATTAAACTGATCAGACAAACTACAGCAGGTCTTTGTCCCCTGTAGTCGGTGGCACAGCAGTAATTGCTTTGCAGACCAATTTACAACAAGCCATAAAAGACCTCGAGACTTGCTCGCTGGAGTGCAGAAAATCCGGCTGTTTGCCCTCAGTTTCAGACATTCTTAATAACAAACGACGGGGAACTCCTTTTCTTCTTTGAAGAAAGGCAAGGCGGGAGTGAGAGAAACTTGTGTACACACTGACTCTTACAGCTAATTATCTCACTCAGCCCACCAGATGTGTGTGACTGGACCACACAAAGCAGCTCTGTTTGGAGACACAATATTGGAGTAGAATGAGCAGAGTGATGTTATAACAAGCCACCCTCTCAGCTCATTTCTGCTTGAACTAACAGTGTTCTGAATTGTTTCTTTAGTTATTTTAGTCACATTTTAGGTCAATGCAGTGCTTTAACTTGTGCCCTGTCTTTTTCGTCTTTCAGGCAGTTTGTATTTGCAGCCTTCACTGAGGAGTTTATCTCTGCACCGTTCACCGAGCAGATCTTTCACTTCTTTATCCCCGCTCTCTCCGACGTCCGTCTCTTTTTCCCGTTCGAGGCCTTCCTGAGCTCCCTCCAGGCCACCATCTGCTCCTCTTCTTCACCACAGAGCCGGGCGCCGTGGGTGTTGTACTTTGTCCTCTCTGCAGGGGAGAACTGTTTAGGTGGGTGGGCTTAATATTAATGTAGCTCATCTGATGCACATACTCTTAGATTGATACAGATGAAGATCTGACGATGTGCACAGTAACTTAGTGATCGTTGTGTGTCTGCAGCCTCACTATCAGAGGAGGGTCTCCTGCTGTACCTTCGAGCTCTGCAGACGCTGCTGCCACTGCTGCCTGTGTCGGAGAGCAGTAACCGGCCTGAAGTGAACAGCGACTCAGAGGACGATGACAACACTGGCATCCATCCACTACCAATGCAGGTATGAAACACACACTGTGTAGATTTGACAGATGTTCCATACAAATATAGAAACACATTTTGAGGCAATTTTAGTCTACAAGTACAACTAAACACACCAAAGAAAATAGACTGTATATGTTCTAAAAACTAAGACTATGACATAATGATTTAAAACTGAGAGAAAAATGGTGGTATAAATATATATTTTCATCTGAGGCCACATTCAGAAGGAAACAAACTAGTGTTATTGATTTATCAAAAATTGTGTAAGTGACCAATCAAAGTAGATTAGCTGGGATTAGTCCCAATAAATAAGAACTACTAGTATTAACTTTCAGACTTTTTAAAATGCTTGAAATGTGCCGAATTGAATGAAATAAAGCGGCATGTTGCAGCACAGCCCAAAACATTTAATTAGGATTTTTGGGTGGCATCCTGGGGTGGCCAATCAGATTGAAAGTAGGGCCCTGGCCAACCCCTGCCCACCAAAATCACCTGAGCCCATCCAGCTCACTATGCACACTACAATGCAGCTTTATGGATGCAAACCCCGGTCCACTCAGACAACTACATTTGCACTGTGCACAATTTTAGCAGAGTGTTGCCACACACTTCAGCTTAAGCACATGAGCATGTGTTCAGCTGACTATTACAGCCTGAGAACTAAGACATGAATGGCTTACCTTATGCAAAAAGGCTCATCTTATTCTTACTGGGGTTAGTTATAAACTGTAGAGCTGTCAATATACTTCATAAATAAGAGAGACAGCTCTCTGATTGAAAAATACATTTTTACAATTTTATTAAAATATTGGAAAAGGCTCACTGAGTCAAAATGAATAAAAAAAAACTGTTTTTGAACATTCAAATGATCTTGTGTAAACATAAAAACAATGCAGCTCAAACACATCTCTGGGATAAACTGACATTTTCTGATTTTACTGATTTCTACATTTACTACGTGTCAGTAATTAGTTTCTTCTTCAAACCTGTCAATGTTTCCTCCCCGGCCAGGACGACACTAGGATCTCTGTCCAGCTGATCACAGAGGAGTGTGTCCACAAGCTCGACACGAAGCATCAGACCAACGCGCTGCTCAACCTGGTATGGAGGGACTCGGCCAGCGAGGAGGTTTTCACTATGATGGCATCCATCTGTCACACGCTCATGGTGCAGCATCGCCTCATGGTGCCAAAAGTCAGGTACGAATACAGAAATGTCACAGAAATTACAAATCAGCCTAACTCATAACTACAAGGAGTTCATGTTTTAATTATTTAAAACAGAGGTTCTAGGTATTCTTAGATATTTACAGTTAAGTATTTTTGGGAGTATGAATATAGACCCTGAAGGAAGGCTATCTTCTTCAAAACAGAGCGTGACACCACATTTAAAGCCCTTTCCTGATTTATTTCATATCATAACAATTTACTCGTCTTGTCAAGAGCATCGCTGCTTTCAGAGAGCTTGTTTACACATCGACCTGATTGAGAGGAAAACTGTGTCTTTATGTGTTTCCGCGCTGTAAGCAGTAATGTAAATAACGGTGAAGTGAGGCGGGCAGTTATCAGCGATCCTCACCCATTGGCATTTACAACCGGCAAAGGAAGCAGGGATGTCAGGGAAACTGTCAGCTCTGGATGAGGGCAATTACCCCTTCTCAGGTTGATTACATTAGGGCCAGGATGTCAGAGGTGGTGTGTGTGTGTGTGTGTGTGTGCGTGTGCGTGTGTGCGTGTGTGTGTGTGTGTGTGTGTGTGTGTGTGTGTGTGTGTGTGTGTGTGTGCGTGTGTGCGTGTGGGGGTGCGTGTGAGAGTGTGAGTGTGTGGGGGTGCACTGACTTGACGAGAGGTGATCTGAACAGAGCTTCATGGATGGTCAACCTGTTCTGGTTAATTATTAGAGGAGCTAGTTGATTTAAATGTTTAGCTGGGGTTGTTTTATTGATATATTAGTGTTTATCAGTTTGTCACTTTGAAGGCTCTGACTTAAACTAAACTGAGCTTAAAGGATGAAAGTACATTCCTCAGTATTAAGAAAAAAGGGCTTGGATCTGATTGTCAACGAGTCATTTTGCAGTTTCACTTTCAAACGAATAAACAGAACTCAGACGATTCCCTTATTCACCTTAATTTTTTTACGGCTTCCTCCGTCTCTTCGCTTTTACCATAAATCCTGCCCTTCGTCTTCCATCATTATTGGATATCTGTACAAAATAATTAGCTCACTGAGAAAGATTAATCACTGCAGGAGTGGACGGGATAGCTTTACAAGAGGCTAAGGGGAGCAAATTGCATCCCGGCCTTGATTTACTGCTCGTACAGCAAAAAAAGAGCGAGGCTGGCCAGTTGTCCGGCCGGCCCGGCACACTGCCTTTTAATAAATATGTAAAATGTCTCATGAAAAGATTTTTTTAGAGTCTAAAAGCTTTGCAGTTGAAATGGATGTCTGATTGCTTTCCTAATTGTTCTTAGCTACGGTTTGCTCTAGTGAGTATCCTGTAATTTCACTTTAATTGTTTAGAATTGGATATTTGGTGTAATTCCCCTTTAATTGTTTGGCTCTGCTAAATGTTGCACTCTGTCGCTAACAGGGCCGGCTCTGATGAAAGTGACGAGCTTCACTCTTTTATTTACTTTTCAGTGGTTGCTGTGATTTTTGTGTTTTCATGGGACAATGATGCTGATCATGCAAACACAGTAGAGACGGGCTGCTTTAGGTTTTATAGCATCAAATTCAACCCCGAGCATGGCTGTTATTTTTTTCTGCTGAACAGAGATTCTTTCATTACTGCAAAATGAAATGATCTGGGTGTTATTCATCAAGCTGCTGTTCACACACACACACACACACACACATGCACATGTAACCCCTTTTGATGTCTTGACTTTGTTTATTAGCGGTTCATTTCATGATTGAAATGGGGGTTTGGGTTCTCTCAGGCTGTAAATCAGCATGTCAGCTGGCATTTAGTGCTTTGTTTCCCATTTCAATCAAACACTCGCATCACTTGTTATGAGCCCACCGCACTAGCACTGGCTTCTCTCCTGAGCCTTGTAGCCCTGACAGATGGTGTGGGTGCTTGGTAAACCATTTTTCAAGCCACACTGAGGGCTGTCTGACACCCTGCTCCTGACTCTCATTTCCATTTTGGGACTTTTGAATGGGTTTCTGTTGATTGAAGCTGGAATGAGAATTTGAGCGTTGACATTGAGAATATTTAGAGGATTTCCTTTTTTTTTATAGCTTTACTTTCTGGTCTCATCTTGTGTCTTTTTCCCCCCACTGACCTTTACTCCTCTTCTGTACTGAGAATACAAGACGCTGCCCTATTAAAGGCAAGCATCCTTATAGGTGTCAGCACTGTCACTCTTAAACAAGGGCCCATTATATGCAGGGGCACTTTATTTTACCTTTTAGCTTACTTAACACATTATTGTCACCTGTACTTACCCCGTGTGTGAAAAGCCATGCAATTTAGAGATACACACACGCACATACACTTGAACAAAGAGCAGCTTCACACCTTGGTGCCACAGCAGAGCGACTTCAGCAAGGTATGCAGGCCCTCCTCAGCGTTATCATGTAATTCACTGTGAGTGTGGAAGCATGCTGGCACTGCGGGGTCACAGTGAGGACCAGGCTTCCCCTCCTCCTCCGCCCTCCATTGTCCTGCGCCCCTGGCCATTAAGTTAAATGGGGCTCCAGCAGGAAGCCAGAGGGCTGTTTATGACCCAAGCCGGGTACCATCGCCAGCAACTAGTTTACTAATGGAAGGTGCCTCGCCTAAATAAAGCTTAATGGCTCATTTAATCTCTTCTCGGCCCTCACGAGGTATAAAAGGGGAGAGAAAAGGCCAAGAAAATTCTATGACGGAAATGTTGAATAACAGTGTTTTTACTTGTGTCCTCTGGTTAACAAGGCAATGTTAACAATCCCAGCATAGCAGACAGATTGACGCAAAGTAATTTTACTGTGTTTGCTCTGATTGAGTCATCTGATTGAAATAGCCCTTTAACTTGTGTCATCTCGTCTTTGAGAGCCATATTAACATCATCTTAATCCAACGTCTTCTCCTGTCCTCTCTGCAGACTCCTGTACAGTTTAGCTTTCAACGCACGTTTCCTGAGGCATCTCTGGCATCTTATAACGTCCATGACAACAAAAATGATCACTGGGTGAGCTCATTTAAAACGGTTCATTAGCAATCATATAAGCATTGTGTTTCTGTTTGTTAGTGTGTTCTGTTTTTTTTTTCCTCACACACAGTCTCTCCCTCCACACAGCTCCATGGTGCCTCTGCTACAGCTGATCTCGCGAGGGTCCCCCATGTCATTCGAGGACTCCAACCGCATCATTCCCCTCTTCTATCTCTTCAGCTCTCTCTTCAGCCACTCCCTCATCTCCGTGCATGACAGCGAGTTTTTTGGTCATGAATTGGAAGGTAAATGTCA
This sequence comes from Notolabrus celidotus, assembly GCF_009762535.1. Classification (NCBI taxonomy): domain Eukaryota; kingdom Metazoa; phylum Chordata; class Actinopteri; order Labriformes; family Labridae; genus Notolabrus; species Notolabrus celidotus. The sequence goes on from NC_048288.1 coordinate 21,182,780, forward strand.
TTTAATAATCCTTATTTTGCACCCTCTGACTCTTCATGCTATGCACCCTTTATGGAGATTCAGGGACGCCAAATATAAAGCTAGAATGATGAGTAATTAGATTATCAGCTATGTTGATATTTACTGGTACTAGCAGACACAGTGTCTGATATTTACCTTTTGTGGTAGGTTTTATTTTTTACACCAGGTTGCAGAAAATGATGCTTAAGTTAATAGAAATGGAGCTGCTACATAACATGTCCTCGAGAATGAGCTCTGACTTCATTATTAACTTGGCAGCTCGGCATTATCCTCAAAAAGTAACTCATCATCCATCCTTACTCATGTTTCTTTAGCCTTTCTCTACCTCTGGTGTGCATAAATGACAGATTATGAACCTCATTTTAACTCTGCGTGACCCTGAAACCTCATTTGGTGGCATACAATTTTTCTTCCTTACACCTTTTACCTTATTCTGCTTATCTGAAACCTTATGTCCTCTTCCAGAGAAGCTTGTTCTGCTGAAGTAAAATATATTTATCAGAGCTAAAAAGAAGGGAGACATTTTTGCTGAGTCATTCTACAACAAATCCAGAGACAAAGGTGGACTTAAAAGAATCCTTATCCAATTGTATGGTTTAGATCAGGGGTTCCCAAACTTTTCAGCCCGTGACCCCCAAAATAAAGGTGCCAAAGACTCGCGACCCCCACTGTCCCTCAAAGTGATTTAATGTGGCTTCATTTAGCTAGTCTGCAGAAAATTAGTCTACCTATATGAGCATGTGTCTTTGTTTCTTGTGCCGTTATGAATTAACCTACTGCTATTGATGCTTTGGATAATTAACTGTTCACTAACCCACTAACTTAGGAGTCATCTGACAAAAAGTAAGGCAGAAAACTCATTAAATTTTCTATTTTCAAGGATTTATTTCAAGGTTTGCTACTTATTCTGTCACTATTTTTTACTATAATGGATAAAATTTACCATTTTAAGATGTCATTCAACTTTTTTTTTTTTCATTTTTTCAGTATTTCTTTGTTCACCACAAGTTAACAAATTATATATAAGTAATACAAAACCAACAAAGAGAAGAAAAACTAAAAGTAAATATAAAAAAAATACAAAAATAATAATGATAATAAAGTAATAATTATAATTAACAGTACAACCAAAAAAGGAGACAAACATAAGGAAACAAGCTAAATATACACAAATCAATAATGATAAAAAATAAATATTTTTAGATAAATTAAAAAAAGAAAACATTCTGGAAGACATCTCATGAGACACACTTTAGGAACCCCTGGTTTAGATGTTACTATTTATTCTCAAAAACATTATTAGTTTGATTTTCTTTAAAATTCCTAAAATATTTTTTAGCTACAACTCTGCATTGATGAAGCCCTATTTAAGATGTTTTTTTAATTGTTCATGCAAACTGTAAGTGTGATGTACAAACCCCAATTCCCCAAAATTGGTACACTTTACAAAAGTAAATAAAAAGATAACATGATGGTTTGCAAACCATTTACCACCCATATTAACTGAAAGTAGTGCAAAGACAACATATCAGATGTTGAAACAGAAAAATGTTATTGCAAATATCATTTTAAATTGGATGCCAGCAACACATTCAGAAAAAGATGGGACACAAAAATTGTGTAATGCCTCTTAAAAAGCAACAAGAGAAACATCTCTCAACTAATTATGTTATATGTAATAGATTGGTAATATGACTGGTTATATAAAGGGCATTCCAGCGAGACTGAATCTCTCAGAAGTTAAACCATTCTGTGAGAGACTGTGTGAGTATTTAGTTGTTGATAATAATATTTCTCAGCTTAAAGTTACAAAGAATTTGAAGAGTTCATCATCTTCAGTACATATCATCATCAAAAGAGTCAGAGAACTCAAGGAAACATATAATTTGTGAATATTTTAGAGAAATTTACAAGATGATTAATGATTGATTATGTGTTATTCTGAAGTGACACATTTTCAGGGCATATTTCTTGACCAGGGGCAGAAAAGATGCTGAATGCTTCTATTTTCAAGAGAAGGAACAAATCCCAAGGCCTGAAATTAATCTTCAGTGTTTGCAGTTTTTATTTATTATGAGGCATAAAAATGGCATTCATTGAAATACACAGTTTATTATTTAATAAAATATATATATACATATATATATTGCAGCTTTTACACCTTTATGTACAGAGGAGAGGACGGTGGATAGCGTAGGAAACAGGGAGAGAGTGTGGTAATGACATGCAGGCTAGAGGTGCGCGCAAGTCAACCATTAGGCAAAATATGCACCCAAAATACACAGTTTAAATTTTTTTCAGATTTTGGACACTGATGACTTCACTGTGTTTACAGAAGAAGTTTTCCTTTGTCTCTCCTTATGGACGTTATGCATCCCAAGTTCCTCATGTATTCCTTCTGTTAAATCAGACTTGAGCTGTTCATCCTGAAGATAAACTCTTGAATCTTCCTCATTTTGTGGATCTAGCAAAATAATATATATCCCATTATCTGTTGCTTTCAGCAGTCACACAGCGTCTTGCCACCGTGTAAATGTAAAAATCAATATCTGTTAAAGACAGTGAACCACTCTGCCCTCCCCAACAGGTCAGACGCAATCCTCCATGATGCCCTTCACGCTGTTAGAGCTGGTGACTCTGTCCCGCTGTCTGAGGGACGCGTGCCTGGGAATCATCAAGCTGGCCTACCCTGAGACCAAAACGGAGCACAGGGAGGAGTACATGGCTGCTTTCCGCAGTGTGGGCGTGAAGACGAACACTGAGGTTCAGCAACGCATCCAGGCCGAGCAGAAACGCTGGGTCCAGCTCTTCAAGGTGAGATTTGTAGCACGACAGGTGTGTTACAGCTGAATGTAAAGCTGGTGTTCTTACTCAATACTTTGCAAATAACTGCATTTCTACTTTGTGACGCAAATGTTTGCAGACTTTGTATACTGCACTACTTCCACACTCCAGGCAAGAGTGGCCCAATCAGATTTTTTCAGCTCCAGTCCTTAGACTGATCAACCAGGTTCAGAAAGCATGCAGCTTTGACGTCACTCTTGGGTGACACTTGTCACAGTTGCAGGCTGGTGGACAGGCAGGATTGGGAGTCACTCTCACCCAGTTAAAACAGAAATCAAAGGCAGCTGCACTGGAGGTAGTTCCTTCTCCTCCTTGTCGCCTTCATACAGATTCTACGGCTACCACTACACATCAGTTTCAACATGAAACTTCAACGGCTGCAATGCCTACTTGCAGAAACACTGTGCTGTTTGTGACATCTTTCATCTTATGCACCTGTAATTTGGGACCCTAACCAGTTCACATGGGAATCTGATACAAGTTACATTCAAAAGTAATGTGAACACCTAAACAGAAAAATCTGATCTGGGGAATAAGGCTGCAATTCAGCATTAAGGCTTGCAGCATGAGCTTAAACACAGAGACCTCTGCAGAGAAACACTAAAGTTGGATGTTGTAGCACTCAGATGGTAAAAACACATCATTCATGGGGCAGGCTGTACATGTAGCTCCTAAAAAATGCAGAACATACTGCCACACAGACATGTATATGTAGACTGCCACTGAACAAACATGCTAAATATTTGACCCCAGAGACTCTGCTGTCAGCTGTGATCAATGATGAACTACAAGCCACTGTTTGTCATGTGAGTGTTTGAGTTTTGCAAAGAAAAACTCCTCAAAGTAGTATTTTTTTGACTGGAATAACAATTAAGTAAGAGATTGTATTTTCACTCAAAATATTATCAAAATGAACATAATCCAGAATTGATAACTACTTTGAGTTTGAAAATGCAAATACTGTATCTGTCACTTAAACCACACCGGAGTGATATTTTTGACATTGTCATGAATTTTGATGCGTCTTTACCACATCTGTACTCTGATCTTAGTTTTTTATGGATTCTCCAAACAATACAAATATAATCTTGAAAAGCAAGTGAGACCAAATAGAAACAAAAGACACATTTCAGTAAAATGTGGTATAATTCTCACATAACCTCTGTTCACTGAAGCACAGTATCCTTCTGCTCCTGTATGTTAGTGGAAATCAAGCTTGTATGCATGGGCAGGCAAAGACAAGGTGGAGTGCTGCCATGGAGGTCATCCACTGCTTATTTACTGAGAGGAAATGAGGCAGAAAACAGCATTAACGTAATTCTCCTCGGCTATTTTTCTCATCACACGTCACCCTTTCATTTGGCCTCTTTCCTTCTTTTCTCTCCGTTTCTCTACCAAGGAAACGGTAATTAAGAGACTTTGTTCTTGGCTGTTAGTCTCTGACAGAAGAAACACTGGAGTTCTGTGAAAGGTGGCAAAAACGTGAAGAGCACGTAGGGTATTTTCATAAAAGATCTGCTCAAAGGCCTCCTGTCAGCTAAAACGACCCATTAAAGAAGTGGGGAGCAGGGGAAATGCATTTTCCAAATTGAACGGTGGGATTTACAGTCGGTTTAACGTCGCTGACCCCTAACACGCTAATGTTTGGTTCGTGTCATCAGCCGTCCCTCCCCATCTTTTATCACCTCCATTGTCCGGCTATCTATTTAATTGAAAGAAGTTAATTGAATGAAAATGATCAACTAAGCTTGTATTAATATTGCTAATGGAACTTTCTTCTTGGCCATGTTTGGAGAACGATGTCACGCTGGAGTTTGGGAAAGGCCCATTAAGGCTTGCACTTAACCCGATGGGCTAATTAAGGAATGCTTATTCATTCCCAGAGTCAGGGGGTAGGCCTGCTCCAAACCCATCGCCACGCGCCTCTTACAGCATTTTGCACTTGCCATTATTGCCGACTCCGGTTGCCTTGTAGTGATCGGCTGAGATTGATCGTCGTTCTATGAAAATGACGGGCTTTAGAGACGAAGATTTCGATTGAAATACTCTGGCCTTGGTATTATATGGAAATGGACTGGCTTAAGCGGTTATTGGCAAACGAAACAGCCCCCTTAACGAATCTGCATGCAATGACATGCATGAGGTTATATGTCTGATGGGGACGAGCCATAGCAACTGCACAGCCAAGGCCAAGTTCTTTGAGGTCTTTGATCCAAAATCTGGACTATAGATCAAAATCCTGGTAAGAGAGTTGATATTTAACAGTAGCTGTGCCTTATGGACTTCCTTATGAACACAAACTGCTTTTGTCTTTTTGTAGAGATTGCATTTTAATAGACTATATCACAGATATGAACTGTTGATAGATTTTTAAAAGTGTGTGCAGGCAAGGGAATGTCAGACTAAAGGCAACAATTCATTCAGGATAAGTCAGTCAGTAAAAGCCTTTCAATGTCATCGGAAATGTCTCAAACTTCATCACAAAAAACACTTCTGTAACGATAAGACTTCTGCTGGATATTCCAGAGACACCCTTGTACTGGCTTAGCTCTGAATGGGTGCTCCTGCATCTTTGCATACTCTGCCTGATGGCTGATGTCAGCAGACCTCGTCTGTAATTAACAAGGCTGGACATTGAGGGACGGCACAGGTCGTTTTTCTTTTATACTCCCCATAAATGGTGCACTAATGGCTGAATTCTCAAATTGCTTTTTTTTCTCCCTCTGAGGGGAGGCACCTCATCCTGTTAAGCAGCCTACACGCAGAAGAAATGAGTGTTTTGTTCTCTACTCTAAAATGCATGTAATGTACATTAAAAGAGATGCATTACCTGTTTGTATGTTTATGTCTGTGTGTTTGATCTATTACCCAGGTCATTACTAACTTGGTGAAAATGGTGAAAGCTCGGGACATCAGACGACCCTTCTGTCCAGGAGGTCACTGGCTCTCTCAGGAGGTCAACATCCGTGCAGACAAGGTATCTGACTCGTATCGTAGCTGTTTAGACTTAAGATATCCTCAGTGTTGGGAGTGATGGTAGTCTTTTTGTGGAATAAAATACTTGAGAATTTGAGCCCTGAGTATCTGTTAAAAAAAAGCTAAATACTTTGACATGGTTACAGTGGCTAAAACTGGCTACACTCATTGAATGATGGCCTTTCGTTTTAGGTTTTTGAGCATGTTTAACACCAGAACATCATTTTGAAGGTGTGGTTAAGTTACTCTTATATTAAATTAAGTAGTTGTAAAAATTTGCCATCTCTAAAGCACCTTTTCTTAAAAAAGCTGCCATGTTGGTTAACAGATATGGTGCTAAATGGTCAGATCCTAATATTTTAAATTAACCTTTTACAATAAACACTACAACAGGAAACATTAAATACAGTACAAGCCTCAATTGTCGACTTTCAAGTTGCAAGTACATTTAAAGGGGTTCTGCAAACAAACTCAAAAATTACTTTGAGGTAATATTGCCATCAAGGTAGTCTAATGTTGCATTTTGTCTAGACCAGCCGCACTGGAGTTTTTTTTCTTTAATCTTGACTCTTTTCTCTGCAGGTCACCCAGTTATATGTTCCCTCTGCGAGACACGTGTGGAGAACGCGAAGGATGGGTCGCATTGGTCCGCTTCAGTCCACACTTGATGGTAGAGTCACCTTTAAATAGCTCTTAATGCTACAGAATGTATTTGATCTTAGAAGATATACACAGAAACAGCTGCATCAACTCATTAGGATAAAGCTTTTTGTGTACCTCCACACTATTTGAAAACAAACCTTATAGAAAACACTCCACAAATATGCTTAAAACATTAGCATCCTTTTGTTTGACATTTATCTGTCCCTTTAACTGAAGTAGTGGGAAATTACATGCCTGTTAATGGTGTGTTGCTATACTGAGCTGCTCCTTTGGAGAATGGTACACAGTACTACTGGTGTCAGCTTGATGCATAGCCCAGGAAATCACCCTAATTGCTGCCCAAAGTCACCTTCTCCCTGTTTGCGTTTCATACTCACTGATGTGATTCCCCATCAGAGGGATTCATCTCTATAGATTCCATTTATAGAAGTGTTTACAAATGGAGGAGAAAAAGTTAGGTTGTAAATTGAACTTGAAAATTATTATCTGAGAATCCATTAGTGATACTGTTATTCAGCTGCTTAGAAAAAGGCCTTATAATTTCTCTCACAGCGGTGGGACTTCAAAAAAGCAGATAAAAGTTCCTGACCTCTTCTTGTCTCTACAGATGTATCACCATATTTATTCTGAGTTGACTCAATCAAAGTAAAAGACTCTGACACACACTTCATCCGGCTCAAGCATGGTGTGAAACAAGCTGATAACAATGTGTGTATGATCTGCCTAATCCCACTCAGAGGCTGCATGGGAAAATCCAATTAGTGTGAAAGTACCAGATGAACTCAGCCACATCTGGTCCATGTGTTTGTCTGGCCTTTTCTCATTTCCTTAAATGGACAGGCCCATGGCTGATGAATGAGCACCGTATTGACCACTCAGAGGCCATATTTCTCCTCAAAGATGGAAACCTGATGGGAAAATGCAGATCAGTCTGACTAATTGAGCAGAATAATTGAGCTGCAGTAGACGCTAAGTGAGGAGGGTGAAGAGCGGTTTAGCCATTGTGTCTTTTTTTTTTGTGGGATCAACAGTCCGAACCTTGAGTTAAATACAAAACAAACATCAGGTTAATGGATGGACACCAGGTTGATCACAGTTGGGTCAATTAAATGGTGTAATTAAGAATGTGCCATAATGGCTGACCTGTAAGCAGTAATCTTGCTTGCATGAGGAGGCTAATTATACTGTTGGAGAAGTGTTTAACTCAGAGAATGCCGGATGTTGGTAAGTCAGATTTCCCTGACAGAGACTGCTAATGCCCACAAGATTCAATCTGTCTATCTGTATATGATCCTGACCTTTGAACCCCTGTTGAGGAGAAGACACAAATTGTTTAATGAAGCAAAAAAAAAATCACTTGACCCCTAGAGTGTCCACTTGGTAGGCCCCAAAAGCAGAGGAAACCTCATTAGGTCCCATTTTAAAATACTCCATTTACCAAAGAAATACACGTTCACACCCTGGTACAAAAACCGTCTGCATGACTAATTTCTTTCTTCAGAAAATATTCTGTCAACATGTCAGTTTTGAATATTAATGCTTTGAGTAATGCATCATTTCTTTTAATTAGGGGCAAGGTTTAGTAGATGGGCAGGTGGGGCAAGTTTTAGTTGTCTGCCAGGAGGATTAAGGCCAACTCCACCTCTTCACCTGTTTTAAAGTTCAGTCAGTAGTTAGCTTGAGTCACCATTTCCATTATGGCAGCTGCAACAGTTGAACTTCAAAACACCTCTTCAAAAATGAATAGGTGACATCACCGAGACCTAGTCCATAAAAAGAAAATCCATAGGATGTCAAAAACCTGCTAATGAAGTTGAGAGATCAGACACAATGTGTTTTCAAGCTTGAGTTAATTATGTATTGCAATGTAGAAATACATTCTGATCCTTTTTACAAAATGATGTCTATAAATGCTGATGTATATGCAGAGTTTTAATTAGAGGTAAAAAAATATATATCATGATCATTTTTATCATATCATACAGCAGAGGAGTTGGATTGCTGAAAATCAGGACATTTGTACTGACATGATTTTTTGTCTCTTCAGTTGGTTCAGAGCCTCCGCAGCTATCTGTGTCTGAAGAGAGACATCTGGCCATCCTCACAGAGCTCCCTTTTGTGGTTCCCTTTGAGGAGCGAGTGAAGGTAGGTCACCATTATATCTGAGCATGGTATGGCTCCGAACAATTCTGAAGAATTGGGGAAAATTCACACTTTCATAAATTAAAGCTCCAGTGAGGAACTTTCCAGTTGTGTTATTTTTGGAAGCCCATCTGGACAAAATGAGGCAATTTAATGTCATTACTGATCTTGTCTTTACACATGTTAGCAGTGTTCTGAAAAAAAGTATCACCCATCTTTAATTTGAATATCTAACCTGCAACAAACAATGGATTTTTTAGTCATGGAACAACTTTTAAAAAGGCTGTTTTACCAGCATACTGTCATCACGTCATTTGACGCCTACCTTGCAGCAGGGGTGAATGTGCAAATGGAATAACGATATAGAAATAATCAACAGTGTAGCTTGTGGTCTGGTTTGCTTTTGTAGGTCATACAGAGGCATCAGTGTTTATTTTAGTCTCCTTTATTAACGGCTAAAAACTCCTCACAGGAGCTTTAAATATCCTGGACTAGAAGTGGAACAGTGCAGTAGACCTTAGCTGACAGTATTCACTTAGATGCAAATTTCCTCAGAGATAACCTCACAGTGCAAAGCTTGACTGTCCTTATGTGGTTAATCTGCTGTGTTCAAGGTGTTATAAACCAAGTAGATTAGATTCATCCTCATGGTTGGACCACTTATTGATTAATCAGTGGTGAAAATGACTGAATGGCAAAATTAAGAAGGGATACTTTGACATAGTTCAGGATAAAGCTAAGCAAGTTCACAGTTAACTTTAGTATTGCAGGCGTATAATCACTGTTATTACTGCTGGCTTGATTTTTATGCATTTCATATTGTATTTTGTAAAACTATTAAGCAGTAATATAAACCAGGAAGTTGCTAAATGCTATAATAAGCTTCTCAAGTGTTTCTAAATCAGAGGAAATCAGCCATTACATGTGAAAAAGCCTTTGTTTGTTCCGTACAGAGTAGTTTGAATTCATGTATCAATCACTTTTACATTAGGGAACTTAAAGGGTTAATGTTCAACTGTTTGAATGTCCATTCGGGTGTGAGTACAATTGTCACGTGACCATCATTTTAAACACCAGCTGATTTGTACTAAGTGTATTTGATTCCCTTTTCCTGCCTTCTTTCTCCTTTTGCCTTTAACTTCTGAAAAAGCATAATCTTAAAAAAATAGAGATGTTTAAACTCAAAGGTTGGCCGATGCTAAGCAGAATATTCCCTCAGAATGAAGCAGTTTTCTATTGAAAGGATTAGCCACTCACCTTTTACTCCTGTGCTATAGATCTTCCAGAGGTTAATCTATGCTGACAAACGGGACGTGCAGGGAGACGGGCCATTCCCTGACGGCATCAATGTCACCATCAGACGCAACTACATCTACGAGGATGCCTACGATAAACTCTCTCCAGAAAACGGTACAGATTTCATCCTATTCAGTTTAATACAGAACACTTCATGCAGTATGTAGTCTGGAAAACGTGCCATCACGACCGTGTTACTCCCTGCGTTTGATTTAAAGAGGAAAGTAAGCACAGTGAAATAAATGTTGATGCTGTTACTGAAACTCTTGTTATGCTCTATAAAATCTTCATATTGAAGATCAAGATTACAGCTAGCATTAAAGATGAAGGTTAGCTCTCTCTTTGTGCACAGTATTGAATTTCAGTAAAGCATAATTGTGGCTCCGATTATTATAATGGATCACATAAAAGCAGAATCAATTATTTTAAGTCACCTCTTTTGTGTTTGAATTTGAAAGGGCACTTTGGTGGGGGCAATCTGATTAAAAAGAGTAGTAGGCGACCTGGGCTGAAGACATGATCTATATCATTTATGTGTCTATAAGTTATAGCTGCCTTGATTTATCACTGTACATTAATTATTCTGAAGGATGACCTGGTGTAAGGTTTGATTTGAATATTCGGCAGGTCAGTAAGTGCTTCCTTGCAAAATATGTTTGCTGGGACACGTGACACAAGATTCAAATAGTACTGATGAATAAGCATTCAATACTTGAATCCATTCTTTTTTACAGGAACAAAAGGGTCAATCATTTTCAAAGTTTGATTATTGAGTAAACTGCATTGTTGTGCAGCAGATTCAGCTGAATCTGAGACCTTTTGAGTGAGCCTTGTCTGAAGACGTTAATATAATACAGGAAAATACAGATAAATGGAGACTAAAAGGATGTCTCACTAGCTCACCTGGTCCAGTGTTTAGCATTTAAGGCTGGTATCTTAAAGCAGCTATAAAATATTGCTTTATGGGGTGCTGGTGGCCTAGTGGTCTAAGCGCCCTGCATACAGGGGCTATAGCCCTCGTGGCAGAGGTCACCAACTCGATTCACTACCGCGACCATGTGCTGCGTGTCTTCCCCCACTCTCTGCTCCCAATGTTTCCTGTCTGTCTTCAGCTGTCCTGTCATAAAGGCAAAAATGCCCCAAAAAACATAACTTTAAAATATTGCTTTATATCACCCACATCTCCCCCTCTGCTTTTAATGTGTATCTTCAGCTGCCTCTGTCCAATAAAGGCAAAAATGTAGCTTAAAAAAATACACAATATGTATAAAAGAATGAATCCATGGGGGAGCATGTTGGCAGTGTTGCTCAATTCCACAAAGATCAGACAGGAAGATGCACATATGCACATAATACCAAACAATGTAGGTGTTCTACTTAGATTACTAAAGTTATCCAGGTGAGAAGGACAAAAGTTGTCATTGTATTACTGTTATGTCTCAATACTCTGTGTTTGAAAGTGCTAGAATGGTGAAAAAGCTTAGCATTTAAAGATTTATTTTAAACAGAAACATCAGAGAAGTTGTTTGTTGCCTCCTCTTGTTTTTTCATTTTTAAGGGTGCAGTCTCACCCCCTCTCTTGCCTCATCCTGGCTTGTGTCACCTCATCGGTTAGGTATACGTCATGTGCTTTAACTCAATTTTATTATGTGTTTTTCTTTTTTTTGCATTTAATTGTCAGTTTATGTACAGCTGCTTATGACCTAATGTCTAAGTGGCAAACAAAAGGACAATAGCAAGTGGTGGCTCAGTCAGGAATAATGTATAGTTAGTGTGTTGTTATGCAGATGGGAATCTCAACAGGTGAGCAAGACCCTGACATGAAGAAAAGGAAAAACATTTTGAACTTATGCATAAATATGCTTCAGCACTTGATTAAGGTCTTCTGTCCTGTTACTTTTAAAGTCTGTTGACTTCTCTTCAACTCATAGTCCTTTAACAGGTTTAAGGTTTCTATTCCCCTTCCATGCCCCACCCCATCCCACCCCAGCCCTCCCTTCAACCCCACAGCCCAGATTTAACATAAAGTGTAAATAAGCAAAAGGGGAAGCAAGATAAAATATTAGTAAGAAATAAATGATAACAATAATAAATAGACACAGACCCCCCCCCCCCCCCCCCCCCAAAAAAAAATTGAATTCAAATTGAAATTAAATTTGGAAAAGAAAAGAAAGAAAAATAAATTCTTCTACTCTGCTATTGTTCATCTCTATTCAGAGGGACTTGTAAGCTGTCACCTCCTTGTTTCCTATCCTTCCTTGCTGTTGTGTGCTGATTTCCTTGCTCGTGCCTGGTCAGCCATGAAGTAGGAATTGTTAGGTTTGTGCTCCCTAAATAAATTAAGAGTAGAATTTAAATGATCCTTTCAGATATTTACCAGTTTAGAATGCTAACTGTAACTCAGGTTTTTTGCCACAGAGTCAACAGGAAGAGGTGAAATGCGTTAGACTCCTTTCTGTCGATTGATTTGATTTGACACATAGGATGAGGCTGTGGACTCCGTAGTTGAGAATCACTGTAGTTATGGGGTTTTGAAAAAAACAATTTAAGGGTAGATAATTGGCTTACAAAATATAATAAATGATTAGAAGGCAACGAACTGATATGTTTCCATCTAAGCGCAAACCATTTCTGATTTGTCCTTAATACTTACCACCAAAGTAAGCAGTTTGAAGGCTTGAATGTATCTGAAATGTTGTAAAAGATGAAACGTACCTGAGGTTTTATCTAAGATAATAAAACATGTGGATGAAGCTTGAACTGTAACCATTACAGACTGAGGAAAACCATCAAATGTAACAAACTCTCTGACAGCCTGTGTGGTGGAAATAATAAGCAAGGAAATCGCTTTGGATTTCACTGATTTCATCTTTTGCTTACCTGTTCTAATTTATTTCAACGTAATAAATTCCTTCTCAGAAACGGATCTGAAGAAACGCATCAGAGTCCATTTGCTGAACGCTCACGGTCTTGACGAGGCGGGCATTGATGGCGGCGGCATCTTTCGTGAGTTCCTGAACGAGCTACTCAAATCGGGCTTCAATCCCAACCAGGGCTTCTTCAAGACGACCAACGAGAGCCTGCTGTATCCCAACCCTGCTGCAGAGATGCTGGTGGGCGACTCCTTCACGAGGCATTACTACTTCTTGGGAAGGATCCTCGGAAAGGTGAGTACAATCTAACAAGAAGGGTACTGTTCCTTTGTCCTAAGGGAACCATAAAGTAATAAGATTGTAAAGCTGCTGGCAAAAGCATCAAACTCCCTTTAAGATTTAGTCATAAAGTACATTGATTTGATGCTCAATACATCAGCTATTGGAATCAATTGCAGTCAGTGTCAAGGCCGCCCTCGGTCTTTATGTTAATTCAGTGGCTGTTTTGGTGTTTGTTCTAGAAACTGACAACGTTTAGAAGAATTGCTCTCATTTGTTTCAGGAACAGATCTAAGGTTCGAGGCTATAACATGAACCTCTAACTCTGCAAGCCTCAGTTTAGTTAATTACCCCTGTGCATAATGTGTTGACGGCATTGTTTTTTTCCCCGTCGCTTCCTTCCTCTGATGGCACTATTTATTAGAGCCTAATGTTTCTAAATCATCCCTAATGCACATGGTAGCGATTGTTTATCAAGATGCCTTCCTCCTGGGGGGGCCATCATCTCTGTCCGGGGAGGAATTACCTCATGACAAGCGGTCGCCTCTCAATTAGGGCTTCCATTAGCCGATGATTCCTACCTCTTGTTTGTGTAGTGATTGCATTGGGCTGGCACTAAATCAGCAGGCCAGCACAGACAGGACATAAATAAGCGTTCAAAGCATGTGGTAATAGCATTTTGATCTGTTTTACAGTCAAGAACATCCAGGTCTCTTCTCTCTCTTGGTCTGGTCCACTTATCAGAGCATCTTAATTCCTTCTCCTCCTCCTCCTCCTCCTTCTTCTTTTTTCTCTTTCTCTTCTCTGTATTCTTTGCAAGTGAGAAATGATCAATCAGCAGCTACGAGCTCTCCACTCCCCCTCTCAATATTGTGCTCTCAGTAGCTAATGGTTCAGGCAATTAGGTGGGGGGAAATTAATTTGAATTTGACTTTCAATTAACCCTACCTTAAGTTCCTCTTTCTCCATAAAAATAGACGTTTGAGTGGCCATTTGAGGGGTGTATTGATATTTGTTTAGTGCCGTGATAGCCGGGATAAAAGGCGAGCGTTTATATAGATTGGGATTGCATCACCGCTGCTGCATTGTGCACAGTGCACAGTGCACACTGCGGCTCAAAGGACACGGGAGATTAATATTGTTAATTAATGTCCGAGGCGTGCCATTGTTGTGGAGGTGATGTATTACAGGCAGGAGTGGCTTGTCTAGGGTACTCACTGAAATGGGATTGAACATCAGAATAGAGGCCGGTCATCATCCCTCTTCCTCACTTGTCCACCTCCGCTGACAGGCTGAAAGATTTAAGACACAAATGGTGAAAACAGGTTACTTTGCTTTTGTGGTTCCACCGTTCCAGATTCAATCCTGAAGAGTTGCTTTCAATCTTCTCAGGAAGAAAAACAGGTTTCTCTGTGTTTAATATCAGCCGCAGTACTTTCTGCTTGTGCCTCATTTTTCTCTCATTAGAACAAAACCTCCAACCCCATCAGAAGTGGCCTCTCTGCTCTGTAAACTATGCGGGTGAGGAAACTTTCCTCCTCCTCTAATCTGACACTCTCCCGTGTAGAGGTGGCGAGGTTGCTCTCTTGATTGATAGAGATGCGTTTGAAAGGCATTATAATTTTATTGATTCTTAATGTTGTAAATTAAGGAGCATATTTGGCAGCTAACAGAACGCACCTGCAATGTGGCTGGCATTTACTCCACCTGATAGTGCCGCGATCTGCTTTAATTGCGTTGCCACTGCACTCACTTATATTAAAAGGCCCGGGCCATGATAATTAATTCCTTCCAGGCAGAGTCATTTTGGCACAATTTCTGGCAATAAACACTCATAAATAAAGTAAGTGGCATTGAAAAAATAAGGCTACAGGTTTTTCCCATATACTTATTGCTGCCTCTTCCCGGCATAAGTGTTATTGATAGGTTTCAAGGGGCCACGCCGCGCATATGGTCTGAAACGAGCAGCGGCCATGGGAGAAATACTAAGTGGATTATTTTGCATAAAAAATAGACAATGTTTGAAGTTGTGCAATTAACCTGTGTTTAGAAAATAGCCGTGATTTATGCGTGCGTGTGTGTTTAAGATGCATGCATTATGGAAATCCTCTAGATTTATAATCCATTTAGCTGATGCGGTCAGGGTTTCTAGCGATATCATTTATAAGACCTGTATATTTTAATGCCTCCTGTGGGCTCTTTTTCGGACTATTCCAGTACATTAGCTTTGGGTTTTATGAGTCACCTGCCCGGCCGTGGTTCTTAATGGCGTTCCAGGTCAAGGTGAGAATTGGCATTTATAAAGTTTGAGGTGGATGAAACAGAAGCCTGTGTGTTTTAGATGCATTGTGTTGCATGTTTTGCTCTCAGACACTCAATTCTATGATATAGAAGCAGTAGAAAACGTAACAATGTTTTATTTGTATTAATCAGAATTTTGGCGGAGTACTACTGGATGCAGACTGCAGCCTATATTGTTATCTTGGATGTCTACTCTTGTTTTATTAAGTGAACCAAGAAAGCAATTGGTGTGTTAATTTAAAAGCTAGGGTTATACCCAACTCAGCCTTTTGTCAGTCATATCAGATTTGGCTTGTTTATGTAACATCAAACTGATTAGCAATCTCAACCTGCATGTGTTTCACTTTGTGTTTGACCTGCTAGAGGCCTGCAGAGATTTACATCTGCGTTGTTTTTACCAATAAGATTTGACTCAATAAGGCCAAAGTGCACTAATATTTTTATGTGAAACTCCTTTTCTGCCCTTTTGTGTTGTTTTTTAAGTTATATTCTGGGTATTTTGTCTTTATTGATAAGACAGCTGAAGAGAGACAGGAAATATGGGGAGTAGAGAGTGGGGAAAGACATGCAGTAAATGGCCATGGCTTGGAGTCGAACCTGTGACCACTGTGACAGAGGGTGCGTCTCAAAGCTCTAAACTTCCATCCTCTTGTCGTTTACTCGGGAGTGATCCTGTTGGTTTTAGGACTTTGCTTTTATGTTCAGTATTTTGTTTTAAAATCTCACATCAAACACTTTTTAATCTCAGTTCATCACATACAGACTGTTTAGAAACCGACTTATGTTTATGATCTGCTTCAGGGCACTTTTAGTGACTGTTTTAAGATCCATCTTTTCTCTATTATTAAACTTATACGCTGCAGCGTCCAATCAGTGAGAGATATATGTGTTAAGGGGGCTTGTCTGTCAGAGAAAAGACTTCCGTTTAGCCTGCTCTCGTGTCTCCTCGATCATCCCTCCTTCGACCAGTCTCCTCCTTCGATCAGTCTCCTCCTTCCTCTCTCTTCTCTCCTCCAGAAGAGTTAACAGCTTTGGGATGCAAAACAAAAAAGGCGGGTCTGTTACTACTTCTGGTTCAGCGGAGGAGAGAGGAGACTGAAGTTAAGAGCTTTGAGTCGTACCCATTGACTATAGCCTTTGTACAGGGCGTGTGCTGAAACTACTAGGCCAATGGCGCCCCTTTTTCTGCACTTTTTACCCGTTTTAATAAACAGGTCCATTTGTTTTGAAAAGAAGATGTACCTGTTTAAATATGAACACGGAAGTAATCTTAACCTAAAACCAAGCCAAGCACTAACAAAATAGCTAGCTGAAGCTCACCCTGTAGCACCATCTGATGGCCCCTCAACCAAAGCTCATTATAAAATCTCAGATTTTAAAATAATGTTACTTTTTACAGGGTTTCTGAAGAGTTTAACCACACAGTCTGTTTGCTATAGAGTAGATAAGACCTCTGCAAGTGGTTTAGCTCCTGCTAGAAATAATTAAGGTTTATTATGAGACTCTCTTTGTAGAGTTTGAAGCCTGTACTCCTGAATTGCTGTCTGTACGATGATGCAGCTGAAAGTTGAAAGTCTAGAGGTTTGTGAGTTGTGTTTATGGATCTGTAATCTTGTTGTCCGACCCTAATTACAATCCTTTTCTTCAACAGGCGCTGTACGAGAACATGCTGGTCGAGTTGCCCTTTGCCAGCTTCTTCCTCTCCAAACTCTTGGGAACCAGCGCAGATGTGGACATCCACCACCTGGCATCGCTGGACCCAGAGATGTACCGCAACCTCCTCTTCCTCAAGAGCTACGAGGGGGATGTGGAAGAGCTGGGCCTTAACTTCACAGTGGTCAATAACGATCTAGGAGAGGCTCAGGTAACTGACTTCAGGGATAAATGATTCTCACTCTGCTGTCAGTCCTTCTTCTTGTGTGGTTCTTCTTTGTGGCGTTAATAATTCATTTCCCTCATGGTGAACCACTTTTCAGCTCTGAGAGAGATAAAGCACGTTGCTGCTGTCACCCTAAGCTCCACTGCAGTGCAGTGAACACAGCAGCTCTGTTGACCATTCCACCCGCATTTCCCCTCTGAAATGATCTCCCTACACGCCTGACAGAAGCAACCCGCCGCTCTTAAGCACGTCCCCTCCAGAGCCCAAGGCTGCAGGGATGAGCCGCCAACGCCAATCTGACTCACATGGACTTAGACATGCACTCTGTCAGGCTCTTGTTTGCTCAAGGCCTTAACGCGTCTTATTAGCTCTCCTCAAACAACACCTGAAACAGCCGAGCCACAATGTAGCCCTCCTGGTCACAAATAGGGCATCGCAAACACGATAGGGAAAACAATTTGTGAAAGATTAGGCACACACGGGAGCAGTCTGCCCTCCATTTGCCCTCGTGAGATAGCCCGAGCAAGCGAGATAAGGCCGGTAATTCTCTTACATTAGCACATAATCAGAGTTCACTGTGTGTGAGGGGGAGAAAAAAAGAAAATGATTACCTGTAAATGAACCACATGCTGTATCAGAGGAAGCCCTTACCTCAGAGTACAATCTTATTCATGATCATTGAATTGAAGACTTTTGTGGAACTTAATCAGTTCTTGTTAAACCTGCGTCAGAGAGTGACTGATTCATGTCTGTTGCAGCAGTTGATCAAATATACCGTGAGGTGTCTCTAAAGACTCAGAGCAGACTGCGTGTTATGGCGGTTACTCGTTGCTGATAAAGTCAGGTTTGGTGGAAGAAACTTTCCTTGAAGAAATCTGGATTTTTGCAGGGTGAAAAAAACTGAAAGAAATAGTTATGTTCATGTCAAATCTTTCATCCTGCTGGATCTTTATTAGGCTTTAAATATTATTTCACAAGCTCCAAGACCTTTCACCTTGCCACGGTTTATAATGACACAACAATTGCAGCTGATGCTTCAAGCAGTGACTAATTTACAGCCATAATCTTCTCAATTTTCCTGTAAAACTAAAAAGAAACTAGAGTTCTACCTGAGGCTGCAAAGTGGTGCAATTGTTAGCTCCTTTGCACAGCAAGAAGTATCCTGTTTTGATCCTTTATTGGGCAGGAACCTTTCTGTGTGGAGTTTGCATGTTCACTCCAGGTACTCTTAATTTGCTATTCTTAATTGCCTGTGCTAGAGTTAACTTATCCAGGGTGTATTATGCCTCTCTTCAAGGATTCAAGGTTTTTTATTGTCATACAAACACAAGCTGTTGCATGATATGGAACAAAATTTTGTTTCTCAGGTCCCGTATAAAGCCACAAGAACACACAATTTAAGGAAGACAGCAGTAATAAATATAAAAATATAAATACAAATATAAATATTGTGCATGGACTGATTGAGGTCTTATGTCATAGTGCAATTGAATGTGCAAATGTACAATGTGCAAGTTTTGAGGTAGTCTGTTGTATAGTATTGTTCGTATCGGAGTCTGTATGGCTTGGAGTGGCCGAGAATACACAGTACCACCCGAGTTCAGCAGTCTTACGGCCTCTCTGCCTGTGACAGCTGGGATGGCTCCCATACCTTGCAGCTTTTAATGGGATAAGCGGTGTAGGTAATGGATGGATGGTTTGATTTCTACCTCTTCTGTAGGTAGATTAAAACATATATAAGGTGATTAAAATGAACAAAATAAAAGTTGTTCCAGAGTACCAAATGACAGTTGAACAAGTTGGTCTTTGAGTTTTGAAAACACAAGATTGCTGGACTGTAAAAAAAAAAGTATGAACATATCATTTTGCCCCCTCTGTGTCTTCTATGATGTCATCACACATCCCGCTTTATGAACAGAGATGAGCACATCCTATCAAGTGCTAACTGCTCTACAGCTAATGAAAAGAGAACTTTGGGCCAAATTGTGTTGGACCAGATGTTCATGGGGGGTGTGCTAAATTTAGTAGGGCACTTATCTGCACGCACACACACTGAGCCATACCTTTAATCAGAGTGCTGCCTGAAAAATGTTTTTAATTACCTTTGTGAGTGAGTTACGTCCACCTGGCACTTGTCCTGTTTGTTGGACAGTGATATGCATAATGAAAGAATGCAGCACAGCTGCCACACAGTCGTATTTCTCAGCTGCTGTGAGTATCAAGTATGACAAAGAAGGAAACCTGCGTTGAAAACTTACCGTGTGTCCTTTTGTCCCAGGTGGTGGAGCTGAAGCTCGGAGGAAAAGACATTCCTGTGACCACAGCAAACCGCATTGCCTACATCCATCTGGTGGCCGACTACAGACTGAACAAGCAGATCAGACCTCACTGCCTGGCCTTCAGACAGGGAATAGCCAATGTGGTGAACCTGGAGTGGCTGCGCATGTTTGACCAGCAGGAGATCCAGGTACACTTCACATACTGAGCAAAACTGTCCATCAAGCTGGAACTAATGCATCAGAGTTAACATGTGTGTTTTCAATATTTTTGAATAGGTGCTGATCTCTGGGGCTCATGTGCCAATTTCTATTGATGACCTGAAAAAATTCACAAACTACTCAGGTAGGAGCATTGCATTCTCTGAGCTCAACTCACGTTGATTTACATAATTTGTTGGTTAACAAACAGACCTCAGAAAAAGTTTTGGGACTGGAAGCTCTCTTAATTCACAGATGAAATATAGAGTGTGGGAACCAATGTATAAGTATAGATAATGTAATCTTCTCCATCCTGGTCTCCTCTAGGTGGGTATTCGGCCACTCACCCCGTCATCGTGATCTTTTGGGAGGTGGTCGAAGGCTTCACAGACGAAGAAAAGCGCAAACTGTTGAGGTTTGTCACCAGCTGCTCCAGGCCTCCACTTTTGGGCTTCAAGGTGACTTTCCTGCCGAATTTAAACTTTCATCCTCGCATACCGTCATTCCTACTCCATACATGTCCTCTTCAGACCGTGTACTACCTGGACCCTGTTGTTCAAAGGGCTTAATCCAGATCAAGAATGATCCAGACTTGGAATCCAGGGTTAGCTCATCAAGCCGATTTTGTAGTGCTTTTGAGAGATGATTTTAAAGGGATCAACCTGATCATGATACAGCCTTAGGGGATTACCAAATCTAAATTACCAGTGCTCTGAATGAGACTACATGCAACACACTATGACCACAGGGGGGTGGCAACAATCTCACAAACAAGTTCCTCACTGCTGCTTTTAGTTCAACTTTTGTTTGATGTTGACAGCTGTTTTAGGGACTATTTAAGGGGACAGTGTCCTTTTATGTACAACCCAAGTCAACTACATCAACAGTGTCACTGCAGCAATACAGCGTGCAAGTGCAGAGTGTCTATAAGATATGTCTAAATTGCCCACATCTCTGTAAAAATGTTGTTCTGATTGATCACTTTAAAAGTTTTCATACATGTAGTTCCTGTGCATGAGTCTGAATGCAGCTCTCTGAGGATCAAGATAATCTTGAGTTTAGGTTCAAAGTTATCTGAGGGGCGCTGGTGGCCTAGCGGTCTAAGCGCCCCACATACAGAGGCTACAGTCCTCGTCCCAGGGGCCGTCGGTTCGGTTCCCGGCTGGTCGACCATTTCATGCATGTCTTCCCCCGCTCTCTGCTCCCCACATTTCCTGTCTCTCTTCAGCTGTCCTATCAAATAAAGGCAAAAAATATAACTTTAGAAAAAAGTTATGAGTACAGGTTTCTAAGATATTAGCCTGTTGTCCAATTGCAATATAGTGAAGGTTTCCCTTCTAATGGGCTATGAGTTAACACACAGACCTCAAATTGATCATTTTCACCTTACGCTTAGGCCCAGCTTGTAAACACACAGTGGGAGCGCCACATACACATACACTCAAGTACACATGCTGCTGTTCCACTCAGCCGGCTCCGACGCTACACATCACCACTATCTTCCCCCCTTTCTGCCTCTGTTACTACCCCTGAGGGAGGGAGGATCAAAGGCAGAACGACTGTGCCCCACCATTATTCCTCTGTGCGTTACACATTGAAGTCGAGGCGTATCAACAGTGTAAATATCAGCATATAAGCGCCTACAGATCCTGTCTGTACAAATTTCTTCATTCAGAACTCTTTGGCGGGTTGAACTTTTGAACGTTTGCCTTCTGAGTGACATGACAGAAAGAAGCAATCTCTTGTTAAATGACTCTGTAAGGAGACCGAACCCCCCCACATACCTCTAAACATTGTCTCAGCAGTGCTGATTCATAACTGCTAACCTATTTCTGAAATGATTTTCTAATTGGAAGCCGTTTCGCTCTCTCGCTGACTTGATTTGTGGGGCACTCGGGCAGTTTGAGATGAGGGGGAAAAATCAGAAAGTGTTGCTCAAACCCATTAAAGAGTTTTTATGAGTCTCACTTTGTCAAACCAGAAGCTGTAATCATCATATGATTGGTTTGAGTTCTCTTTATGACTCCAATCAGTTAAGAAAAGCTAATTGAAGTCCTGCAGTATATGAGGGAACCAACCTCTCCTTAAAATCCTTTGCTGTACCTCCTCTACGGGTTTTCAGAGTTGCCTTTCCTCCTCGTTTAATCAATTTGACTTTGGCCAGCATGTGCATGCCCCCCTCCCCAGCCCTCCTTCATCGTCTCCTCTCCAGGACCAATAATTCGTGGGAGGTGGAGGGGTGGCCCCTGACCCGGCCCTCAGCCTGAGCCAGCGAAGCCTTAATTAGCTGTCGTGAAACGGCCCAGGATTCATTAGAGGAGAAATAGCTCTGTCAGGAGAAGCCATTTAAAAAAGATGATGGAAACTCTCTTTTTTTCCAAAATGATAGCCGAAGTAATGGCACTTTCTCAATAAGCAACGATAGTTTAATACGGTAATTGTCAGAAAAATGGGGTCGTTACGGCTAAGCCCCTGAAGAGCCATTTAATCGGCGAGTGTGGCCGCTGAAACACGCGTGCTAACTTTAAAATAGCGGGATGAAATCAGGGTTGGAGGAGCTTATTGGCCAGTGCAGCTGGTGATGGAAACGGTCGGTGTCACAGTCTGCAGATGAGGTGGCCTCATCACAGGGAGGCTTGATTTAAAAAATGCTAGATAGACAACATGAAATGACCATTCCTCCTGTGTCTCATCCAAGGGTCAAAGCATGGGCCTGCTTCCTGATCAGTACCTTTCAAGCAGTAACCTAATTTCCTAAATTTATACCTCTGTAACGCTTAATGCCTCTCTTTTAACATTTATCCACCTGCAGAATTTGACATTTATTACTTAATGGGGATTGCTTTGGACATTACGATCATCAACACGAGTTGATTCACGTCTCATCTCCCGTCCTGTCTTTTAACAGCTTTAAAATGTTCCAATTTTTCTGTGACTTCAACCAATTACTCAGAGGCTTAATGATGTCCCACACAGGAGCTCTACCCGGTGTTCTGCGTCCATAACGGCGGCACCGACTTGGAGCGCCTCCCCACCGCCAGCACCTGCATGAACCTGCTGAAGCTGCCGGAGTTCTGCGACCAGCACCTGATGAGGAACAAGCTGCTGTACGCTATCGAGTCGTCTGCTGGGTTCGAACTGAGCTGAGGAGGGCGAAGGCTTCTCTGTCCCTGCATCCCAGGACTCGACGCCACAGGAAGAAAAAAAAACACGGCTTGGGAGAGAAAGATTTTTGAAAGAAAATACAAAAACGAAGGAGGAGACAGCAAATGATGCACTGACCTGCCTGACTTTTGTTTGTGTGCGCGTGTGTGTGAGTCTGTGTACGAGTGCCAAGCCTGAGAGACAAGTTGTGAGGATAAAGCAGGGTAGGAAGCCTTTTTTTTAAAACTCTTTTAAGTAATTTAAATGTTAAAGTAATCACCTGTCAGAACAGAGTAAAAGCATAAGGATGATTTTTGCAGGAAATCTCACGCACATACGTGGACAGTTATTTTTCACCAAAGATTAAGTGGCATCATTTAAAAGGCAATATAACAAACAGACAGACAGACAGAGAGACAGACAGACAGGGGCAGACTGTAGGACTCTAAAGCCACCTTGTGGTATGCCAAGGGCTGCGGAGGTGGAGGAGCTTTTGTGTCAAGCCTTCATTTAGAGGTCATCAGAACTCTAGTTTTTGTGATTTCTCCATCAGTTATGACTATAAATAACCGCCATGTCTGATAACCATACTGTTAGTGTGCACACGCAGTCTGAAGTGTGTAATCAGCTTAAATTGGGGAAAATAGTCTGTTATTATGGATTTGTGAATATGTATATGTTTACAACTGCTCTTGTATTATTCATTTATTCCGTATTTGTACAGGTTTGTTTTTCTTTCCTTTGTGTGATGAATGGAGGTCTTACGTACTCACACATGCTCGCTAAGGTGAACAATCTCTTCCCTGGTCGATAACGAGGCTCACAAATGATCAGTGTACCAACAGGGTGAAACAACCAGAGTGTATGGATATGAATAAACCCAATTTTCTTTTTGCATTTTCTTGAAGTCTTTTTCTTGCTGCTGGTAATTTACAGTAATGACCGAGACATAAAACGGTGCTTTGTGGGAAAATCTCCTCCTGAGTTTTATGGCCTCTGACATATAATTAAAGAAACATCCAGTTAAGAAACACTGAGCAGAACTATTCTGGCCTTGAGATGCATTATCGGGCCGAGCACAAATTAAGATTGTGTGCGTTGGTCATAAATCTCCCTGCCCTCTGATGCAGGAGGAAGATTTCCATCCCTCTTTGGACCGAGTCCATCTCTCCATCCTCTCCTCTGCTGAAACAGCCAACTCAGAGCCCGAACCCCGCACATCCGCCGGGCCAGGGAACTCAAAGTGATAATTGGGTCTTAAAAAGCAGACTTGTCATTGAAATGAGGGATTCATCTCAATTACTCTGAGATTTATTTAAGACTATTACCTCGTGATGGATTATAACTGACAAAGTTAATGCAGGATGTTATGAATCATCCTCAGTAGGTAATATACTTTAGCTCACTGGTAGGCCTTTTAAGGGCTAATTGAAGCTTTTAGGCTTGTTTATCTTTCTGCAGAGCAGGGAAACATCAAAAATCACTTGAGGGGGGGAATGAGGATTCTAGCCTACTTTGCAGAGGATTACTCCCAAAGTGCAATCAGATGTGTTTGACTGGAAAGTGAGCATTTCACTTGCATGTGTGTGCGCACCCAACATGGAGGCATATCCATGAATTAATCATATCTCATTCAGCCTTTAACGAATGGGTGACAAATCATAGAACAGAATGACTTTTACTGCTGCAGGTATTGCATCAAAAAGAAGAAGTCTTGCAACAGTTAGGTTTATTTTGTTTTAATGTGGTGCCATCTGGTGGCCAGGAAGTGTCACTGCAAGAACTACCTGTAATGTTTGAAGTCTCTTCTTTAATCTGTGGGAGATTTCACACAAAGTCAATCGCCTTCACATGCTGGAGATACTAAATACTATTTTAAATATGCAAAAATGGCACAATGAATTGCCTAATACAATACACTTAAAAGAACAAGAAGGGAAGAACATTAGAGGTCAAAGGGGACAGTTCTGTCATGGGATAGCTTTCTATGGGACACTTAAAAGACAGAGCCCTGAGTTTCACATAAACTTCACTGTTCCTTATACGCTGTCGCACACTGTCTATCTTTGTACGGTCGTAGACTCTCTCTCACTGGCTGATTTTTATTTAGAAATGTATTCTTGGACTTCTCCCTACATACTTGTGTGTGTGTACACGTGTAGAAACCTCAGCCGATATGGCCTGCGCTCTCAGGACATCATACAGTTGCAGGTCCCGAGAGTCAGAACTGAACTGGGCGAAAAAAGGCTTTTAAATTTTCAGCCCCGTTTACCTGGAATGATGTGCAGAAAGACCTGAAACCGACACATCTTGTAAAACTGGGGCAATTCAAGTCAGTCATAAAAGACAGAGAAACAAGCTCAATTGGATCTTGTGATTGCACTGCGTAATCATGTAACCATGTGAAACTGTGACCGTATTTCATTTGTGTTGTTTTGTGCGCTTGTTGTGTGTTGTAACCTGTTTTGTGCTGCCGTCTTGGCCAGGTCACTCATGAAAAAAAGGTTTTAAATCTCAATGAGTCTTTTACCTGGTTAAATAAAGAAAGAAAGAAAGATAAATAAATCATGTCAAAAAGTCAGGATTTTTCCACAAACCTAAAGTAAAGTGTATAACATTGTGCCCCTAGGTGTACCGCACCTGAAACATACATTTGTTCCTGAGCCAGCTTTGAATAGATGACACAAGGTCAACATCAGCTTACTGTGTGAGATAGAAAGAGAGAGAGAGAGAGAAACAGTGCAGCACCTTGGGCGTATTCTCTGCCTGTCCAGACATGAACAGGGAGGAGGCCAACCTTATTTCTGGTTTTCAAACATTTGCATGTGAGCAGCATCTCACCTAACATTACAGTTTTCAATCAAGAACTATCCTTATCGGTCTTTTCACCTCCAACATTTGACAGTTTATGAATACATTTCTATCTGCAGTCATAACAGTAAAAGCAAAGCATTAAAAAAAAGTCCATGTTTAGGGGAAGCTATCGACTGCATGATAAAAAATGACCCGAGTATGATATCTAATGCTGTGATTCCTCCTGCTCAATGAGTCTA
This sequence comes from Notolabrus celidotus, assembly GCF_009762535.1. Taxonomy (NCBI): domain Eukaryota; kingdom Metazoa; phylum Chordata; class Actinopteri; order Labriformes; family Labridae; genus Notolabrus; species Notolabrus celidotus. The sequence goes on from NC_048288.1 coordinate 21,208,728, forward strand.
ATTAGATACTGACTGCGCTTAATGTCCAGTGTAATTAATAGCCATCTGTCATTTTCATGGAGTCTTCTTCGGCTGGCAAGAGCTCTGGCCGGCTTTAACTGCAAAAACGACCTTCATTTTCTATTTCAAATCAATGCAAGTGTGTCATTTCAGGCTTGATCCGTTCAAAACCCCAATATGCACTGCCTCATCTTGCTTCTTTGGGTTACAACGAGTTCAGAGACTGATTTCTTTTTTTTTTTTTCCTTAAGGAATTTTTATTACCTTCCTAGTTTTTAACATTTACCTGAAAACATTAAACCCATTTCTGCCTGGAAGAAGTGACTTTTTAATACGACGTGGCAAGGGCTCTCATGTTGCAATAAAGCTTTCCTCATCGCACCATCAAGGCGGATGTTAATGTCAGGTTGGGGGAAAGACTGAAGGTTGACCAAAGTGCAGATTTAAAATAAAAAGGTTTTAATCAACAAAAGAACAAAAAGTATAAACAAAACTTACTTAAATGTCCAAAAACTAAATCAAAAAGGAAATGCTGGGAAAATACAGGGACACAGAAACACACAGACCTCAAGAGGGACAAAAAATGATCTAACACAGGACAGGGGAAACAGAGGAACTAAATACAGGACACAGGTTGAAACTAAGCAGCCTCTGTCAAAACTGTGTGAATGTGGTGTGAGTTAAAGTTGAATAAATAACAAAAGACAACTTTCAAAATATTATATTTCATAGTTGCTTTGTTTAAATGTTTTTTTCACACTTTATTGAATACTGATTTAAGATACAAAACTTTATTTACAGTGAGGAGCGGAACAATAGTGTCCTTCCTGTCTCTAAAGGCGTTTTTCCACCGCAGGAACTTTAACCCGGAACTAGGGGCTTTACCCCTGATCTACGTGAATTTGGACCGGAGGAACCAGGGTCTAAATATAGTTCAGTGGTAGATAATCTCCCCCCTAAAAAGCCCCTGCTTGGGGGGTAGTACTTTTCAAAGGTCAGGGAACTTTCGGTTGAATGTAACTGTGTTTGTGGAGTTTACACGGTTGTTGAAACACAGAGGGACTTCCTGCGAATTAAGATTTCAAAATATTATTTAGTATAATTTTTTTTCTCCATACGTCACTGGCCTGATTTGCACAATGTACCCGGGACTTCAGCCCGCGGTCGAAACGCAGACAACAATGGGGGCACAGGAACTTTTTAGTTCCAGGGAAAGTAGTTCTGGGGGCTAAAAGACCCCGGAACTCTTGGTCGAAATGCACCTTTATGTGGGTAATATAAAATTGGAGGGAAACACACAAGGGTAGGAAGTAACACTAAACTGGAAACACAGGGTTCAAGAGCTACAAAATAAAAACAGGAAACACAAGACAAGACTTCTAAACAAGAAAATACAACAAGAGACATAGATCACTAAACACACAACGGTGACAAAGGATAACTAATACAGAATAAACACAGGGAGGAACCAAGGCAAGAAACACAAGGAAAAAACTAAACTAAACATCAAGTCATGACAGTTAAGTTGCTTGAAAACTTTTACTGGTGAACACTTTTATGTTGATGAATAGAAGAGTAAACTCAGTGAGCCTCCTTATGGTAAAGGCCTATTACCACTCAGATCTGACATTCAAAATAAATCTGAGGGGCTTCGACAAAAATTACAGTGAAAGTAAATAACATCTGCCAAGTGTGACACAGTATGTCTGTAATTACAAAGAGACATTATCATGACTCAGACAGGTAGTAACTCTAACAATGCTGTTTATCTTTCCATAGTATCTGAGGAGTCTGGAAGATAGCAATGTCTCCTCTTATCAGCACCTTCAGCCACTCAAAGCCATAATAAAACAATACAAGTCTGAAGGACTGTGTGGCTTAGATTGACTCATGCTTTCATAAACAGATGTAACATTTTCTCATGCCCTGACACTTATACCACATAAAACAATGAATATACAGAGAAAAAACAGCAAAGTGAAAACTGACATCCAATAACAAAATGAAAAAAAAGAAACTAATACAAATAAAAAAGCACACTACTTAACAAGACTTCTTTTCCAGGCTTTTCTTACATACAGCTAGTTTGAACACGTCAAAATTAAACAACCAATGTAGTTTTTGTGCATGAGTCCTTCACAATATTTCTGGCTTTTTGCAGGCAATTTCTTGATCTATTTTAATACGTTTCTTTGAAGCCCTCATACCACAGCCTCCTAATAACGCACATTATTTAAATACTTGTATTGTGAGTATGGGTGTAGCTAGTAAAACATTGGTGGTTTCCTGTTACCCCTGCCAGTGAGCTAGATTTTCCCATATGAGGTTAGTATAACCAATAAGAAGTCTATATGAACTTTTTAAAAAATGACAACTTTAGTGTACCTAGTGATCCCTGTGTTCCTTTTTTTTATTTTTTATTTTATTTTTATTTGTGCCATAGAACATTTTCATTACAATTACACAATATTCAAGACATAAGTACATAACAAGCATACAACATTCTTCTGAGCTCTTTGAATACAAACTTATATCTACATTTTAGCCTCTATGGACTTGATTTTCTCTTTTTGTGGCAAAACAAAAACTATAAACATCCAGAGAGAAAGTTCAAAAATAAAGTAAACCAAGCAGTATCAGCACTAGGCCTTATAAACTTTCCAATAATATTACGACACAAAGAATTAAAGTGAGTTACAAGAATAAGAGTAAAATATATTGAAAATAAGATAAAAATAAAACACACGAATGTTCCTACAATGCACCTAATCGACAAAGTCAGGTCTCAGAGGTTTGGCATATTTCACCCATTTTGCCCAGTGTAATCTGATCACTTCTAGCCTTAAATTTAAAGAGAAAGTTACTTTTTCCATTCTGTAAATCTCTATTATCACATATCCAGTTATTTACTGCAGGTCCAGCCTGCATCATCCATCTAAGGGTGAGAGCCTTTTTACCTGCTGTCGATCCCTGTGTTTCATATAATATACATATAATATTTATCATATAATATTGTTTTCTTCTGTTTTTAATTCAAAGCTTGTAACATAGGTTGTATACGGTTCCCATGTTTCTCACAGTGCCCGACAGATGGCGCCCAAAGCCTTTTGCCTGCTCGCTGTACCTGCACCCTCTATATGAGGTAAACTACAATTATTAACCCTTTTTTTTTTTTACTTTTAGAGCCATCCCCGGGACTAATGACAGATTAAATGTCTCCACTGATACACAGTACACGTGTAAACAGTGCACTCAGTCTGTTATGTTGCCTGGTCTGTTGAGTGTCATCACGAATGTGTGCAGGTCAGTTGAAACAGCGCTTCTGTCGACACTCAAAGACATGGTGCCTTCAAGTATCCCTCGTAAAATCCTGACACAAGAGTTCAGAGAGAACCAAAATTCAAACTTGAAGGGCATGCAGTTCTCAGTCCCTTCTGGGATATATCTTAGTTATGTTTTAAGAAACATGAGTGCCCTGTTTTGTTCTACTGGCACATACTCCTCCCTTAGAGCCGGCCCTAACCGACTTGGTGCCCTAGGTAAGATTTTAACTGGTGCCCCTTGTATTGTAACCAACTCCAACAAACACATCACATATACACTGAAAGACAACTGAAATCCAGCTTTATGTTTTACAGGTTTCCTTTGTTTTAAAATAAAAAATAACCTCAAAAAGAACATTAATAAAATGGTAATAACACTGATATTTAGCAGGAAAATTATTATACAATTTCAAAATACATAATGTAATAGTAGTATAATTTATTCAGTCATTATATAACACAATCATTTTCACAGTGCAGACATGTTAAACAACAGTAATGTATTAAGTGATGACTGAAAAGGCAGAAGCAAAATGTTTATTTAAGCCTAGCCTTTCATGAACACTTAAAGACTTCAAAAACTGATTTGCATACCGTTATTTTTAAAACAAAAAGTGAATCACAAGCTTTTAAATGATTACTGGCATCATTCCGCAATTTAATCCAAAATTAAATGAGATAAAACAATATTGTTTTTCCTATTATCTTCACATTTTCTTCCTCACTCATTTAGTGGCACCCCCTATGGATGGCCGGCGCCCCTAGCATTTGCCTATACTGCCTATGCCAGTGATTCTCAAATGGGGGTACGCATACCCCTGGGGGTACGTGGGAGTACTGCAAGGGGTACGTGACAAATGTAAAAAAGAAAATTAAAAAGTTGCATCACAAAAAATTAAAAAAAACAACTTTATCAACAGCATTTAATTTTTGTTTCAATGCAACATCAAATAGGGCACTATTTCCAAATTGAACATATTCATTTCTAAAATATATTATTTGTAAAACCACTTGGACCAGACAGCCTCCATCTGTTGACGTCAATTATTAAGCGAGCGATCACGTACATTTGCATGCTAATGAAAGCGTGGCCGGGACGATAACAGTGGACAGGTGGTTGAAATGCTTCTTGTTTGACAGAAAAAAATTGGTGTGCTCCTTGGGCCATCAAAGGTACTAGCTGCCTCAATCTTTAATTGTTTCTGGAAAATATTGCACTACAAAAGTATAGAATTTGTGTCATCTTTAATTTCAATATATATGACACTGTACAACCACATGCATACACTTATTCATGTTATTTTCCCATATTATTTCCTGAAACATTTTCTCGGCCATATAAAGGGGTACTTGACTGAAATTGGTTTTGAAAAGGGGGTACACAGGCCAAAAAAGTTTGAGAACCCCTGGCGTCTGTCACACTCAATCATCTCATCCCAAACTGACTCTCTTGACTGCTGCTGGCATTATAATGCATAATATACTGTATTATAATTATCTTTGCCATATCATATTATGTTATATTACATTATTATTCTAACCACAACTCATGGTCATATTACATACCCATATTATTTTTATTTATTGCTTAATTTGTCATTAACAACCATAATCATACCGTGTCAACCTGTCACTACTGAAATTTTTGAACACTGCCTGTAATTACTTCTATTTAATTTAATTCCATTTGTAACATTGTATATATCTACATTGTATTCTAGCTTTATTTATGTATTTTTAGTTTTACTTATTTTATTTTTACTTATTGAAACTTCTTTCTTGATTGTACTTATGTCTGGGTTGCTGTAACAACTGAATTTCCCCCCTGGGGGATCAATAAAGTGATATCTTATCTTATCTTATCTATGGATTGGAACCCTTTACTCTTGAAGCAGCACTGCTAACTATTATTCTAAAATACCACCTTGCAGAATTTACTTGCACCTTAGTAGGATAAGTAGATATGAGTTGACAAGAAAGATGGGGTAATTGAATGCTATTCATTTATGTGTGCAAAGTCTGCTAAGTTACCACACTGCCTTTGATGGTTGGGTTTTTTCCGAGGGTACTTGAACGCAGCAGCAGCAGCAGCAGCAGCACAGTGGGCTAGTTGCTATCAGTAGCCACATCACCAGCCCCATCAGCCACCAGCAGCGGCTGCAGTTACAGGTTCCACACTCAGGAGGAGACCGGCGGACAGCTTCAACAAAGAGGCCGTAGCTGGAGCTGACATTTCCTTTAAAACAGGTAAGAGCTTTCTCTATGAAAATACACGCAAGTTAAACGCGTACAGGGCGTTGAATGAGTGAAACTACCGTCGCCTGTCGTGGAGAGACCAGGGACGGTACATGTGTGGATGCTGTGTCCGCAGTCGGAAACACATAAAGGAGGTTTTAGCCTTTAACGCATCTGTTGTCCGTTAGTGGACAAACGAGTGGAGCTCCTCGTCTCTTCCCCATTGGCTCGTGTTATCATAACCCAAATATGAAAAACTAGCTTTAACATTAACAACACAAAACCTCCAAACGCCACAGAGTTAGTGATAGTGATGAAATATATAATGTGTAAATGTATGGTGCAGTGCTTGCTAAGCTAGTCACTAATAATGGTCCAGCACTACTAGACTTCCTGTCCTGTATTAAAGTTACGACCCCCCTATTTTTAGAGGTTCCTTCACTTGTTACATAACATTTTGGCTTTTTTTTTATAAGTATAAGTATGTTCATGCTGTGTGGTAACCAGTGGTGGACAAAGTACACAGCTTCATTAACTTAAGTCAAAGTATAGATCCTCCAGGTCAAATATTACTCCAATACAAGGGAAAGTTGCTCTGTCACATTATTACTTGAGTTAAAGTACTGGAGTACTTGCTTTTAAAAATACTGAAGTATTCAAAGTACTTCTTAAAAAATCTCATAACGTTGTATTTTCACAATACATAAATGCAGTCAAGAATACATAGGAGTAGATTCAGTTACATCATGTTTATTTAGAAACCATTACTTGAAATCTCTAGAAACCATACCATGGAATAAAAACAGCAACTAAGTTACTCCAAACACACACAACTTAGTTTGAAATGTTCATCTGGAATAAAACAAATGTTATAGCTCAACACCATAGACTGTAAATAAAAAACAACAACACGCTTTCTCAGGTTGGACATTGGCTTCTTGTTTGTGCAGAGTGGGAAACAGGGAGAACATTTCAAATGATACGTATCATTCTTCATTTCAAAAACCTCTAACATGGGCTGAAGATATGGACATGGGTGCTCAGGTGGAGAATTATAGCCATCATTACCACCTCAATATGACCTGCCTGATCTGAGTGAAATTTGTGTTTGCTCCACGTTCAACCGTGAAGGCGGACAATATACAAGTATGGCTAAACCACTGAGACAAACAGAACTACACAAACACATTTTACTGTCTTAGGGATCAGATTAGTACAGATACTCAAAAAATGTACTTAAAGCTGCTGTGAGGAACTTTTGTTTTGTATCGGTTCTGGCGCCCCCTTGTGTTCAAAGTGATACCTCTTTCCTCTTGTCCTATACATGCAAAAGTAGTGTTTTCAAGAAAAACCTCATCCTGTTGTCTTTTAACAGTCAACTTTATCAGGCAATGTGATTGTTTTCCATGAAAACAGTCGAATAAAGGCTGTTTCTGAAGCAAGATGTCCATCATCTGGTCTGACACCTACCCCCTCAGGGTGGTTTCAGGCATTAAAAATGACAACAGAGAAGGTGTCAGTGTTGTCGCTGATGGTCTTGTTTGCTATTGAAGGTCATAAAGAGGCACCAGTATCATTTTCAGTCTGTTTCTCAGCCAGTTCAAAACTCCTCACAGGGCCTTTAAGTACAGTACTCAAGTGGTAACACATCTCAAAGAAGTCCAGGTGACTTTAAGACTCAATTAAATAAAACTGAAACCTAAATTTCAGGTTAAATAATGCTAAGAAGTTGTCATAAAAGTTTGCTTCAGCTTCCTAAATGTAAAGGTATTTGTAACCTTTTAGTGATTAACTGCTGCCTAGTTAAAACAACAAGACATTTGAAAGTTCCACATTGGGATCTGAGATCATGTTATGAATAGGTTGCACTATTTTTAGAGAAAAACTTCAGTTTAAATTAATGGTTGGTTAAAAGCCTCACAGAGTGCATCAGAATAACTGAAACTGTGGGTATCAGTGTAATTTGTTGGCTGTTTTGTAAATTATTTATGCTTAATTTCTTGCTAATTTGAGTACAACACAGGTAATGTACAGGCAGATTGCTGGCTGACTAGGAAAAGAAATGCTCTGGCTAGATGAACTCTTAGGAGAACAGATAAAACAGTTCTTCTTGTTTGTGTTTACCTTTGAGTTTGCACGTGCAGAGTGATGTCTTGGGAAGAAGCAGGAGAAAATGAATTTGTCCAGTTGTCCCTCCTGGATCTCACACATTAAAGAGTGTAAATTGATCCTCTGTCTGAGAAAACAGTCCTCACTGCTATACTGTGAATATGCTTTATATGGATGATGTACTGTACTGGTTGAACTTGTTTGTTCTGATAGAAAGCTGACATATAACTCCATCCAGCTGACAATCTCTGAATGCATTCTCTGTATTGTCAGAATGACACTGAACGCATTGCTATGAATCATTTCAGTGAAGCATATTATTGTGTGTTACTGGAATGTCATGTGTGTCCTTCTCCTGTCAGCTGAGTCTGATTTGAGTTGTTTTGCTGTGATCAGAGCATGATTCATCTGGTAGTCTGACATGTTAATGTCAAGGTACTGTTTTTTGAGGGTTCTTTTGCTCTGATGGTCCCACTCCAGCTTCCTTTGTTGATTGTAATCAAACAGTCTTTAACAGTTCGAGGCTGGAGTCCTTCAGGAAAAATGTGCCTGAAATAAAAGCAATGAAGTGAATCCTAATCACAGATTCAAATCAAGAGATAAAACCTCAGCGTGTAATTAACTGGGGAGTTGCTGCACAGACAGAGCTTGTTAAAGCGTTGACATTTATGAGCCCTTACCCATCCTGACAGTACATCTGCTGATCCTGACAGGATGTTGCTTATTGTAAGGATGCAAGACATAAAGCTTCAGTGCTGATAAGTTGTGATGGCAGACATTGCTGGGGAAATTCCAGTAGTGCTGTAGGCCTGCAATGATCTTTATCTTATTATATTGAGTTTCTGCTGAGTCTGCCCGAAAGGCTGCTGTGGGGGCGGGGTGTAACACAGAACTTGATCAAGTTTTCAGTTGTATTATTTAGAAATGGACCAATATGTTTTTTTCAGGGCTGATACCGATACTTATTATTAGTAGTCAAGGAGGCCGATAACCGATATTTGGAGCCGATATTCATTTGCAGTAAAAGGGGAAATATTGGCGTCAAACTTTTGAATAATACAAACTCCAACACTAAACTTTGTTTAAATGCCTTTTAAGTAACATGCAACATGTTAAAGTTTTTTTTTTTTTATCTTAGACAATAGACATCTTTGTTTTAAAATTCTAACACAAAGTGCAGGGAGCTCCCAGGCTCAGCAACATGTCTTAGAAAGTTCAATGAAAACTTAAACAAATGTTAATCTTTCACTTATCTTTGTTTTATGGGGATATTTCAGTTTTTTAAGTGGGGTTGTATGAGTTTTTAATCACTAGTAGTTGTAGGGGCCACAACGGATGCTGCTCAGCTCATCCCCAGTGATGAGAAACTGCAGGGAGAAATGAGCCAAAATAAACCAGTTTTAAATTGATCTCTTATTGGCCGTCGGATAACAAAAAAACGGCAGATGCAGATGCCGATATGCGTCAAAATGCTGAAATCTTCCCGGTCAATAATCGGTCTATCCCTAGTATTATTTACTCATGTAGCTTTGTGTAACACACACAGAATACAGACACACAATGAAGTAACTTAAATATGCTCTACAGCTTATTGCAGGGGTTCCCAAAGTGTGGGTCGGGACCCCCTGGTAGGTCGCGAGACACCAATGGGGGGGTCGCAAGATGTCTTACTGTTTGTTTTTTGTTTTTTAATAATTTAAACTTACTTATTTTACCAATTATTGTTAAAATATAGACACAATACTAAACAAAACCCTGCAAATAAGTACATTTCACTAGTTTTCTGCCTTTCTTTGTTACCAGATGACTCCTAAAGTTCGGGTTCGGGTCAGCTAACAGTTGATTAACAACAGGACCATTAGCAGCAGGTTAATTCACAGCAGCACAGGAAGCACAGCCACATGTGCATGTAGGTACACTCATTTTGAAGCAACATTTAACCACTTCAAGGGACAGTGGGGATCACAAGTATTTGGCACAGGTCTATATTTTGGGGGTTGCGGGCTGAAAAGTTTGGGAACCCCTGGCTTAATGTGTGACAACTCTCCTTTTGTTTGACGTTAGACATGTGCATTGGTAAAAGCTTATATCTGCTTTGAATATGTTTTTTAACTCCAGTGTACAGTTCAGATTTTTAAGGCATGCAATGTACTGTTTATCAGAAGGTGGATACACTTTTTCAATTTTATCCTCCTTTTCTTTTTCAATCTAAAAAGCTTCGTACAATGACATTAGAATAAATGAGTAGGATCTTTGTAGGATTCCTTCTTATGATTCACCATCCCAAGAGTTTGACCAGATCCCATCTGGCATACCAGCACTTCACAGATGAAAAAAAGAACAGATGTTATAACCTCTCACTGCTCAGGTTGTCTTAAAGAGTTTGATCCAAAATCCAGTGTAGATTCCTGCGGAGTCTGCACTTCATGAAAACACTGAGCTCGAACCCCTGAGCGCTACTTTAAAGATGACCTGCTTTGTTTTCTTTGAATAAATCTCTTTTTATTGTTTTAGAAGAATTCATCAGTTTTGTAGATGCTTTTGGCTTGTATCCTTCACCCCTTGCTCAAACCAGCTAAATGCAGCATGAAAATCTGGACAGCATGTGACAGAAGAGGTGATTTGTGTTAATTTTTCAACATCACTTCATAAAAAATAAATAAATCAAAATGTAGAATAAAATAAACAAAAATCTATGTCATGTTAAACTATTATATTTATATTTAGGGCTTTCCAATGTATATTAAAAAAGTTTTACGATGTTGCAATGTCATTTAGCAGACGCTTTTATCCAAAGCGACGTACATACAAGAACAAGAACAACACAAGCAAAGATGTAGACAAGAGGAAACAAGATCAGTATGAGTAACAAAGTGCTTCAAGTCAATTTGGGTGCAGGTACTGTCAAGCAGTGTAAAGGCAATGCACAAAAGTAAGTAAGGAACTTTTTTTTTTTTCAAAAAACATTAATTTAAATGGAAAACGAGTGAGTTATCCTCATTGAACCATGATCTGTGAGAATTAAAGAACACCAATGGACTAAATCTTGATTTAAATGGTTAGTAATGGAGTTAAAAACTAGATTTAAAAAAATGTGACCCAGGAACATTATTGCTGTTCCAGAGAAACGAACATATCAGGAGGGATAAATGACAATCTTAACATAATGAAAGCTATTCTCATTGGTATAGAGTATCTCAATGAAGATAATATGGATCTATGTCTTGTTTTTGTATTGATGATGCCAAAATCCTTGACGGTTGAATTGATTTATCCATTAATATTTATGTATCATCAACATTAAAAAGTATTCATAGCGGTGCACACCAGAATACATTAACGCTAATACTGATGTATCCCATGTGGCCCATACCAGTCAAGTGATAGCAGCTGACGGATGTATCAGTCAGGCTCAAGATGTAGAATACATACTGTAAAAAAGGTGATGGTGTACTGGATGCCACACTTTAGACCTCAATGTGATTGACTCTTAGCTGGTGATTCTATCTAAAAGGCTGCATCATCACAGGTTGTCCAGTGAGAACATGAAAAGTTAATGATGGCGAATGATTTCCAGGCTGACACACACTCTCTTCAGATTCCCACTCTTTTAATTTCATCTTTGTCTTTGAGTGTTGTTTAGTCTTATGGCCGCACAAAACTCTGGTGGTGAGGGAATACAGAGACTTCCTCTCTGTCCAGGTGCATCACTCTGAACAGTGAGGTGTGCTAATGTGGCCCTGTGACTCCTGCAAACTTTGGTTTCCTTCAAAATAAAGGTCATCTGCAGGAGAATTAAGAAAGACTGACCTTTTGCACACATATACTTAAGATGCTTGGCCTTGCAGATTTTCTAAAAGTTGTAACCCAAAATCTGAATCTTCATAAGGAAGATTTTTTTTTACTTTTCCATGTGTGAGACCTGGTTCAAGCCTGACATTAATAGATATTTCCTTGGCCTGGGCTTTACCCTTGCAATAAGTTTCCTTCAAAAGCAGCTGAATAAAAGTCCTTGACACTTCTCATTTCCCTGTGCAGATGTTTCACTATTGAATGCATATGTGCAGTTTCATGGTGAAAGTGTAAGCCTCTGGCAGCTCTTTAGTTCTGTCTGTGAAACCACATACCACAACCATATAGTGCACTTGATTCAACATACTTTCACTTTGAAGTTGAGGGGATACTTTGAACTTTGATTGCAGCAAACAATATACCTTTGTCTTTACCACAATGACGACACAAGACAATCTTTTTAGACGACTAAAAGATTTTGTGATGATCATTTTGTCCTCGTAAGACACAACTGAATGAGAAAACCACAAAACAATCAGCTGTTAATGGGAAAAATGTTCCTGAATACGACCAATTTGCGAAGAACAAATGATCATTTCACCACAGATCACTGCACAGCATTTTCTTTCATCATTAAGTTTTGAAAAATCCCCTTTTCCCTCTGTTTGCTTTGTCAACTCTAACTCTTGAGAATTTAAACCATCTGGAAATTCTAATATACAATGATTCAGTTGTTCTGTCGGTGAATAGACACCTTTTATAACATCACCTCTGTAGCATCATGGGATTGAGTGACCTACATCTGTTGCTTACACTGAGTCCAGCAGGAATCCATCAGATCTGGGTTAGCTGTGTAATGCTACCACAAGGCAAAGAGCTGCGCATGCATGCGTGGATACACATAAATACACACACTGCACACAAGCAGAAGTAACCACATGTGTAGCAGGCACAAGTGTCCATTAACTCAGCTTGCTGCGGGGGGCCGGTCCTAAGTGAGTGGGTCAGCAGAGGCTGAAGTGAGGGGGATGAAAAGACTAACTTTGATATGATGAGTCAGAACATTGGGTCAGATTTTCTGAAAAATAATGTGACCTTTTGGTCCGTAAATCTTTAGACTAAGATAATGGTTTGGTTTACGTTAAATCAGTACATTCATTCACACTCATTTTCAACAATTCCAAGGCTTCTGTGATGTGATCGTAGACTGTATAATAAATGGATGTAGTATCCGTGACGTCACCCATCTGTTTCTGAAGCTCTGTTTTGAAGCCAATCGTCGGCGGGTCCCATATTGGAAATGGTGAGCTCAACCTAACTTCTGTGGAGCTAGTGTGAGGGAAAGAGGCGGGATTTGAGCCTCCCCGCCAACAAATTGTGTTCCCGCCTGTCAATCAAGTCAGCTGTGCCTCTCATTATGGAAAACTCATAATCCTAATATTAGTGTTGTAGTCAAGACCACATTAACCAAGACATGACCGAGACAAGAGTGTGCCGAGACCAAGACATTTAGGGATCGAGACCGAGTCAAGACCAAGACCAAGGCAGGGTAAGACTGATGACAAGACCAAGACCATATATATCAATGAAAAATCACTACGAGAGTTAACAAAATAAAAGACTTCTGTTTATTTTATTTAAGTTTGCTTTAAATACAATTAACATCAACAGACAAGTTTTGGTTTTGTCTGTTTTGCCTTTCTTTTGACGCTCTGTGAGACTTTTGACTCCTTAAGTTTCATTTAGGTCGTCGTTAGTTAAACTTTTGCTTTAGATTAGAGTTAAAACTGTGTTTTCTGTTAACTGTGATCTCAGGAGAGGTAGGAGGTAGGACGACTTAGACATCTCCTCTTGTCATCTGTCTCCATTCATTAACGCTTGAGTGCAGGGCGTGTCACTCACCCTAGCACCGCAAAAGTCGCGGCCGTAAGGTGAGAAAAAATGAATGAATTGAGAAGGGGGGGTCTCTCTTATCACAGTAATGACAGGCACACAGAGTGCATCATTGGTGGTCTCGACCGGTCTTGATATAAAATATGGAGTCCGAAACTTTCTTTGTGGCAAAGATTAATATTCTGTCATAACTGCACCATCCTGCCGCGAGTATGTGTCTTTGTTTTTTCATGTTTTTGTTCTTCTTTCCAAATAAGAACTGCTTAAGATAAGGTTTTAATGTGATCAAGGCTGCTATTACACCAATTTAAAATTTTCCTTTGAGAGGGATGGGGTTTGCTTTTATTTTTAGATTTGCTGTTTTTGTTAAGTCTGTATTTTCTATGTCTATAAAAGCAATAAATATATTTTCCCCAAAAAATACGGAGTCCGCCCAGTCCAAGGCCCAGACAATGCCGAGTAAAAAGGCTTTCGATTCTGAGACGAGGCTGAGACCTTTAATAAGCGGTCTCGAGACCAAGACAGGTCTTGAGTACTACAACACTACCTAATATCATCTAAACTTATGCTTTATAAAAAAAAATCACCCCCCGTACAGTGAGTCCCAATCAGGAAATGAGCTAATCAGATTAATATATTTTTTTGTACCAGGCTGTAAACATGTATTTCTGCTGTGAAGATCTTTTTTTTTGAACGGGTGTTTATGTGGTTTCCGGTACTTCCAGAGCCATCCTCAAGTGGACACTTCAGGAACTGCAGTTTTTAACACTTCCGCATTGGCTTCAATTCTCGCGGCCAGAGGTTGCCCTTGGATGTAATGCGCCACATGTGCTTCAGAGAACTATAAACCACGGAGTTGGAGAGATCTCTGCTGGAAGAACTACTGAACACCTTTTCTTAATCACTCAGAGCATCTTTTCCTTTACCAAATCATGTATGATAAGCACATACAGCTCAGCATGGCTGGCACATTCGTCAATTCTATTAAGTTCAACCGAAAACGAGAGGCTAGATAATGAAGTGTCAAAGGAGTTTATAGTTTCAGCTGGACTCTGGCATTTGAAAGAGAAGAGTTCGGTGTCTGTGCCATGTCCCATCCAGAAATCACTCACTGGTACTGCCATGTGCCAAACCCCCACGGCCACCTTACCTCAGCCCACCCCACATGCTCCTGAGTCCTAACACACACAAAACACAATCCAACGGCAAAGGCCACAGGTTAAAAATAGCAAACAAACAGGACACAGCACACCCCCAGTAAGTAGTCCTCTCTGGTTTGTTTATCAAATTTGATGCAATCGCTAAGAGATCACTTGATAATGAATGGTCTCTGTCCTCTGTGGGTTTGCTTGGTGGTTTTCTTTTTGTTTAGTTTGCCTTTTGCCTTTTGGTGTTTGATTTTGTCCGTCTAAAAAAAGAAGGGTACAGGACTCTTTGAATTATTGATTAAGGTCTGAAGAGTCTTTTTAAGTGTGATGACTTAAGGTGTTTTTCACAAGTCTTGGTCAATGTTTGGGACTGTAGTTCTTTCTGCAAGGTCTTTGAAGTAGACAGAGAATTGGAGTGGATGTATCTCCTACTCCTTCCTCTGTTTCTGGGCTGCATATCTTTAGAGTCTCAAGGCCCCAGCTGAGAAAGACTGTTTATGTCTAGAAGAGTGACAGCTAGACATGACATGTTTTAAATGAAATAAGATTATCTGAGCCAAAACCTTCAGAGGTTGACTGGGGAAGTCAGTCGTTTTAATGAGAAGAAACAGGTCCTGGTCTAAGTTCTTCTTTATACAGACCACAGAGCAGAGCCTGGAAACCAGAGCCTGCTCAGCTTGTACCAGTGTTGAAATAAAACTTGTGACATAGTGTTCAAGTCACAGCAGAAATATACAAAAGGGAAAGACTTGTTCTATTTTTAGAGTTTTACAAACTTGCTCAAAAGACAGTGACACTGCACATCACACCACGGGATCATGACCAATATCATGAAGAAGGAACAAAGAAGGGACAGATAAGAGGAATATTTTTACAGAGCTCATTATCAACTCACACTGACAGCCAAAGACACAATTTACGGGACGCTAGGTTGCAACAGACATTTTCAAGGTATTTGTCTAAGGAGGGAAATATAACCGACTGCTCATAAAGCCCCGAACCTCTTTAACTGACTGTTGTTTCACCTGTCATGTTTCTCACTGTACACATGCAGATTAATGAGGTAAAGCTTGCAAAATTAACACTCAAAGGTCATGGTGTTTCTGCAACAATGGCTCCTTCATCTCAGTCGGTGATAAACAAAATCAGGCGTCAGTACTGGGAAGTCTGTTTTGTTTGCTAACAAGAGAACTGTAGCTGAACCTTATTTTGATGTTGATCAAGCTTTTTCCAAATTACTTTTATTTTGAAATTTGAAAAAGAAAGCCATCAAAAGAATACAAAAATAATTGAACTTGAGGGCTGTTTTGATGCTAAAATGTCAAAGTTAAGCCCCCAGGACATGCACCTGGTTTTGAAGAGACTTTGACAGAGTGGCTGAAAGCATATAATCACCATAGACAGCATAAAACACATTATCCCGCAACTAGACACCCTGCAATTCCCGCTCCTAGGCTTGTGCTATGGCCCCAAAGATGCAGAGGCTTTCCCTAAATTTAGTTGCACTGCTGAGGCTTCATGCTCATCTGAACTTCTCTCACAGGACTAAGGAGGGTCCAAAGAAAAAACACAAGGATGCGAGGCGACTGGACAAACTAGTGAAAAGAGCTGGCACTGTGATTGGAACCAGGTTGGACTCACTGGGGGCTGTGGTGGAGAGATGCACACAGAAGAAGCTAGAGGTCATTCTAAATTACACAGATCATCCACTTCACAACTTCTTTGTGGACCAGAGAAACAGCGTCAGTTGACGGCTCATCTCTCTGTGCTGCAGGACAGATACAGAAAATCATTCATCCCTGCAGCCATTAGGCTTCATAACTCTCTAGCCAATGGGAGAGGAGCTGAGACACCTGAATTACTTGTTTTATGTGATTTTTATAATTGTATCTGCCAGACACCTGAATTTCCCCTTTGGATTGATAAAGTACATTCTATTATATTCTAAGTCAGATGCTGTACCCAGTTCTCCAGACTGATGCTCAAATCCAGAATACAAACACCGTTGACCTAGAATCCTAATTTTTATAGTGTGAACTTCCACACAGCTGGTGTACTAATAGCACTCAGGGCTGTATAACATTTTATGACACTTTAGTTGAAGACTGAGTGCATTATAAACTCAGTTTGCTACCTCTCAATGTGTACTCTGCAGAAATGTTTTCACCATGGATCTTAGCCCATGTCTGCATATCTCCTTCTAGATTATAAATCAGTATGTTGGCAGCAGCTCATGCAGGGAACAGAGTGCACAAGAGATTTTGAGTGCATAGCTTTGTTGCAACGATGTGTTGGTGCAGGTAATCCTCTCTGTGTTATAATATTGCAAGAACTTGGGGGCTAAAACTAGACAACCGTATGTCCTGATACTTTTTCATCCAACCTGTCCGGTCTTGTTTTTTGAGAATCTTCAATGTTGGGTCATGTTGAAAAATGCTTCATGGTGGTTCTATCTATCTCCAGATTTCCAGAGTAGAACATGATTCACGTTCTCTCTGTTAGAGCCTCAGGGTGAGGGATGATCACCTGCCCATTATGTAATATTGCTGGGCTTGTATTAGCTTAGCTGTCCTCCTCGCTGCATCTCTATTTCAGTGCACTTGGGTATTGCCACCCCGCTTAATATCGTTGTCCCATCCCTCCCCTTCACAAATTTACCCCTCAGGCCGACGAGGGAGGATTCTCGCCCCGTCACACACGGCTCTGCTCAGTCGCAGTTTGTTGGGCTTTATCTCTCCCGGCTAACAAGTCTTAACAGAACTTAACTTTTCTTTCTACAGAGGGGACCTTCACTTGGAACCGCAACTTAAAACTCACGCAGACAAACGGAGCCATGGTGGAATACTACCAGATATTAGGAGTCCACAAAAACGCAACGCAAGATGACATCAAAAAAGCGTAAGTGAGACTGCATGTTTACTCTCTGGTTTTCCCCTGATGTTGTTGCTACATCTCCGACACTCAGAGGGGTGTAATAGTTTAATTATATCCCCCTTTGGCTGTATAAACTGACACAAGGAGAGAGGGGGAGAGAGCACAGAGCCTGCAATGCAGAAAGTTTCCACTCTATTTCCTGTAACCTTGCTGCTGTGAAATACCTTCCCCTGACACTCACCCACCTCTCCCACCTTTCTCATCACCCTCAGAGCAGGCCACTTCCAGTTAATTGCACTTCCTCAGGTTTCTCACTAACATGTTTAGTTGTGATAAGTGAATTTCCTTTTGAATATTAAGGTCAGGGGAAAAAGCGTGTTTCAATTTAGTGCGTGTGCTCCAGAGAGATTAAAAGTTGTTGTGTGAAACGCAGTACACTGTGTCACGTGAGAGAGGAGAAAACTACAGAGAATTACTGATTGTCATTTGTCAGATCAACCAGTGTAAATCCAATTCTCCTTGCCAGAGCACAACAATCCACAGAAACACTCTTATCTCTATGCACTGAAGTGACTGCCAAATTCAAAGTTAACTCGCCGATCAATAAATCATGTCTTCAGCCTCTGACCCGAGCTCTGACTTTCTAATCTCTTATTAATTTATTGACCATGTGAGCCGCTCAGCTCCAGCACTTATAATGTCGGTTCCTAAGTCCACTACTTTAGTTCTTATCCAATATACCCCTGATGGCCATGAAAGTCGGCACAGGCTTTCATAGTCACCAGGAGACCAATCCTAATGGAATTAGCTATCACTTGACTTTTTATCAAGCTCCACCAGCAGGTCAAAGTACTGAAAACTCTTGTGAAATTTCTCAACAATAATAATAATAATACTACATTTTATTTATAACGCACTTTTCATTTACAGAAATCTCAAAGTGCTGCAGGCACACAGTAAAAACAAACTGGAACATTTCTTAAAAGGAATTCTTAAAATAAGTTAAAAGCCTCTTTAAAGAGGAAAGTCTTCAAATGTTTCTTAAAAGCATCCACAGTCTGTGGGCTCCTGAGGTGGCTGGGCAAGGAGTTCCACAGACGAGGTGCAGCAGCACAAAAGGCCTGATCTCCCATAGTAGTGGATGGACTGTCAAATTGCCGTTGTAATGCTAACCGAGTATAGTAAACATCGGATTGTGAGCTTTAAGACTAGAGATGCTCCAGACCAAAAATGGCCAAAAAGTGCATTTTCGGTGTTCAGGCGAAAGACTTTTATCACCGACACAACACGGCCGAAACAGAATGTTGTGATGACGCAAGCAAACGCCATGGCCAGTTTGCGCTTGTCTGGATAAGGGCCAACATGTCTGCGTCGTTATTCCTTTAATCGCAGCACTAAAGCGTCTTCTAAGCAAAGAGGTTGAGACGGACCACGGAGCAAAAACAATGAAAAGTACACTCTTAGAGTCTGTCAGTCTGTCAGTTTCACTGAGATCTATTCGGATCCTCTGCACTTCATTACAACTGTACCTGATCCACGTTATAAAGATCATTACTTGGATGTGGGAATAAAGCAGCCTGCATGAGAAATTATCCAGGCCGCGATGGATGCAGAGAACCTACTTCGAGACGGAGAACAGAGCGCAGAAAAAAGGATTGTCTCTCTGAACCAGATGAGGGGCATGCACCCTCGTTGTCTGATGTGTTCACTGAGATCCTTGATTTTAGTGAGGTTAGTACACAGTCAGAGCCATAAATGCAATGGTAGGGGAGACCGGGGACAGTTGTAACATGTTTGACATTTCTGTCTATAACTTTGAGCTCTTTTAACCCAGTGTGTTCAAACTGCTTTACAAACTAGCTTCAAGTGTCTGCTAATAAATGGCCTAGAACATGCCTGTGCAACACAAACAGAAAATGCATGGCTTAATCTCAAATACAAGGAGTGAGATGTTACAACTGTCCCATGTCTCCCTTCTAATAATTGGCATAATAACGTCTTGTTTCTGTGTTTCGGTGTTTCGGTTTTCGGCCTTGGTTTCCTAATTTTCGGTTTTCGGTTTCGGCCAAGAATTTTCATTTCGATGCATCCCTATTTAAAACATTAGCATTTAGCTCAAAGCACTGGTGTCTATGCTGATCAGCTCATGCCACATCTGAGAGTTTTCTTAATTTGGAGTCTGCAACAGTACATTTCCAAATCATTATTATAAAAGGAACTCTGACATTTTTAAAAGCTGTGCTGTATCCAGTTTGGCACTTGCTAATATATGAAAGCGTCTGAAAACCAGCCAAAACATAATGCCTCATGTCAGCCAAAGGCGGTTGTTAAATGTAATCAAATCCAAATTTTAATGTCAGAGTATTTTAATCCTCAGTTGTTCACATGAGACATCTTCATAATCTCTCTTTCTAGCATCCATCTGGACAGCAGAAGTTCCTCTTTTGAGCTGAGCATGGAGTTTTCAGACGGCTATCTTTGCTTTTACTAGAGAACCTTTTATCACAGAGCTGGCTCCACATTGTTGGTCCAGCCTGTCGTCCATTGAGCGGGCTTTAGAAAGTCAGATAGCGTCGCAGATTACAACAAAGATGTGGACTACAGAGACTATTCACTACAGAATTGTCAATCCATAGATTGTGCGCAGCCCTCTTCACTGGCTGACCCACAGGTCCTAGTCTTGTCCGCAGCATCTTTGTGTCCGCTGCCGGTGCTGCTGCGGGGCTTCCAAACAAACAGCTGATGCAGCGTAAGTGGCTGTGCGAGCCTACACAGCACGTCATTGGAGCTCAGGCTGTCTTTGTTATTTCTGCTCAGGAGGGGAGGGGGACAGAGACTGTGTGTTGAAAGAGCGGCGGTGGGGGGTTTGTATGTTTGGTGTAGGCATGGTTCCCAACCTAAAAAAAGACTCACACGTGAATATGTAAGTATGATAGGAGCATGGCCGTTACACGTACATTCATATTTTCCATCCCTCTGTCTGTTCCAAGAACTGACGGGCATGTTTCTAATAAAATAACAGACATTGTGTGTTTGTTTCTGTTTTTGAGTACATGTCTGTGTTCTAACTGTATGGTATGTGTATTTCAGTTACAGAAAATCAGCATTAAAATGGCATCCAGACAAGAACCCAGACAACAAGGAGGAAGCAGAGAGGAAGTTCAAAGAGCTGTCAGAGGCATATGAAGTGCTCTCAGACGGTGAGAATGTCTCTGCTGAACGGGAAAGCTGTTGGACATTCAGTTGTGCTCATAAGTTTACATACCCTACAGAATTTGGGATTTTTTTTGGCCATTTTTCAGAGAATATGAATGATAAGAGAAAAAAAAATTCACTCATGGTTAGAGGTTGGGTGAAGCCATTTATTGTCAAACAACTGTCTTTACTCTTGTTATATCATAATGACAACAGAAACTACACAAGAAATCATATATTCTGCCAGGGTATCTAAACTTAAGAGCACAACTGTATACTTGTACATCATGCCTGTTATTTCTTTTATTATCCTCAATTAATTTTTCTTAATGTTTAACTTTTCATACATTTTTTCCTGTCAGAATAAGTATTGAAACAGTTGATCTCCAGCACTTTAGCATTGTCTTCACTTTTGAAAACAAGAGGCGTACTCCTTCTTTTTTTAGTCTTTTTTTTCTGTTCCTTAATTTAGTGTGAGCACCAATAAAAACTTATAACTCAATTGTATGTTATAGAAAACATCAGAGCCTATAGCAGCCTACAACATTCTCATTCTGACACTTTCAGTCATGTTCCAAACGTTCGGTTCCAGTAAGTGTTTTTAGCTTTTAGGCGTGCACAATGCCAGCACTGTTCTTGCTGAAATGGGTGTGGCTTGCACAGAGTTATTGCTTTAATTTTCGCCACTTGATGTCATAAACAGATATTAGTTTGATCTGTATACTAGATGCATTTTCCCTTGTTTTGAGTGTATATTGTTGCTTTCACACGTGTAAATGGACTTGGCACGTGACTTTTGATCAAATGAATTAGTCACAGGGAAAGGAAAGGGTTAACAGGGTTAGTCTGATTCAGGCAATAAAATCAAAGACTTTGTGACCTTGTCTAAGGTTTAGATTTAATCAGGGCAGATAATTGTCTCTTTCTGTTTCTGCATGTTGGTTTTATTGCTCAACTCAACTCAACTTTATTTATATAGCACCTGTCCTACATAAAAACATGCAGCCCAAAGTGCTTCACAGAATAACAGAGAGACAGAAAACAACAGCAATGGTAAAATTATAAAAGGCATGACTATAAATAAAATACTTAAAATTAAAATAAAATCACTACAGTAAAATTAATAAAATAAGTAATAGTGGAAAGAAAAGTTAAAAACAAGGTAGCATTAACAAGATCAGGTGAATACAAGAAATAAATAAATAGATAAATAATTAAATAACATAAATATATGTTAAAGCAATGATTGAGATAATAATGATTAAAATAACAATAATAATAATAATAAATAATAAATAATAATAATGCAGTGCAGGGCTAAAAATAAATTGCTCCAAATTAAAAGCTAAATTAAAAACGTAAGTATTAAGTATACTTTTAAAAACACACAGAGAGCTCGCCCTTTTAAAGTCCAGAGGCACATTAAAAGGGAAGCATTCGAGGACCTCATTGATCGGGTTGGAACATAAAATGACAGGAGATCAGTGATGTATGGAGGAGCAAGGCTGTTAATAGCTTTAAAAACAAGTAAAATAACTTAAAAATCAATTCTAATTCTTCTGTTGATCCTAACTGTCTCCACAACAGAGAGCAAGAGGAATATTTATGACCGGTACGGCAAAGAAGGTCTTTCAGCAGGAGGAGGAGGAGGAGGAGGAGGAGGTAAGGACATGTTTTTGCTGTAGCGGTTAATGCTAACTTAGAGCAGAAAAACAGTAAAAGCACAATAATGTTCATTCATCCAAAAGTAGGACAAACCACTTCTTATTACCTACAGTCAAGGCTGTTTGAGATACTGATGTGATCTGTTTTGGTGTTCCATGTTTTACAGGAGGTCATTATGATCACTTTGGCGGCGGTGGCTTCACATTCCGTAATCCTGACGACGTTTTCAGGGAATTCTTCGGTGGCAGAGATCCATTTGCAGACTTTTTTGGTGAGTCTATTTTGCTCCCTGGCTAGATGGGACTTCCCTGTTGTCACTGATGAGAGTCATAAGAGTTGGGAGCATGCAATGGCTATTATTAACTGCACAATTTTATCTGGTTAAAAATATGCTCACATGTGACCTGAAGAGCCTCAAGAGAGAGAGAGAGAGAGAGGGAGAGAGAGGCAGGAGCAAAGTCGAGAGTCCTGTAGGCTCTAGTTTCATATCACACTGATATTTCATTTCCTAATTAGTGCCTATTAGCTAGCTGCTCCTGCTGTGTGGAAATGAGGAAGATGGAGCATAAGACCCAGGAAACCTTCTATAATGCTTGGTAGTGACCCCCCTACTGGGACATGTAGCTCTGCAGTGGGCATTTCCCAAACACTAAGCACCAAGTTCACCTCAGGAGGTCATCTGCCACTAAATGTCACATGTTGGAAAACACTTTTTCTCTGCTGGATGTTGACCCCAGAGTGTAGCCTCCATCTGTTTATCAGGCCGGAGTTCTTCACTGAAACTTTTAAAAACAACCGTGCAATAAAGGATAATTCTTTTTAGCTATGGTGAAATCAAGGCATGAAAAATATCTTCTTCTAGCCATTTCACCCTCATTTTTTTTACAATGTATCAGCTGGTCAATTGGTAATTCCTCTCAAAATCATTAATAAAGTCAATTATTCACTTATAGAAATAGCTGTCAGGGAAACGTCTCATGAATATTTCTACATTTGGGCTTCTTAAATCCTAGCATCTGCTGTTATCAGTTTTTATCATCTGAGGATTTTATCAAAAGTAAAGGGGTACCTGCCACAGAGAGATCTTGAGACGGTAATCCATGCTTTTATTAACTCTTGACTGGATTACTATAACTCATTGTATTTTCGCCTGGACCACTCACCCCTGCACCGCCTGCATCTGGTACAAACTGCTGCTGCCCGTCTCCTCACTGGCAAACGCAAGCGTGAGCACATATCCCCTGTCCTAGCTTCACTGCACTGGCTCCCGGTTGTTTTGTAGAATAGATTTTAAAATGCTATTGTTTGTTTTTAAAGCTCTTAACGGCCCGGCCCCCCAGTACCTGACTGAGCTTCTCTATTATCATGTCCCTGCTAGAACATTAAGATCGTCTGGTCAGTTGCTATTGGTCACTCCCAAAACAAGGCTTAAAACCAAAGGGGACTGACATATCTGCTCTGCGGGATCAATTGAAGTTTTTTTCTCTCTTAAGAATCACCTCTTCTCCCTGGCTTTTAATCAAGGTTGAGTGGACATCTGAATTTATTTTATTGTATCTTTATATATTATTATAACACGTCACACCCCCTCCAGGAGATCATAACAACACTAGGTAGCTAGTTCAGTGACAGACCTCTTCAACCGCGGTGTCTCACGGTGAGATATCGCAGGTCTTTTCTTCCTGCAGTGGTCAGACTCTATAACCAATAAAATATATATATTTATATATTTTATTGGTTATAAATTGATACTTTATAGGCTCTTGTTTGCTTTATATTTTTTTTGCACTGTCTAGTTTCCTACTGTGACACTTGAATTTTCCCGTTGTTGGACGAGTAAAGGACTATCTTATCTTATCTTATCTTATTTTATTATATATTTGCACTGTGTTACGCATTTTATTATTGTATTTTAATATTGTATTGTATGTTATGTTTGTCATTTGTGCTGCTTGTGATCTGTACAGCACTTTGGTCAACCCCAGTTGTTTTAAACATGCTCTATAAATAAAGTTGAGTTATTCCAATTTTATCTCCAAATGATCATGTCACAATTACATTTTTGTATGTCAACCAATTAACTGATTGTCTGAGAAAGTAATAGATATAATCTTAAAGTAAAAGTCATACTTTAAAGTGGCTGTCCTATCTTTCCTCTGTATGTCTTCACTGTTATTTCTATCCACTCTGACAGTCGTGGACATGTTTTTGCAGCCACTTCTGAGCGATGCATTTCAAAGCAGTTCCTCTCAGTGGTCTCAAGAGATTCTCATCTCTCTCTCTTTTTTTTTTTTTTATCACCTCTTCTCTGCATTTTTCACTGAGCAAAGAGCAAAATGATGGAGGTTTTTTTTGTTTTTATACAACCCTTGAAAGCTATTGCACTACTGTACCAGCAGCAGTTCGTGTCTCATCGTGAAAGCTTCTCATATTGCTTAATGCTTGGTTAATAAATGTTAATAATGTTTATTTGTGAAGCAACTAGAAAAAGCAGCATTACAAAGTGCTTCACGTGAAATTAAATACAACAGTAAATTAAAAAGTAAATGAAGAATAAAAGAGGCGATTTTTCACAATGTTGGCAAAATATGAAAGATGACGCACCAAAAATGTAGAGCATATAAAACAGCATTTAGCTGAGAAGCAGTGATTTAAAAGTGTCTGTTTTTAGTCTAGTCTCAGTGTTTCAGCCTGTCTGGTTTGTCCTAGGTTGTCTGGGTTCAGCAAAAGGCTGATTGGAAGGCATGTGTACTTCACCCCGTGGAGCTCTAAATATGGAGTTCAGAGGCAGGCAGAGGATGGATTTGAAAGTCTGCATCACTCTACTGGAATGCTTTCAAAAATAGCTTCTGTATTAAAACAAAAGCAGATGTAATAACGCTAAGTGCATGTGCGTGCGCGTGTGCGTGTGCATGCATGTGTCAAAGCAAATGTAAAATGACACGAGCGTGGCTGAGAAAGAAACTTACTGAAATAACTGTAATCTGATACACATGTTATATAAACTCAGCTTTAAAACAGGGTAATGAACAAGAACTCATGGACTCATCTTTGTTTGTTCTTTCTAACAATATATCCATGTTCATTTTGTATGTATTGGCATTGATTAGATGTAGTTGGGGAGCACAGCTGTCGTTGTTTACTCTTTTCAGTAAACAAGGAGTGTTTAAAAAAAGCTTAACCGTAAAGCTGTCTACACCGTCGCAGAGAGTACAGTTCAAGTTCTGTTTTGACCTTTATTGTGCTTGGCTGGTACGAAACGGGATACACCAAAACATCAATCTGGAAAGGCTTTTTTTACTCTGTATCATATGATTTACCTCGAATAGATTGATGTCTAAACAAGGATTTTCTTAACGATTACTCAGCCACAAAAAGAGGGGCCAGATTGAAGATTCAAGGCTTTGTTTATTTGTTGTTTGTGTCACAAATCTGATAATGTAAAAAGGAAGATTGACACTTTTCTTCCCTATAGCAGTGTTGCTGGAAAAATAAAAACATAAGTATAAACAAATGCGAAGGAAATATACCCCATCCAGCCTCCTGAGCAGCACTTGTTCCTCTGGATCTGTCATTCATCCACCTCAGAGAGGTCAGAAGACTTAGGGGTGGGAGGTGTGCTTTCTTTTATAGAGAGGGCTCAGTTGTGCACCAATGACAGCACACAATCATCCTCAAATGGACACAAGAGGAAGCAGATTCACTTCTAATTAGACAGAAATATAAAACAGGAAAATAATAAATTAATTTCACAATTAGATTAAAATAAACAGATGCATATTTATGATTTTCCTCCCTGTCTCTGTTTTCAGAGCTCCTGTACATTATGGTGCATTTAAAGCCCTAATGACACTGTTCAGTGTTGAATAGGTGTGGCTCATCCTCACAGAATTAATCCCCGTCTTCGAGTTTGACAGGTCTTTTGAAGATCTGTCAGAGGTGTGAGAGCGCCTTGCCTCTACTTCTCTCCCTCCTAATCTCTTTGTGTACTCTGATCATGTACAAAATCGTCACATTCTGTGTTTAAGCAGCATCCCTCAGCCTTCATGTCTACGTCTCTTTCCTCAGCTGGCGCCTCACGTCTTCTTTTAGAAATGACAATAATGCAAATACAACAGTGGTCTGGGGGATGATTTTCTTTTGAGCTTTCTGTTTGGGAGAACAAGTGAAGCCTTCTTGCGGCTGTCTCAGTACACTGAAGGTTAAAGGAGGAAACTTCTTTCAGAAAATGGTGCCAGTGATCCAGCCTTATCCTGCCGGGTTGACCCAGATTGGCAGCACGCAATTAGTCGCTTGTCCACAGGGTTTTAGGAGGAGAATAAGTGGTGGACAATTTGACAGTGAAGGATTCTTTTGCAGATCATGTCAGATTTTACAAACCCAAGCTTAACATCCCCCCCTTTTTTTTGTTTGTTATTTTACAACCTAATGATTGACTACAAGTCTTTAAATGTTTCTGACTCTCTTATTTAACAATCTCTCATGTGTTCTTGTATTTCTTTCCACAGCTGATGACCCTTTTGATGATTTCTTCGGCGGTGGTCGCGGTCGTCAGAGGGGTGCGAGCAGGAACAGGATGGGGGGATCGCTGTTTGGTTTTGGAGGCTTCCCAGCCTTTGGGCCTGGCTACTCAGGGTTTGATTCAGGTGATCATCCCAGCAATTAACTGCACACTCATTGACTTCATCGTCACTTCTTTTTATAAAATGTTTTCCTTTAACATGCTCCTTTGTAGGTTTTAGCTCATTTGGAGACATGGGCGGAGGAGGCTTCACTACCTTCTCTTCATCATCTTTTGGTGGTATTGGCGGAGGAGGAGGAGGAGGCGGCGGCGGCGGCGGTGGTGGAGGTGGAGGAGGAGGAGGAGGTAACTTCCGGTCTGTGTCAACCTCCACCAAGTTCATCAACGGCAGGAAAATTACTACAAAACGGTACTTCAGATTTACCACGTGTTTAGAAGAAACGGCGCTTTACTTCCTCACTGAGAGTTATACAAGAAAGATAATCACTCTCCTGCTTTGTGCACTGCATTTAAAAAGCTACAGCCAGCATTTATGTTAGCTCAGCTTAACATAAAAACTGGAACAAGGTTTGCTGTGGGACTTCAATAAATCACACAATTCTTTAACACTCACACTAAAACCCAAAAGTGTGAAGCTATCAGTTGTGGTTGTGAAAAAGGAAATATATGTGTGGCTGTTTTCGACTGCATTGAGTAATACATACACACAACACAAACCCAATAACACTGCATGTGTGTGTGTTGTTATTTTTCCTTATTATGGATAAACAAAAGTGATCCAATATATGAATTGGTGAGGTGCTAACTTGGAACTGAATCAGGCTTCCTTCTGTTTCTAGTACCCATGCCTAGTTAAGCTTGTTGTGTTCTCGCAGTAGCTTTACTTTTACCATCCAGCCTTAAAAGTGGTGTCGTTTCTCTCATGTAACTCTCAACAAAGGAAAGAGAGAAGGCATATTTCCAAGAATGTCAGACTACTTCCCCTGCACACCTCTTTCCCAGCTTCCTTATCTCGTTCCGTGTGTGTTTTACAGGATCGTGGAGAACGGCCAGGAGCGGGTAGAAGTGGAAGAGGATGGTCAGTTAAAATCTCTTACAGTAAATGGTAAGGAGCAGCTCCTAAGACTGGATAACAAGTAAATATCTCGCCACAACATTTGAAAAACATTCAGTTTTTTCACACTTGGAAAAATCTCGCCCGGTGACTATGTTTGCTCCTGGCAGCTGGTCTCTCCTCTCTTTGTCCTCCTGCATCTCATTCCTGAAGAAAATTTAAGCTTAGCTGCAAGGAGAGGCGAGCGAGGTGTTCACGTATTTGTATATTTGTATTTATTCCATCATTACAGGGGGACCATTTTGCTGGAATTTGTGTTTTTGTTTATTACAATATTTGAATTGTACTTTTAATTTCTGCCACGTGAACAAAGCTGGGTACATGCTATATCTGTACTTCTTTCCTTTAGGACTTGGATATTGTCTTTCTAAATGTTGCAGGAAAACAGAACGCTGTACACTGAGATGTACGCATGTCATTTTTTGCTCTTTTCATTCAGCCAATTTAACAAGTGAATGATTAAAGCTTAACCACTTTGCCCTAATGTCTTTAACTTGAATTCCACCTTGCTAACCTGTTAGCTGTTACCATGTTCACGCGTGTGTACTATGAATGACCTATTATTAATAAATTAATAATTTTAATGTGCATTTTATTTCTTACTTTTTGCATTTGTTAAGATTTGAGACTTCCACAGTGTGTTTCATTTGTTTCTGCATGACTGCTGATTCCAGGAGGCTGCTTTGTAGTTCTACTATCACTCTTTTATCAGCAACACAAATCATTAACATAGAATGCACAACACATGACACTGTTTCCAGACAGCCAGGGGAATTTTCACTCTTTGTAAAACCAAAAACAACCAAATAAAGATTTCAGATTTGGTCAATAAAGTTCAGTTTGTGGACCGTGGAGGAAAGGCTGCTGCAGTCACCTGGTGTCTCTTGTGTGATGTTTCTCACTCTTACTGGATGTACGAGGTTTCTGTGTGTGTGTGTGTGCCTGTGCCTGTGCCTGATCACATCTTAAACCTGCTTCACACAAACTGCAATAAAGGAAAGCACTGCTTCTTTTTGAACACTCACCCATCATACAACTCACGGTGTGTGCATTATTTTAACCTACTAATGCCTCAATTTCAGTAAAGGTGACTCACATTAGGGCTTGGTTAGTGGCACTACAGGATAATGGGTCTGTGGTGTGCTTTCACTGAAATAATCCTTAATCTACTGGATCATGAGGACAAATGTACTTTGTTTTCAGCAACCAAATGTCCCTATCCTATCCTGAACCCTGAGGGGTTTTCTCTTCCTTTTTTTTTTTTTTTAAACGTCCCTCCCTCCATGCTTTACCTTTGTGAAAAAGGAAACACCCACTTCCAGGATTCACATGCCCTCGCTGTGTTCATTTCTCCCCCTGCCACTCCTTGTCATTTCTATGAGCTTATAAAAGTGCTGCTCTCTTTTCAATACACCCAAAGATGCAATGCTAAGAATTTAAGTAGATTAGAAAATTAAGTTAACTTCTATCTCCTTAACAGGGAGTCTTATCCCTAAAAACTTGTTAAAATGCAGCAGGTTCATCAAAGATCAATTCAGCCTCTTATAAAACGTAACAAGATTTAGTCTGAAATTCAAAGTTAGATTGAGCAGAGTGTATGATTGCAGTTGGCTGAAAGGTCACTGTGTACAGAAAGGAGTCTGTGTGTGAGTCTTGAGGAATGCGCTCTGGGCTAGTTTATTTACACAAGCCTCACTGCATATTTTTGAGACAGACAAGTAAGGCGTACAGATAGAGAAAAGGGCAGAGTGAGGCCTTTAGTAAGTAAAGCTGAGAGGGTGATTTTTAATGTCTGATTTAACTTTCAACATCATGTTACAAAGTCATGCCTGCGTGTGGCAGTTTGGTGCAAACATTTCCTTCCAACTGTGTAGTTAGTTTCCTTTACTGTCACTTATCTTTTTCACCACTGTTGATTGGAGCGGCGTCTACACATGCGCAGTCCTGTTGCTAGGTGACACTGCAGCTCTGCGCCAAAGTGTGGTGCTTATATAGCTGGTGTGCCATTTCGTTACGTTTGCATCTATGTCTCTTTTCTTTTAAATTTAATTTATGGGTCGAAAAAAGATGATATATGTGGAGATGAGTGCATACATTTGCAGAAAAGATAAGAAATGTAAAGACTTGCCTGATTAAATGAGTGAGAAGACACCAGAGCGAGTATCACAAATAGTTTAATAGGTGTTGCTGGGGTAGGTATTCATTTATGGTGCAATAGCGCCCTCTGCTGGGACAACAGGGCTCTTACCATTATTTGCAACCTGTTTCTTTTGACCGCTCCTCTTCATTTTTGGAAATTGGCACCATGAAACTTTTTTTTTCTTTTTTCTTTTTTCTAAAAATCTGTCTGTTTCATATCATCTCTGACTGAAACATATTAATACATCAATATGAACACTATAAGGTTCACATCACTGCTATCCAAAGTAACACTAAGAACAACGCTCATTGTTACACATGTTACATGTATTTCACATTCTATTGACCAGGACAGTAAAAAGAACCTTCCAAACACTTGCATCAAACCGCCGAAACACTTCTCCAAATAATTTAACATAAACCAAAAAAATGTTTTCTTAAGACTTTCAAATGCCCAAATCTCCAAAAAATCATCAGGCAGTGGCCAGAACAGGCGATGCTGACTTTCAGGCAGTGCATCAACGCACATACAGATTTCCATGTGAAAATGTAAAAATTATTAAAGGAATTCTGTTCAGACTAAAATTGTGGGCGTGGCACTCTGTCAAGTTAGGAGGTTTTCTTGGCAATCTGCCAAAAACTTTTGCACCAGAACATTTGCACCACCTAAGCCAGTGTATACTCTCAGATCTTGCTGTAACATCATGTGGTGGCAAATATCAGGCGGCGGTTTACATGTGGCGGTGGATCACGTAGGCGGCGGCTGCAGGTGTGCGAGGGCCCGTTCATCGCCGCGTGCAGCTTTAATTTTTATTGAATTTTTTAATTATTTGAAAACAAGGCACAGACAAACAAAATTACAGTTCCGTACAACAACAACATGGTCTATAGATTTTGTTGGTATTATTTACATAACTAGAGGAGAGGAGCCTAGCACAGGATTCATTTCCTTCCTTTTGTAAATATTCCTCGTTAATAGCTATACAGTGAACATCAACAGAGTATATTTTATATAATATCAGCCAACACAGTAAGTCAAGAGCCACCCACCAACGTCTTTGGTATTCACTGGAGGGAGCTAAAACACTTTAAGGACTCGTCCTTCAATTTTTCTTGCAAATGTATACATACTAGTTTCTGCTTCCCCATCTATCCAGTGTTGTCCCTGTACATGTGTATATACACACATACAACCATATATACAGTTGTGCTCATAAGTTTACATACTCTGGCAGAACCTGTGAATTTTTTTTGGCCTTTTTTCAGGCAATATGAATGATAAGAGGAAAAAAAATTTAATTCATGGTTAGTGGTTGGGTGAAGCCATTTATTGTCAAACAACTGTGTTTACTCTTTATATCATAAAGACAACAGAAACTACCCAAGAAATCATACATTCTGCCAGGGTATGTACACTTATGAGCACAACTGTATATATATACACACACACACACACATCCATGCAATCACAACAACAGACATTTTCTGTATTTCTGACAGGTTTTTCTGTTGATAAGTAAATGCATTAAAGTGAGTTGTCCATTTGTTCCAGTAATTAACAAACTTGTCCATACGTAGGTTCATTGAGAAAGTTAGCTTTTGCATGTTATGTATTTCCGCCATGATTCTGATCCAATCCGCCTTAGTTAGCCATCTCCTTGTTATACTTCTTTTACTGGCTGCCAACATTATTTTAAGCAGATATTTATCAGTAACATTGATTGTTGATGGAAGAATGACACCATGGAACATTTTTACTTATTCATTTTGTCTGTTTGTTAATATTAATATTCTGACATCTATCACTGAATTACTTTTAAAGGCAACAGAAGAACATTTAAAAATGCTAACAATGGAAGGCAGGTTTGGTGTTCGTGTTGTTTAAGGTCAGGGGCGTCAAACTCATTTCAGTTCAGGGGCCACATACAACTCAAGTTGATGTGAAGTGGGCCTGAACTGTAAAATCATAATATAATAACCTAGAAATAAGACAACTCTAAATGCTCCCCTTTGTTTTAGTGCAAAAAAGTACAAGTACATTCTGAAAATGTTCATTTTTATTATTTAATGAACTATCTTTCTACAAAAACAGCTGTTGTATTTTTTGCCATGATGAGTCTCATACTGGGGCTGAATATTTTACTCCTTAAGCCTGAAACCTGCTGCCAACACACCAAACACACAGGTTACCCATTCACCTGACACAGAGTGTAATGTTTACTGCAAAAGAACAGATAGATTATAATATTGAACAGGCTAAAGTTTATTATTCTGGACCCTCAGCTCCAGCAGGAACAGTTTGCTTGCTGCACAGGGTTGTATGCAGGGGTGTAGTGCTAGTGTTAGTAGTTAGTGGATCATCTTATAGTGCTCTAAAAGGTCTTTATGAATCTCAACGGGATTATGCAAACAGCAAGTCGTCTATTTTATCACTTTGAGAAAAAAGGTGCCGTTCAGGTGCGCTCCATCAGCACTATGATTTTATGTTACCCCCAGAGGACAAATCTGAAATAGTAGTTACTTTTATTGAGAAATTGCAGTTAATGTCTTCTCTGTAATTTTTTCACTTTGCAAAGTCTTTCCGTGGGCCGGATTGGAACCTCTGGTGGGCCGGTTTTGTTTGACACCCCTGTTTTAGACATATAAGGGGAATCATTTACGCGATTATGATATTCTCAAGAGGTGAAGCCCAAGTCTTAGTACACCGAAAAATACATGTATACTGAAAAGTATGTGTATAACTTTAGATTTAACAGGGAAATGACGCCGAGGATAAGTGTGATGTTTCATGAAAATTAAGCTTTTGAAAGTGTTGTACAAAAAATATAACCAGTTATGTCTTTTGGGATAATTTTCTGGCTTAGTGATTTAAAACTCTGGGCCTCTCTGCAAAGCTTAGTATTTAGATTTGTCATTCTTACTCACCATATTTTTCTATATATAATTATAAAATACCCCATCCCTAATGTGCAGACTACTGCATGTAAACCTGATAAAGTAAAACAAGTAGCCAAATAAATCGTTTTATATTTTTTTCAAATCCTGGAAAAATGGCTGTCAGACATTTGCATTTAAGGGCGTACCACAAGTGTCCACTAGATGTCACTGTTTCTCTATAAAAGACACCATGACATCATGCCTCTTCAGTGATCATAACCCTAACCTGAATCACAATTGACAACAATGATTGGGAATTCTAATTTGATGTAATACAATTCTTTACATTTTAATTATGAATGTGAAAACTGCTCAATTTGATATTTTTATAATGAAGTGTGAGGCCTTTATTATAAGTCCTCTGGTCCAATTTGCCTCCTCTCACCTCCTTCATCCACCCAATCCAATACGACAACCAACACTGTGATTTCCTGCCTTTGCCTTTCCCTCCTTTAATGAAATATGGCTTCCTGTTGGCAGAAAAGAGTATCCGGTTAAACCCCCCTCTCCACACTCACCTGCTGCTCCTGTCTACTTGACAGCAAAGCATGAAACATCAAATAGGCCCTGAGCCGCTGGCCACTTTATGAACGATGGCAAAGATAAGCTGCCAGTTTCTGTTTGGCCATGTCTGAACGAGGACTCAGACCGTATCTCTCTGCTGTAGAGTTACATCGGCGCCGCAGCAGATGTGTTGAACTGTGGGAAGGTGGACTGTTAGAAATAATGTAGTTCACAGTTGTAGTTGTCATGTAGGGTTAGCCTTCACCTGAACAGAGATTTATTTTAGACTTAGGCTCCAGAGATCTAAATTTGAGGTTGAGCTTGTGTTTTGTAGTTTGTGCAGAGAGTATCAAACGCCTTAAAAGATGCACACACCTTTGTTCAGCTTGGAGACCAATGATGAGCACTCCCAAGTCAATAGCTGCATGAAATGAAAGCATACAGTAAGTCAGATCTGCTTTTTTAAATTAAAGTGATGATGGATTATGTGATGTGATAGCTGTAATCTTACCAACTGGGCCCATAATAGACAAAAACATTGATCCTCTGGAGGTAAAGTAGGGCTGTGGTCTCACACATATTGGCTTAATCCAGCAGTCTAACTTCCCCTGATAGTATCATTGGACAAATGCAGGTTTGGATTAGTTGTTTTTTCCCAAAGCTCAACAGAAAACGAATAGCTGCAGCTTTGAGAGTAAAGCCACCAATTGTCGTGTTTCTGGTGCTCCACTGGGCTCTGGTCTCTCCTTGCAGAGGTCAACTCCAAGTTTTGGACTTTTAAAAAGCTGTTTTGCACACTCTAAAATGAAGAAATCCAAGTCTTGGGGCTGAAGCAGGATGAATCACCTTAAAGTTCAGGTGTTTTCAGCAAGAAAATAAACTAAAAAAACGAAGCCAATTTCGACCCTAACACACTGGAAAAGCATTGTGAGGTAGAAAGAGTCTGCAGTAATAAGACGTCTGTTCAAGGAGAATTGGAAATCCAGGTTTGTCTTTTTTTTTGTTAGCACATATAGGCGTCCTTGAGTGGTTCCAACCTTTCCTAAAGAGAGGACCACCTCTGTGTAAAGAGTATATCCATGCCATATGTAGCAAACAAACAAAACCATCAAGGACACAGTGCTGCAATAAGGCCACAATCTGCCATGTGTTCTTACTTTCTTTTCTACAGTGTTTCTCCCTTTGGTGCTAATATAACTGTGTAAATCATGTTCTTTCTTAGAACGGCAATCTTTAAAAAACAAAATTACAACATAAAATTCAAGTTACCTCCACCCCCATGTAATCTCCATGCCTGGGTTAGTTTTTCTTGTTTGTTTTAGACCAAACATTCATGAAAAAAATCCCTGCAACTGTTAAACTGTATCAGGATGAAAAACAAATGAGGTCGAGGTAGGGTGTCTGTGAAGGCGACCATGTTATTGTAAAGATTGTAAATCTGTCAGGGTTGTCGGTTTTCACATATTTTAAAGTTTTACTGCTACATCAATGTCAGTGATTGATGATCTTTGTTCACACTCAGGTGGCTTTAGCCCTCTTACATGTACAGCAATATGTCAGACAAAGCTGCCGCGTCTCTAATGACTCGTGATGCGTTTAAGGCCCATCCATGTCACTTCTGAAATGCTGCTTTAGTTCCTCCTCTGAACAGGACCAGGTTCAGCTCGGCGAGCATCTGGCCCCCTTTCTTCTCCTCTCCACCGCCTTAATTACACAACACAATGGCGATGAGATCTGCCTGTAATCTCGCAGAATAATAAGCCCCCCCCCCTCCTCCACCTCATACCCTGCCTGCCACTAATTCAATATAAATGTAAATTACCTAGAGAAAAGAATAACCAAATCTCATTTTATTTACATGACTAATCACAATAAAGGCAGGCAGATGAAATATGAATGAAATATATGGGCGAGGTTTGAAAGGAAGGGAGCGGTCTGTGTGGCCGTAGGGACTCTTTGAACTTCTTGTTTTATATCATCTTTGTTGTTTCTCGTCGGTTACATCAATAAGCCTTTTTTTTTGCACTTGTGCTCAACTTGCTGTAATAGATGTGTGTGTCTGTTTGTATTCACACTGCCAGGGGCAACACAAGGTAATATGTTTCCCTTTCAGCTGCCTTTTTTTTCCTTTTTTTTTTAAATTCATGGGCGCTATGTAGAATAAAAATAAATACAGATTTAATGTTGGTTTGAACACCTCAGGCCATCCATCCATCCAGACAGCGAGAAGAGAGGGTTTAGGTGTGATTCATTCCCACTCTGCTCTTCTCTGCTCACACCCACAGACATCACAGCTGAAGACTCCTTGGAGGAAGACTTCCGTCGCCGCAGACAAAACGCACTCCCTGGCCTCGGCTTGCACCAGCGCTACCTGAGGAGCTCCGCCCAAAACCCCACGGAGGAAGAGGAGGAGCACGGCTTTCAGAGTCTGGGACTAACAAGAGGTCCGCCCACCCGCCACTACAGGGGCTGATTAATTACCCGCACACACACAGCTCCCCTTTAAAGAGTAGAGTCTTAATAAGCGCAGCTAATTGTCTGCTTTTGTGTCTGATGGATGCACAAAGGGCGATGACGGAGAGCGGTGTGTGTGATTGGCAGATATAAACACAGAGGACAGAGGTGTTCATTAGGCAGCTCTGTTCTACACCGCAGTAATGACTTGAGGTCAGAGGTCACCCTCTGTTTTCCTTCACGGGGTCAGGAAGTCGCACACAAAAGCTGAGCAATTATCTGCAACACACAGTCTGTGAAGGTTCTATAAGAGCAGCTTCGTTAGGTAAAGAGGAGAACCTTTAATTTAACTTTGCATATTTCCTACCGGCACATAAAGGCCCTAATTCTCTCTTTGTGAGACAATGCCAGACGCTACTCACAGAAAATGTTTTCTATTTTAGAGAGAGTTTAGAGAAACACCTACATTTCAAACCAAAAGCTCACTCTGATAAAACTATGAGAAACAGATTTATTGAAAGGTGATTAGTTGTTTGCTGATGCTTTAGAAAAATAACCAAACCTTTTCACTCTTGTTAGTAATTTTTTGAGAACATATAATCATTACTACGCCCCTCTACACAGAACCAATTGACCTTTAACCTTTAGGAAAATGTCCGAAGGGCAATCGACCACACTGTGAAATAAAAATGAACAAAAGAGTCCAAATCTAAAAGAAGCCTTGTACCATTCTGCGACAAATGTATGCATATGATACATCATACACATGAGAGTTATAATAATAATAATAATAATAATAATAATAATACATTTTATTTTGGGCGCCTTTCAAAGATCACCTTACAGATAATAAAAACATTCATCATTAAAACATCATAAAAACAAAACAAACAAACAAACAAAAAGTAATAAATAAAAAATAAAAACTAGTGAAGTGCTCAGTGTCCAGTTAGAGTGAGTATGCCAGTTTGAACAGGTGAGTTTTGAGTTGGGATTTGAATGATGTTATGGAGTCCGACTGTCTTATGTGTGGGGAGAGGGAGTTCCAGGGTCTGGGTGCTGAGCAGCTGAAGACTCGGGCACCCATGGTACTGAGGTGTGACGGTGGAATTGTTAGTAGTTATATCAATCTTTATTTATCTATCATATTCTTTGAATGTCAATCAATTTTTTTAAGGACTTAACAGCGAGAGATTTTCCCAACCTGGCAACCCAAAGGTTAATCTTAAAGTTTTAAAACTGATAAAGAAATAGTGTGTAACTTATTTACAATATTAACAGTATTAAACACCTTAGCCACAGCTCATTAATTCTACATTGGGTGTTCTAAATCATAAAGTACTTCATGATAATGTTTTTTTTATTTTTACAGGACACACAGACACCAAGAGGAAGAAACTGAGGCTAAAGGAGACAGAGTCCAAAAAGAAAAGAGCTCCTCGACTCTTCCCTCGATTTGGAAATGCCTTTTTTTAAACACTCGCAACCACACACCCTCACAAACACACACTTACAATTATAAATATATATATGTATAGTTGTTGGCAGAATCGCCATACATGATACGTGGCATTAGTTCATCATTTCTGTGTATTTGAGGCAAAACTTTCCCACTGCTGTGTCATTCATCTGCAGTTCAGAGCCTGCTTTCATCAGCCAGACAGTACCCTGCAGAGACCTCTCTTCGATGTTTTGTTCTGTCTGAGATACATTTTTTGGTAGTAAAGCTTTTTATTGCTGTTTTTATTGTGGGTGGGGATGTTTGGTAGAGTGTTATAGGAACTTCAGCAAACTCCTGTAATTGGACGTCCCTTCTCTTACAGCATTCGTCTTTTCAGAAAGTGTGTTTGTGTGTGTCAGGTAGAAGGAGACGTGTCATTTGTTTTTGATAGGCTGGGAAATGTTTCCAATCATGGCATGTAAGAATTAGCAAAGGTTAGTCTTTTCAGAGGAACCCTTTTTTTTAAATTAAAAGATAAGGAACGAGAGGAGAGAGAGGGAGGGAGGGATAAGAAATGTGAGAGTAAAACAAAATGAAAGGCGTGATGAGTGACTTTTATACAGAAAGAGTATAATAAAAGGGACTGTGGACACTACAGCTGTTACATATCTTTTACCATAACTTGTCAGGGGCGGATCCAAAGTGTTCAGGGGTGGCCTGGGCCCCCTTAAAATCTGATTGTCCACTCCAGTGCCACCCTCAAATCACAAACTGTGGTTTGCTCTTTGCGTTGTCAGATGTGGGACTTTTACATACATGTTGCAACAGGCTGCTGGTAGCTCTCTTTGCATTCTAATGTGGCACGTTTTCTGCTGTGAGAACTTTACTTTGTGCTCAGAAGATTTATATCTGCCACTCTTTGTGTTACTTATTAAAGTAAACACGTGCAGGGATTTAGCATCTTTAGATACTTTAATGATAGTGATCAAAGTCGATATATTTGGTGGAGACAGAGAGGATTAATTATGCTGTTCATTTATTGTTTTTGTGCACACATATTTTATGCCTCCCCTGCATAGATCATTGCCCCATCTGGGCCACCCCAGTCAAAATAAAGTCTGGATCCGCCCCTTTCCACAACTCCCACAGGATAAAACTATATACCCCTCTCACGTCATTATTTTTACATATTATAGTTGGATTCTTATAACTGAGAGAATACAAAATGTTAAACTTTCATGGGTGTTTTTGTAAAAGACATGTCAGAAAGTTCATTTTTTATGGACCCTTACCAATAAATGCTTTAAGTAAAACATTGTTTTACTTTTTATTGTTTGTACAGTATAGTTAAAAACAATTAAAGGTACTATACAATTTAAAGCCAGCAATCTGTTATTATTACCCTCAACACTCTGGACAACAAGCTAACATATTAGCTCAGGGGTTCCCAAACTTTTCAGCCCACGACCCCCAAAATATAGGTGCCGAGGACTCGTGACCCCCACTGTCCCTCAAAGTGATTTAATGTGGCTTCATTTAGCTAGTCTGCAGAAAATGACCCTACCTATATGAGCATGTGGCTGTGTTTCCTGTGGCGTTATGAATTAACCTGCTGCTACTGATGCTTTTGATAATTAACTGTTCACTAACCCTAAACTTAGGAGTCATCTAGCAACAAAGAAAGGCAGAAAAGTGATTACATTTTCTATTTTCAAGGTTTTATTTCAAGCTTAGCTACTATTTTGTCGATATTTGTAAAATGTAATATTTCTAGATAACTTTAAAAACAAAAAACATTCAGGGAGACATCTAACGACCCTGCATGTGTGTCGTGCGACCACCCAGGGGGTCGCGACCCACACTTTGGGAACCCCTGTATTAGCTAACAGTTGACTATTTATGCAACCAGCAGACATGGACCAGCTGTAGCTTTCACTCAGAGTCTTGTTTTTGATCAGCTGATAAATGTTGATTCATTTTTTTAGTACTGTCTTGGTCTTCACACAGACCTGAGGGAAATATGTAACTCTTTAACATTTAAGAGCTTCACTACATTCTGCAGCTAGTTGCCAACATTCCCCACTTTGGCTTTGAAGTTTAAGTGCTGGTCAGGTGTAGAGTACAGATATAACATTTCTGTAACTGAAACAGTTACATGATAGACCATAACAATACATTTGCTGACAATAAAACTAAAACAAAGGGCTGAAAGGCAGTAAAATCCTCAACCAGAGTTAAGAGAAACTCTTCAGGTTACCCTTTTCATGTTACATATACAGTACATGAGTGATCCATTGTTTACACGGCAGCTAAAAGTCTTGATCCTAAATAATATCAACAATAATTCAAACAGAAAATAATATGCAGCTAAACTAGCAAAAACACCACTTACTTTTTTACACTTCTGATTTTTCATGCTTTCTTATACTGAATCACCTGAGCTGTCTCCTACTGTGAACACCACTCTGCTAAAATACATCACTTCAATAGAAGCAGGGACGAAACAGCCTGGATTTTCCTGTCACATGAGCAGAGCCTAAAATAAGCAGTATTGTGAGATTATTTTGAATGAGCCTGCAGTGTTTTGTATTATTCATGTGGCATTGCATGCACATGACCCAGCAACTCATTTGGCCCTTGTTCCCATGCAGACAGTATTCTCTGAGGGTTTAATTAAACAGTTTTGAGGCACTATCCCATCTCCCTGCATTGCCTTACTTTTCACAGTCCTCCTTATCATGAAGTCATTACACAACTGTGTCTGACTGGGTAAAAAAAACTGTGAAATCCTCCTATTGACTTCCACTCAGAGGATATCTACCTCCTGGAGAGAGCAGAGTGAAGCAAAAGCTCACTGTCAGGCGTTCTATCAGCCACTGTCTGCCTCCTTAAAAAAGAAAAATCACCTACTATCTGTCAAAGGAAGCCGAGCACATATCCACACCAGTTACCACTGAGAGAGAAATTATGTGGAGAAATAGAGAGCATAACATCGGGAATGTAATTCTTAGGGGACATTAGTTAATTAGTATATTTGATAATACCTTGATGTAACCTTAGATTTATAGAATTTGACATACTTAACCGTAGACTGTTTGAAAAAGATTGATGCAATGACAGCTTCTCAAAAGTAATGCCATTTTTAAGCTTATTTATGTGCAAGTGTTCATTTTATTGGAAAACCTTTAGTTATTTGTTTCTAAAAAAGACGGGATATGATGCACTGATTATCAGACAACTCTGTGGACAAATGAGGCTCTTACACTGTCTTCCATGGTGCTAGCAGAGTAGATGAGGAACTGCAAGAAAAAAATGCAACAAACACAAACCCCACAACCGGGAGTCTCTGCTTCAGACCAAAACAAGAATTTGTTCTGCTGTGGATCGTGCCGACCTGATGGATCAGTAAGTTTAATGTGTGATTTGGTTAGTTGAAAGGGCGTGATCAATTATACTGCTTCACCAGCCATGTTACTTCTGCATTTGTCTTGACTCCAATATACGTCACAAGTGCAATGTGTGGGGGCCCATCATTGCCATATTTTGGTTTCATTCTTTTTTTTCTTTGATAGATGTGAGGACAGACAACAGCTTATCGTCATCCACTCA
Organism: Notolabrus celidotus; assembly: GCF_009762535.1. Taxonomy (NCBI): domain Eukaryota; kingdom Metazoa; phylum Chordata; class Actinopteri; order Labriformes; family Labridae; genus Notolabrus; species Notolabrus celidotus. The sequence goes on from NC_048288.1 coordinate 21,249,682, forward strand.
CTTTCAGCAAACACAAATGTTAGACAGTGTTACACCATAGACTGTATAAATAATGGACGTAGTATCCATGACGTCACCCATCTGTTCCTGAGAGCTGTTTTGAAGCCAATTGTCGGCGGCAGCCATATTGGAAATGCTGAACTCAACCAGGCATAGTGTAAGTAAAGAGGCAGAGTTTGAGCCTCCTAACCAACAGCTATGTGTTCCCATCTGGGAGTCATGTCAGTCATGTCCTTATTTGGGCAAAAACTTGTAATCCTAATTTCTTCTGAACCGTCATGTTAAAAAAAAATTCAAAAATTAGCTATGTAGAGCCAAGCCGTTTTTTTTAACCAGGCTGTAAACATGTTTATTAATGCTGCAAATATCGTCTCTTTTGAATTGGTGTGAATGTGGTTTCCGGTGTTTCTGCAGCCAGCCTCGATGTATTGCAGTTTATAACACTTCCGCATGGGCTTCATATTTTGAGACCGAAGGTTGCCGCTTGGTTACACCGCAGATCAAATGGTGTAACTTCCAAGCTAAGGATGCTACGCTAGTAATATCAAGCTAATGGTAGATAAATTAATGTAAGCAAGGTAGCTAGGAAGTGGTTCAATCCTAACATTGCTGTTGCCAAATGGTAGCAGTTATCAAATATGTTGCTGTACCTTGAAAAAAAAAATGTGTTTTTACTTGTTTATCAAGCAAGAATTTTTAATAGTTTCCCCCATTTGTATAGGTTTGGAAAAATCTAGAATGCAGCAGAAGTACAATTTTAGCTCCTCACACTGAGTGTGACTTTAGAGGAAAGTTAACTCCTCTAAAGTCTTCTGATATGAATAACCTAAAAAAAATCAGTTCATCTACCTGTTGGCGAATGCGTATGAAAAGCAACTTAATATAAAAGTTTCCCCAAATATTTCCTTTATATTAATCAAAAAGCAGAGGAGTCAGTGAGCTTTGGTTCAGTCAGATTAACACAGATGGCCTCCTTATTGATAGAATGATAATGAATGCTGCAACAGGAAATCATGACTCTACAAAGTTGAATTTCATTTTATTGAACTTCCTTTTTAACAGTACTTGACTAAGTAAATCAACAGAAACCAAATGTACTTTTTTCACCAGCAGCACTTAATTTTTTTTTTGTACAAATTGCTCACAAATCTGTTGATTATCAAACAAGCTTTTAAGTTAATTTGCATCTTATCCGCTTGTCATGAAGCTTTTTGTGCTCAAGGACTTAAGACATTAAGCTTAGGTCAAGAGCGCTTGATGCACAAAAATTCTAAGAACTTTTTCCAGCCTAATTTTCTACCTTGTGAGATTGAATGCAGAAACTGGGAGCACAAAGTGAAACAAAAAGCTGTCTAGGTGTACTTTATTTTGCAGCGGCTGTCAGACAGGGATTTAGGCTGAGTTAAATTGGAGGGAGATTTTTCCAAAGGTGCACTCAGTAGATTAGGAGAGAGGAAACATCATGGAAAGTGTCCTTTTGGTAGACTAGTGAAGGGAGCAAAAACATTTACACCTTCGACTACAATCATGTTTTTGTACATCAAACGTTTCTCTCGTGATAAATGGGGCGATCTGTATCTCTTTTTGGATTTCATTTTGGCAAGTAGCTTGTTCTCTACTCCCGTCCAAATAAAACAAAACAAATCTTCAAATTCTTCTCTGATTGATTTTCCCTGCATTGTTTGTGTGTTTGCTTGAGCTGCTTAGTCTTGTATTAGCGATATTAATACTGCTTTGTCTTGGGAATAGAAAATGGATTTACGTAAGTCAGAGCAAGAGACTCAAGTTTTGTGTTTGTGTACAAAATGGATTGTAGACATAATAACTTCAGATCCACAGTGGTTAAGATGGCTTTATCTCCACAGTACAACAAATGGAAGCCTGTAGGAACTCTAACTCTGTGACGGTGGACTGACTCAAGTTTTCAACTGACTCAGGTGGTTGTTTTCTGACAGGGATAGAAATGTGTCTGGACAGTCTGAGTGTCACTTAATCCAAGGATAGAGAGGCTCACTGTGAGCAGCCTGTACTGTATGTACTGTCAGGGGGGGTCAAACCATCGAGGACAGGAAATAAGAGAACTCTGTGAGAGCAGGACTCAGAGCTACATAATCTGGGTTTTGACTAGTCCATAATCATGCTAGTGTCTTAGTCAGTTTAGCCAGATAAAATACACAAAATACAGCTTAAAGGTGGGAATTACAGTTTTTCTCAGTCGCTTTGGTACATTTCTCGAATCATCCTCGACATTTGCAAAACAGTAAGTGCATTTCTCAAAACAATTCATTCAAATAGCAAAACACCATGGATTACCTGCAGGAGCCAGTATCTTGCTCAAAATCCTTAGTTCATCTCTCAAAAGTAAATATCTGTGTCAATGAACATGTCAGTGCCATCAGAGTGATAAGTCCTTGTGTCATTGTGTACGGATAAGACAGTCAAATTGCTTAATCATGTTGTCAATATAACAGTGTACTCTGGAGGGACGTTCTGGTGTAAACTATGGCTAAAGTTTTGATGACAGTTATTGAAAATTGTAAGTCACACCTTAGCGTGGCTCTTATCTCATCAGGAACGTGCATATGTTCTCTGCCTCTTCCTCTGTTTTGCCCAAGCAGCAACCTCCAGTCTCAAAATATGAAGCCCATGCGGAACTGTTATAAACTGCAATACATCAAGAATCCGCTTGAGGCTGGCTGCAGAAACACCGGAAACCACATAGACCACATAGACATGAATGGGAAAAAGACGATCTTTGCAGCATTAATAAACATGTTTACAGCCTGGTTCAAAAAACGGTACTGGGGGTGAATTTGTTTCTAACGCGATGTTTCAGAAGATATTAAGATTTCGAGTTTTTGCCCATATAAGGACATGACTGACGTGACTCCCGGTCGGGAACACATAGCTGTTGGCTAGGAGGCTCACACTACGTCACAGTCTGTCTGGTTGAGTTCCGCATTTCCAATATGGCTGCCGCCGTCGATTGGCTTCAATACAGCTCTCCGGAACAGATGGGTGACGTCACGGATACTATGTCCATATTTTATACAGTCTATGGTTTTGCCTCCCAACTCCTCCGCCTCACTCCTCTTCCTCTTCTTCTTCACTCTGGCTGTTAACCCAGTCCAATTCCTTTACCTTCCATTGTCAGACATTGCAACATTGTGTTATGCTCCGGCTATATACTACTATATACTTGACAGTTGATGGTTCATGAGATGCACCTTTGAGCTATTTCAGAAAACTGGTTGATCATTGGTTGATCTAATGCTTCACACATTTCCCTAGGTTAGAAAAAGTCGAGATTCACCTGGGAGCAATTTACCAATTCAGGACAGATTTAGAAAAAATGTCTGATGGAAATGTACAGAAATATGACTGACATATTCTGACATGTTCAACCAAACGACTTATGCAATGAGCTGAAAGCCTAAATGTTGTGGAGGGTGAGACTATTCAACAGAGACCCATTATAACAAATTTTGATCAACATGACAATGACATTAGTGATTGATGATGTAGGAAACAGCAGATAATTGTAAATAATCTTTTGCATGGATGTACCAAAGCATTTGCAACTTGTTCAAAGAAATGAGAAACTGCTTTTCTGACGTGCACAAGTGACGCAATGATGTGAAGATTGAACAAGTAGTTTTGAGAATTTCAATTCTGGTCTGAGAAATGTTCCAAAGCGACTGAGAAAAACTGTAAATGATTGTTGCATAGTGTCGACTTCATGTTGGGGCAAGAGGTAAAGTCAGGAGATCACTTCAGTTTATAAGGTACATCCAGAGGGGAACAAGAGCATTTGAACAACATTTTATATCAATCAAAATGATGATGATGATTATGATGATGATGATGATATTTCACAATTAATAAAATATCAACCTTCAAGTCTACATAGCTGAAGATCTCAGGGTTTTAAAGGTTATTTGGGTTTGTCTTCTGAGGATCATGAATGTCTTTCAAACACTTTACACCAAACTATTTCCTATGCCTGATGATTACACTGAAGAACTGAAAACTGTCCACGGAGGAGCAAAAATGTGAAACTATTGGTGTAGCTGGATGAAATGTTTGGGGGATTTTCACCAACATTTAGCTACATCCTCTGGGGATCATGATTATCTGTAGGAACCAGTAAAGCAGTTGTCATCATTGAATAGAATTCTTACTTTTTGAATTCCATGCAGTATCTCCTTCAGCTGTCAACGTGTTTTCTTATTGTCTGTCTCTCCTGCTTGTCTTGAATGTATCTACTGCTCTATGTCCCCAGGGGAGCTCCATGATAGCATCTGTTTGATGATGACATTGTCTGGTCTTCTCTTCGCATTTGACCGCAAGACACCTCTACCCCCCTTTTCTTCTTTAACTCTGCCTTTATCAGTTCTTGTTTGATGGATCTCCACAAATGTTTCACTCAAGGCCATCACAAGAGGAAAAGTGTTGCAGCTTAAAAAGAATTCCTATGGCTAGAAGCGTCAGAAAAAATATTTTCACAAGAAAATAGTTAAAATCTCACCTTAAAGGGGACATATCACGCTTTTTTCATCAATATATATTGGTCTAAGAGGTCCCCAAAACATGTCTTTAAAGTTTATGCTCAAAAAAACACTTTGAAATCAGATTTTGGCATGCCTGAAAAGTCCTCTTCTTCAGTCCTCCTCAGAACACTCTGTTTTCTCTCTGACCACGCCCCCTCCGGAAGTGGATGTGCCTCGGCTCTCCAGCACGTTGATCTAATGTTTACATGTTGGCTGAATATACACGGCTGCTCAGAGATCGCGTTACTTCAACCCTCTGAATCTGATCCAGAATCTGATCCTGACGGAGAGGCGCCTGTAGCAGGACCTTTCTGAACGATTGGTCATAGATTTAGTGTTTCTTGTTGTTTTATTTATCAGTATGTAGACGTGTGTCTTGGTACAGAGCTACGAACATGTAGCTATGTGGCTATGCTAACTAGCCCTAGCACTTATCCATGATAAATAAAAATCATCCACTAGATCTTCAAATCTGCAGACGTGGGGAGTAAAACCGACCTCTGCCAGAAAGGCAGCAGGACCTTTTATGAAGGATTGGTCACAGATTCTGTGTTTCTTGTTATTTTATTTGTCAGTATGTCGACGTGTGTCTTGGTACACAGCTACAGCTACGACATATAGCTATGTGGCTATGCTAACTAGCGCTAGCACTTATCCATGATAAATAAAAATCATCCACTAGATCTTCAAATCTGCAGACGTGGGGAGTAAAACCGACCTTTGTGTTTATTAAGACAGCCTACAACTAGCATGCCTCCCTCCTAAGCTCCTTGTTAGCACACATTTGTGCAGGTAATGAAAAACGGGGGAGGGATTCAGTATTATTTCATACAGTCTATGGGCTGAACAAGCTCCGAGCTCTGACTCTGTGACAGACCGGATATTGTTGTTACGTAACAAAAACACGGAAGTCTGAAACGGCTCGTTTCACACACATTTACAGAAAGGTGTAGAAATCAGAACAGGGGCAGAATGGATTTTTTTCATTCTCGGGGGGTTTGTAGACATGCCAGGGACACATATTTCAGGTAAAGAACCATTAAAAAGTCAATTTTGCATGATATGTCACCTTTAAGTAAGGCTCAAGCTGTTTTTGCTTCCATGCAAGCAAGCAAGTAAGAGAAGGAGAAGAGAGTAAATCCTGTTTTCAAATGTGGATGTAATATTAGGAAAGAATTGATCTGTGATGTGTTTCATTGTAGATTATCTACAAGTCAAACAACAGTCTGCTGATTGAGCCGAGCCCCCCCAGAAAAACTGTAGTTTCAAACTGTGAGACAAAAATAAAGAGCAATAATCTACAGGCTATTTCGATGCCAAAACTTCCCCCTCCTGCTGAGCGCAATCAGCACACACTTGTAAGAAAACATACATGGAGAGAGATGACAAAATGAGGGGAAAACAATGTGTAAATCAGTTTTAGTTGCCACTGACACAAGCTGTGAGTTTATGTGGAGGCTCTTGTTAGAGTTACTGTGCAGTAGTAATTGAACTATTTTGGCAGGCGTGAGGGATTTTTGGCTCTGACTGTAGCCAATTAAACTGACAAAAAAAAGTTCAGCATCATACATGATACGCTGGTTGTTTTTTTTATTGTCAAAACAGCTCAAGTAAGCTTGTCACACTCGTATGACCATTTAGGTTTTATGTTTCTAACCTCTTGATGAACCCACAGGAGCGCTTTCAAAAACTGGTGCCCCTATGGATGGAAAGCAACACATCCTCTTACCTTCATTACCATTCAAACCATTGAATACCTAAAAAGATGGATGACATGTCTTCACCACCTGCTGTTGTACAAATGATCTGGCTAAATACCCCCATGACTGGTGTGGGCATATTGTGTTGGTGATGATTTTGAAACCAGACTGTGCATACAGTAAAGATTGGCTGGTGGAGCTGTGTTATTGAGGTACTGTTACTTATCCACACATCCATTATCTTTTCCGCTTTTTCCATTCAGGGTTGCAGGGTACACACCTGGACAGGTCGCCAGTCTATCATGTGGAAAACATGTAGAGTCCATGTGGTTGGACCGCGGGAGGAAGAACTCAAAAATGCAATGGGTAGACATAACAAAGAATATGAGTGTGAGTCAACCTGGTAGCTACCTGGGGCACAAGTTCTCCCTGGGTTTTATTAGGGTGGGTTTCAGAAACCCTAACCCTAATCCAAACCCTAACCCTAGCCCTAGCCCTAACCCTAACCCTAATCCAAACCTTAACCCTAACCCTTATCCAAACCCTAACCCTAACCCTAATCCAAACCCTAATCCAAAACCTAACCCTAATCCGAACCCTAACGCTAACCATAATCTAAAGTCTAATCATAACCATAATCTAAACCCTAACCCTAAACCTAACCTTAACACCTAACCCTAATCCAAAGTCTAACCTTAACCATAATCTAAAGCCTAATCCAGAGCATAACCTAAACCCTAACCCTAACCCTAATCCAAACCCTAACCCTAATCCAAACCCTAACCCTAACCCTAATCCAAACCCTAACCCTAACGCTTACCCTAATCCAAACCCTAACCCTAACCCTAACCCTAACACCTAACCCTAATCCAAACTCTAACCTTAACCATAATCTAAAGCCTAATCCAGAGCATAACCTAAACCCTAACCCTAACCCTAATCCAAACCCTAACCCTAATCCAAACCCTAACTCTAACGCTTACCCTAATCCAAACCCTAACCCTAATCCAAACCCTCACCCAAATCCAAACCCTAACCCTAATCCAAACCCTAACCCTTACACTAACCCCTAACCCTAATACAAACCCTAACCCTAACCCTAATACAAACCCTAACCCTAACCCTAATTCAAACCCTAACCCTAACCCTAATCCAAACCCTAACCCTAATACAAACCCTAAGCCTAACCCTAAACTAAACCCTAACCCTAACCCAAACCCTAACCCTAACTATAATCTAAAGTCTAATCATAACCATAATCTAAACCCTAACCCTAGCCCTAATCCAAACCCTAACCCTAACCCTAATCCAAACCCTGACCCTAACCCTAACCCT